>NC_083097.1:62918584-63218584 GCF_949774975.1 Lagenorhynchus albirostris
CTGAGTAATATTCCATTGTATATATGTACCACATCTTCTTTATCCATTCCTCTGTTCATGGACATTTATGTTGTTTCCATGTCCTGGCTATTGTAAATAGTGCTGCAATGAACACTGCGGGTGCATGTGTCTTTTTGAATTATGGTTTTTCTCTGGGTATATGCCCAGTATGGTCAGCCTCGGAACTGTGAGGGCGCTGGTGAGTGTGTCATTTAGCATGCTAATGTAGTACAGTGAACATATAGTGAGGCTCAAGGTCTACTGGGAGTCGAATCTTCCGCCATCTTGGGCCTAGTTGGTTCTAACCAGTTTATGTCACATCCTCAAGGGTTGCTGTCTTCTTTTTTTTTTTTTTTTTGGCCGTACGCGAGCCTCTCACTGTTGTGGCATCTCCCATTGCGGAGCACAGGCTCCGGACGCGCAGGCTCAGCGGCCATGGCTCACTGGCCTAGCTGCTCCGCGGCATATGGGATCTTCCCAGACCGGGGCACGAACCCACGTTCCCTGCATCGGCAAGCGGACTCTCAACCACTGTGCCACCAGGGAAGCCCTGTGTCATTCTTTTAAAGATTGTGCCCTGTCCCCTTCCCTCCTGTTTCAGGCTGATAGAATTAGGACTCTTACTTTATTTACATATTTGACCATTTGGAAGAAAATCCTAGTGGAGTCCCTGATGGCAACCTAGGTTGGCAGGGTGATGGAGGACCAAGGCAGAGAGAGGACTGCTAGCATCAGTCAGCACCTTATCATCTGAATAACAAGAATCAATGACCTACTTTATCTTGAAGGAAAATGGCAAGAAATGGCAACCACTTCCTAAGAGTTTTCTATTTCTCTCTGCTCCAGTTCCTCCTTGCTGCTCAACCTGCCAAAGTTTCCACTTGTCAATCCCATAAGTTCCCATGGACTGAGTTTGCATAGATTAAGAGTTTAGAATCATGAATTCAGAAACCCAAGCTTTAGTAACAATACTGACATTGAACAGGTTTCTAGTTGCTGGGGTAGAGACATATGTAAGTGATTTTCTGTAGGTGAGGGGTGCTGCCTTGGGTTCCAGAGTCGGTGTCAGTCAGTGTTTTTTTTTTTTTTTTTTTTTTGAGGTACGCGGGCGTCTCACTGTTGTGGCCTCTCCCGTTGCAGAGCACAGGCTCCGGACGCTCAGGCTCAGCGGCCATGGCTCACGGGCCCAGCCGCTCCGCGGCATGTGGGATCTTCCCGGACCGGGGCACGAACCCGTGTCCCCTGCATCAGCAGGCGGACTCTCAACCACTGTGCCACCAGGGAAGCCCCCAGTCAGTGTTTTGAGTTGCAATAGAAACTGTGACCGATTTAAGCAGAAAATGACTTTATTCAAAAGATGTTGATAGCTCACAGAATTGTGAGAATTGTTGAAAAGTAGGTTTATTGTAGCCAGGAACAACTCTTAAAACCATGCCTCAAAACTGGTCTGGTGGAGAGAAGTGAACATGTATGTCCACATAAAAACTTGTACACAAGTGTTCCTAGCAGCATTATTCATAATAGCCAAAAAGTGGAAACAACGGAAATGTCCATCAACTATTGAATGGATAAAAAAAATGTACATTCATACAATGGAATATTATTCAGCCATAAAAAGGAATGAAATACTGATTCTTGCTACAACGTGGATGAACCCTGAAAACAGTATGCTGTGTGAAAGAAGGCAGACACAAAGGATCACATTGTATATTTCCATTTATATAAAATGTCCAGAAATAGGCAAATCTTTAGAGACAGAAAGTAGATTAGTGGTTACCTAGAGCTGGGAGGGAGATAGGGGGAGGAATTAGGGGATGTTGCTTAAGGGGTGTGGGGTTAATTTTGGGGTGATGAAAATGTTTTAAACTTGATTGTGGTGATGGTTGCACAACTCTGTGAATATACTAAAAGCCAGTGAATTATACAGTTTAAATGGGTGAATTGTATGGTATGTGAATTATTTCACAATAAAGCTGTTTTTTTTTTTTTTTTGAGTTCTCTGGTAAGGAAACAGTTGTCATTACTGTTGGGCGCTAGATGTCATAGTTTATACTATTTCCACTTCCATACCAGCAGCTCAACATGGCATCAGCTGTAACCTCCGCTTCCTTCAGAGAGAGTGAGGAACCCCACCTCCACTTCCTCCATCACTAGCTCTCAAGTCAGTCTGTAATGGGTGTGAAGGTCATCACGAGTAGCTGGCACTGTCAGATCTACCTCCTCCAGGACCCCCAAGGTGGGGAATGTACCAAATGGGAAGAGAGGTCAGAAGCTGGACAGTCAAAAATGATGTCAGATGTCCACTAGGACAGTATGGGGCACTGGGCTAGGCTTTCACCAGGTGTTACCTGACCCTCAGGATTTTTAACATATGATGCAGTAGATTTTGCTTTTTCTATGGATATACAACACTTTATTTAAACAATGGAGCAAATCAACTAGTTAACATTTCCATAAGGAATTTAATTGAAAATACAACACAGAGCAATGACCAAATACACAACCATATAAGGTTGAAGTACCTTTTCCCATTAAATATCTGCTGAATCTGAATATCCCTGTTTAGTCTAGCTTTGACTTTACATTTTATGATAAAAACAAACAATTCTTTCATTTAGGCCTCAGCATGGCCTATCTTACGTACCTTGGTATCTCTGCTTTGGGGTTTCAAAGCCCTATTAAAATCTGTCAACTATCTGTTTGCTATTATGAGAAAATTAATTGCCTTCTAATCCTTTTAGTCTGTATACCTAGGTCAATCCTCCTGTGGAGAATTGTGCTGCAACTCACAAAGTGGGCTGCTCTGACCCTGGTCACGGGGAGAAATGAGCCTCAAGTAGTGTCAGATTCTCTTTTCTGGTAACTTAGAAATGGAGACACGAATTCTGTTTAGCTAGTTTTAGAAGAGAAGGGTTTGAGGACAGGTCTCGACTTTTTGGAGACCTATTCAATGTTATTTTGATCTTTTTAATAATATTTTGTCATAGAATATTGGTTGTCATGTTTTCGAAAATTATTAGTTTATTTTTCTGTTAGTTAAAAAAAGATTTTAAATTTACATCTGTCCAAGAAGAACACTAGCTAAAATTGCTGAGCATAATTTGGTATCTGGGATGGTATCCAGAAAAAATTGCTATGTAATGCTAAATAAAAGCTATCTGTCAGGTCAGGGAGCCCAGAGTACAGTAGTCGCCTCTTATACACAGTGGATATTTTCCAAGATCCCCAGTGGATGCCTGAAACCACAGGTAGTACTGAACCCTTAGGAACAGTAAGGGATTAACAACAATAACTAATAACAAAATAGAACAGTTACAACTATATATTATAACAAGTTATATGAATGTGGTCTCTCTCTCAAAATGCCTTACTGTATTTCATTCACTCTTCTTGTGGTTCTGTGAGATGGTAACATGCCTATGTGATGAGATAAAGGGATGTGAATGACGTAGGCATTATGATGTAGGGTTAGGCTACTACTGACCTGACAGTATGTCAGTAGCAGGATCATCAGCTTTGGGTGATCTGGCTCATGGAGCCCGTGTGATGTTGATGGTTGGATGTCAGGAGCAGACGATGTCCATGTGGGGTGGGATGGAGCGGCATGGTGCAAGATTTGATCACGCTGCTCTGAATGGCATGCAATTGAAAACTGATGAGTTGTTTATTTCTGGAATTTTCTATTTGATATTTTTGGGCCATCGTTGACTGTGGGTAACTGAAACCATAGAAAGTGAAACTGTGAAGAAGGGAGGACTTTTGTATAGAAGATGGGTTTTGAGGAGACCCTATACAGAGAGGAAGGCTAAGACTCTGAATTCAGGATCACCCAAATGAGTTTCTAAAACCTTAAAACAATCCACCCAAAACAGAGCACCTACAAGGAATGACTGGCTCAGAATTCTGTGAGTATACCTTACTGTCTACCCATCTGTAAGAGAGAGAAAGATGTTTGAAGCTGTCCTGTCACCCACAAGGGCTCCATCCTTCATCAAGGCAGGTTAGGCCAACAGCCAGAGATGAGGTAATGTCGCTTTTCCCATCCCTTTCTCTTTGTTCTCTGGAATCTAGAGATGGGAAGAGGGAGAAGCAATAAAACACCTTTTCAGAAAGCCAGGTGCTTCTGCTTTTGTTTTTGGTGTATCGCTTAATTTCCTTGGGAACAAATTGTATGTTACCAAGAAAAACCCCTAAGAACTCCAAGACAATTTTGTAGACTCTGGGACTGAAGGTGTCCTTTGGTGGCAGCTGTGTTGAGCCATGTGCAAGAGAAAGAGAGGTAGCTGTGTTAGAGGAGAGACACACACAGAGACAGAGAGACACATCCCTTGATTCCTGGTGGTTTTCCTTTTTTCTCTTCCCTGTGAAGCCTGGATACCCTTCCTGCCTGCCCTTGGATTTCATGAGACATCTCTGTTTCCTTAAGATAAATCCCTTCTATTTAAGCAAGCTTGAGGCCATTTGCCCTTAATACCACGAGTCCCTCACCTCTTCTTAACATTTCTAACATTCTTGTTCCCCTACAGACCTTGGCTACACATGTGCCCTTCCTCAGGGCTAGTCAGAAGAACCCCCTAAAGCTGGAGTCATGCCCCACATTTCAAGAAATACTTTTTTTTCCCACCATCAGGAATCTTTTGAACATCGATAGCCACACTACCAAAACCCAAAGCTGCCACTGGTATATCATGACCACAACACGCCACCAGCATATTTTTTAAAACCTGTCTCAGATCTGAAGGAACTAATCCTTCCCATCCACATGCCTTCCCATTGCCAATATTTTAAGGTCTACTGAACATAGAGTTATAGACCTGAAGAGAAGTTTCTGATGAACTAACACCAACTTTAGCATATACCGTTCAGGTGCTGGTAGCAAAAAGCTCTTGATCAATCTCAGTTTGACAAGCATCAGAGTCCCAGAGTTTCTTTACATCTCTCCTGGAGTTGTTAAAGCCTGAGCATGCACAGTTCTCCAGAATATACCTCTGAGAACCACTTGACCTCTTTGAGCCTCAGACTCTGAAAGATGTAGGTGTCAGTGGGGTGGGGTAAACAAGAATATGAAATGCACAAGGAAATCACGTGTGCCTGGGACAGAGTAGAGCATGAATGAGTGTCAGTTCCCCCTCCCTTCCTTCAGTATAAATACCCTGGCTTGAGTATTTTTGTGGGTTCATACTGCCATCACTAGCAATGCTATTCCCCAGAGAACACTCCTCACCCTACACCTTTGTTGGGGTGTACTCCCAGATGCACAGATAACTCTCCTTGATTTGTGCTTTGTTTAAATTTTGAGGTAAAACCAGGAGTGAACTTCAACCTGGACTGCACCTATCTCACTGGTGTCTTTTCTCTAATTTCCTTGGTTGGGTTATCAGAAAATGTCAAAGCCTTCTTGTTCATATTTGGATACATTTCAGGGTCACATTAAAATATTCTAGTCCTAAAGCCCCACTGCAATAAGTGTCAGCTTTGAACCAGAATAGGGCCCGGGGTGATGTTCCTGCAGCCGCAGAGATGTACAATTAGAACAGCTCTCTCAGCATAACTTTCTGAATGGCTTCTCTCCGAATTCAGGTTTCAGTGTGATCAGAGAATTAGCATTCTGGCACTAAAAAGGATTTCATTTTACATTTCTGTTTTGTTTAGGGACTGGGTGTAATCTGTCTTTGGAACACACGGTACACACTCATAGATATTGACTGACTGAGAGAATGAGTAACGATTGAGTGATGCAAGGAAGAATAATTAGAATGCTTGTCAATTTTGCTTAGTTACACTTCCCAGAGGTAATCATTGTTAAAGAGATGCGTTCTGCCTTCATTAATTATAGCCTTATTCGTAAATCAGAGTGAATTTTTAGATCCTCAGAGTTTGGATTTCACAAAGTTAGTTCAACACAGGAAAGGAAAAGAGAGAGAACAAACAAATGGAACATTTGTTATTTGCCTAGTATGGTATGACGCATTTTACACACAGCATTTCAACACAGCTGTCTTATGAAGTAAGTATTAGTCTCCCTGTTACCGTGATGACCTTCAAGCTCAGGGAAGGAAGGGGAAGTAGTTCGCCCAAGCTTGCACAGCTAGTAAGTGGGAAGTGACGATTTAAACCCAGGTCTGTCGCACTGAGGTGAAAAGTGCTCTTTCCACTACTACCCAGTGCAGTCTCTGTCCCATGGGCTCAGCACTGTGGTATATTCTGTGATAATGAGGCATGGTTTCTTATTGTCAAGTGGAAAACACATGGTAATACTAATGTAATAATTCGAAGTAGCAGTAAATAAACACTCTGGTAGAATTATCAGAGAAGTACTCTGCAAGCAGAGAATTCCAGTAAATCTCAAGTATTGTGGTTCATCTAAGAGACAGAGCTCACTAACCTCCAGCTCAGTCACATTTCGATTTTCTAAAAACAGATCTCAGGACAGAGCTCACATGGTACCTGGTGCTGATAGGCATGTGGGTCAGGATGGAAGGCACTTGCACAGGCCACTGATAGGAATGCAAATTAATAAACCTTTCTGGAGGGAAAATTGGCAGTGTGTATAAAAAGCCTGACAAAATAACTTTGTTTTTGACTCTCAAATTCTACTTCCTGAGGTGTTAATTCTAAGGAAACAAATGTGCAGAAAGAGCTATCTCTAAGGATGTTTGTTGTAGCTTTTTGTATAATGGCAAAAACCTGGAAACAGTCTAAATGTTCAACAACATGGTGTTGGATAAAGTGTTATATCCTGTGGTAGAATGCTAGGCTAACCATTAAATAGGAGGTTGTAGGACAGTGGTTCTCAAAGTGTGGTCCCATTTCAGGGCATCCTCAAGGGCAAAACTGTTTTCATTGTAATACTAAGGTTTGCATTTCCCACTTTCATTCTCTTGTGTGAGTTTAGAATACGTATCGACAGGAATTTTATTTAATATCTTTGTTTCTTTTTCCCTCTGGAATTTGAGATGCTTCCTTTTATGGTGTTGGTTTTGCTGTCTGCATTTTGTTGTAGGTCAAATATTCCTTGTTGCTTCCTAGCAGTGGTGTTTGAGCCTGAGGAGGAGAGACTATCAGATAGGTTCTTCCAGAGTTTCTTACCTGCTGGCTCTAGCCAGGATACTGCTGATGTGCTTTCAACTTTGTGGGAATCAGGTACCCCTGCCGCCAACCTAGCATGACAGAGTTTGATTAAAGTGTAATAACCACTAAAGGTAGAATGAGTATAAGAATGTAAGATACCCAGACAACTGCTTGGAAAGTTGAAAAGGAGAGATACAAAATTTAGTTATCAATGTAGATTTTATGACCAGACTTTGTAAACTGTGTTCTTGAGAGATGAATCTTTCAGGTTGCACTTCTCCCGTATTAAGGCTGCATTGGAGAGGGAAATAAAAAATGCATTTTTAAAAAAGGTAAAGTGTCCCACACAACCTTTATAGATCATTGATTTGAGAATAAAGAAAAAAATGGAGATTGGAAAATTTTCTAAACATTTTACGTGTGCACAAAAGAACACACTTCCTAATACCGCACTTGCAGAAACCATACAGTTAAGGATGTTAATGAGTTATTGTCCAGAGCTGATCTAGCAAAAAATGTCTGAGGGTTTGTCAGTAGCTGTAACGTTATGATTAATTTTCCTTGAGGGATTATTGGCAGCATTAGTTTGGGGACTAGATCAAAAGTCCCTGGAGGAGCACTTGGGAATTAAAGAGAAGGTGTGTGGCTGTCACTCAGTCAGAATGTTCTGGTTTAACTCCTCTCCCCTGTACATCTTGTACTCCTCTATATGTAGCACACAAGATTCTCAAGGATGTTCTCTCCATAGCTGGAGGGCGCCCTCATTGTGCCTCCAGTGGTATAGCTCTGTGAGGTTGATCCAGAAAGCCCCAGGACAGCCAACCCCTGGCCCCAAAGCCTCTCTGCTGACACAGGCAGAAGTGTCTTCCCTCTTGAAGCTTCAGGGCTGGGAGGATTTTCACCCAGCCTTGCTCATTTCTCTAGTATCTGCTGGAGTGAGGCTTTGGGTGGGTGGGTGTGTGTGTGTGTGTGTGTGTGTGTGTGTGTGTGTGTGTGTGTGTCTTAATATTTATTTATTTGGCTACACTGGGTCTTAGTTGCTGCATGCAGGATATTTGTTGCGGTATGCGGGATCTTTAGTTGTGTTTTATTACTATTATTTCCTTTAAAAAACAACAGAAAAAAGAAAAACTGTTGCCATTATATACTAGGCATGTGGGCAAACCCCCGTTTCATCTAATAGAGGAGCTGAGTTTCATTTTTAAATGTATTCTTTTTATTTTCAAGGTCACAATTTAATGGCTCTTTCTCTGTTGCAAACTTAAGAAAAATTGCAGGAGGGTCACTAAGGAAATGAGGGAACTTGATCAAATTTCTCCTACTTTTTGGATCAATTGGCCCTAATCCTCTGTGCTTTTATGGAATTATAATTGTAGTAAAAAAAAAAAAAAAAAAGTCTGTGGAACAGCAGGGGAGAAGTCTGTCCCGACTCACTGATTTATTTTAAAAGATCCCAGCCTGACACATTCTATTCAGATGAAGTACTCTGTCTCTTAGTAACCACCACTCAACTTTCACAGGAATTTGACAGCAGTGGCTGGTGGGGTACCGTTTCTGTTCTGTGCTAATACTCAGTAGCTTTTGAAGAATTCTAGTGCTAAAGAGCTAAGCCTGTATTTAACTCCTCAACTGGGAATCCCAGAACATGGAATGTTCTTATCCTCCGTGGTTTTTCCATATATCCTCAGCCAAGGTTAATGTTGCCCGTGGTTGATTATTTATTTATTTACTTACTTATTTATCTATTCATTTGCTCTTTCACTCTTGTACACTCTTTCACTCTTATACTCAGCTAGTATAATTCTGAGGACACATTTTTCGTTGTCAGAACTAGGAGTAGGGTACTGTTGGCATCTGGTAGGTAGAGGTCAGGGTGCCACTGAGCACGCATGCTAGCTCCCACAGCAAGGAATTTTTGTAGCCCAAAATGTCAGTAGTGACACTGAGGAACTCCCACTGTCGAGGAGCTGCCAAGACCACAAATAATTGACTTGCCCATGTTTTGCTCTGTAGTAGGCACTAAGCTATGAACTAGCCCTGTCACACTGTACGTAGGTCATTTACTTTGGTTCTCTAGACCTGGCATCTTTTGCCCTTAGTTTTCTGCGATAGTGGAGAATTTAGTGGATGAGTTTTATACTTTTCTTTGGTGCATTCAGATGTCTGCCTGCAATTTATTCAATTGAGACATAGCCCCCAGCTCATGCAGGCCCTGAATGGATAGATACTCCCTAAGTATTTTCTTATTTTATAAATTTATTTATTTATTTTTGGCTGTGCTGGGTCTTCGTTGCTGTGCGCGGGCTTTCTCTAGTTGCGGCGAGCGAGGGCTGCTCTTCGTTGCAGTGCGTGGGCTTCTCATTGTCGTGGTTTCTCTTGTTGCAGAGCATGGGCTCTAGGCACATGTGCCTAGAGCCTGTGGGCTTCAGTAGTTGTGGCACGTGGGCTCAGTAGTTGTGGCTCGCGGGTTCTAGAGCGCAGGCTCAGTAGTTGTGGCGCATGGGCTTAGTTGCTCTGCAGCATGTGGGATCTTCCTGGACCAGGGCTTGAACCCATGTCCCCTGCATTGGCAGGCGGATTCTTAAACACTGTGTCACCAGGGAAGTCCACTCCCTAAGTATTTATAACTTGATTACTCAGTCCAAAATTCAAAGTACTCTTTTTAACTCTGGGCAGATAAGTAACTCCTATAATTTCACTGTTCTTATGGGTCATATAACACCTTTATCCACTAGCAGGTAGACATTTCTTACTTGAAGTAAATGGAAAAGCTTAGGCATGTGGTCCACATGTAATAATTTGGTTGGGGAGGGGTGGGAGTAAGAAAGAAGGAAGATAGTCATTATTTTGAAACCTTGTACTTTCAAATGGATCACTTCTTCATCTAGTCCTTGTTGTAAGGTCAAGCACATGTCTTAGGCACTCAATGACTCAAGTTATCTCAGCCTTTAATAGCAAATATATGTGCATCCCATCATTAACTAATTATCAGGACTGTTCTAAAGCCCTGGGAAAGACAGGGTGATGGGTATTTCCCAATCTGCTTGGGGTTGGAGTAGCATTGGAAGCATCTACCTAATACTAACATATGTGCCACTGAGTCTTTTGATTTTTAAGGAGATTACAGACGTTTTTGAAGGTGCCCCAAAGTACCCCCAGACATACCGTATGGTGTCACACCTCCCTCCTTTTGCCTATGTTGTTCCTTTTACCTGAATTACCCCCAAACTGGTCCTCCTGGAAAACTAATTTTCATCTTGCAAAACCTTACATCAGCCTTTTAAACTCTGTATTATATTCCA
Organism: Lagenorhynchus albirostris; assembly: GCF_949774975.1. Lineage (NCBI taxonomy): Eukaryota > Metazoa > Chordata > Mammalia > Artiodactyla > Delphinidae > Lagenorhynchus > Lagenorhynchus albirostris. The sequence continues at coordinate 62,928,958 of NC_083097.1, forward strand.
GACCCCTCCTTTCACACGTGTATTCACACAGCCTGCCTGAATCCACTCCAAATTTTGAAAAATTTCTGTCTCTGTACATCCATGTCTGATGCGCTTTGCACATTCTTTCTGTTCTCACATGTGTTGCACTGTATTATAATGATCTGTCTGCAGATATTCTTACATGCTAACTCTAAGCTCCTGGAAGGCTGGCACTGTGTTTATTCTTCTTAGATTCCCGTTAGTTTGCACATGGTGAGTACTTGTTAGAATTTAAAAGTGGAATTTCCATTATTTATTTTACGAGGCTCAGTTTTTGTTTTGTTTTTTATTTTGCAAAATATCGATTAACAGCATTATCTCTGGTTATGGGACTGAAATGGGGGTTGTGGTAGTTATGGGAGATTTTGCCTATCAATGTTAGATTAATTTTTTTTTTTTTTTTTGCAGTACGCGGGCCTCTCATTGTTGTGGCCTCTCCCGTTGCGAAGCACAGACTCCGGACGTGCAGGCTCAGCGGCCATGGCTCACGGGCCCAGCTGCTCCGCGGCATGTGGGATCTTCCCGGACCGGGGCACGAACCCTGCATTGGGAGGCGGACTCTCAACCACTGCGCTACCAGGGAAGCCCCTAGATTAATTTTTTACAACAAGAAAATTCTCATTTACTTGTGTAATCAGAGTTAACATTATATTTATATATATCTCAAAAAAATGTTTTCTGTGTCAAGGAGTACAGATGTTTAATGTTGGAGTGAGATGTTTAATGATGACTGAGAGGTGTAGTTCGGGTTTAAATGAAAGGTATTAGATAAGATAGCCCTAGGGACTTGCCTGGTGGCGCAGTGGTTAAGATTCTGCCTCCCAATGCAGGGTACGTGGGTTCGAGCCCTGGTCCGGGAAGATCCCACTTGCCGCGGAGCAACTAAGCCCGTGCACCACAACTGCTGAGCCTGCGCTCTAGAGCCCTCGAGTCACAACTACTGAGCCCATGTGCTGCAACTACTGAAGCCCGCACGCCTAGAGCCTGTGCTCCGCAACAAGAAAAGCCACCGCAATGAGAAGCATACCCACCGCAACGAAGAGTAGCCCCTGCTCACCGCAACCACAGAAAGCCCATGTGCAGCAATGAAGACCCAACACAGCCAAAAATAAATAAATAAATTTATTAAAAAACAAAAAAAGATAGCCCTAGCTGCTGTAGCAAACCAAATCTCAGTAACTTAGTATAATAAAAGTTTCTCTTGAGCTTGATTAAAAGTCCTATGCAGGTATTCCTCATTAGGCAGGCCTCCTCCAAGTAGTGACTGAGGCACCTTAGCTGTTGTGGCTCTATCCTCCTCAGTATGTGGCATTTAAGGTTGCCATGCTTCAAGCTATGCATGGGAAAAAGTACAGAGGATCATGTCTGGGAGATCTTAGCGATCCATGCCTCGAAATGCCTAGAAATGCCTAGAAACATTACTAGTGCTTACCTTCCATTGGCTGGAACTCCATCACTTGACTGCCACCTGGCCACACCTAACTCAAGGGATGCTGGGAAATGGAGAGTATCTGGAGGCCCCCGAAGATGCGAAATAAGCAGTGGTAAGTTAGCCATCTCTAATAGCGAGCAAAGAAGCAACTCTTTATATACCAAACAGAACATGGAATCTATTAGAAGAACTTTAAAGAGCTCACAGGTAGACTGGAGAACCAGGCAGGAGCCAGCGGAGTGCTGGGTGGGGTCCAGGGAACAAGAAGGACTGATTATCTGGCCTGAGTGCCGTGGATCTTCAGCCTTCTAGTCACCCTGCTTAAGATTCAAATTCCTGATTGAGGTAGGGCAGGGGGGTAAATGAACCCAAACCAGCTTAGACTGAGTAGCTGCCAGTCTCTGAGCTCCTCGAAGATGGCAGGGCTGACAGTCCAGTGGCTTACCGTCTCATTGGGAGTGAAATCCAAACCCTTCCTGTGGCCTATAAGCCCAAGTGAACTGGCTCCTGGCTACTTTTCTGACCTCACCTTTCTCTCTCATTATACTCCAATACACTGCCGTCTTTGCTGTTTGTGTTTGCCAAGCAGTCTCACGTCCGCGACTTTAATACTATTGTTTGCTATGCTCTTTCTCCTAATATTTGCATGCTCATTCCCTTCAAATCTCTGCTCAAATATCTCTTTAATTGTGAGCTCTTCCTTGGCTACCTTATGTAATATAGCACCCCAAATCATAACCGTTGCCCTCTATCCCATTTATCCTGTTTCATTTTCTTCATAGCACTTATCACCACCCAACATTTATTCATTCTCTGTCTTCCCCTCTAATAAAATTTAAGCAACATGAGAGCATAGACTTTGTTTTGTTTACATGCTGAAAACCAGACAGTGGGTAAGCGTCAGAGCAAGCACAAAAAAATCCAGGTTGCCTTCTTCCTGTTAGCTGGTGGCAGAGGAATCAGCCTTAGAGCTAGCATGGCCCTAAGCCAAAGTAACCTGAGGCATTTAAGAATACCAACTTATGGGCTTCCCTGGTGGCGCAGTGGTTGGGAGTCCGTCCGCCTGCCAATGCAGGGGACATGGGTTCGTGCCCCGGTCTGGGAAGGTCCCACATGCCGTGGAGCGGCTGGGCCTGTGAGCCGTGGCTGCTGAGCCTGCACGTCCGGAGCCTGTGCTCCGCAGCGGGAGAGGCCACAGCAGTGAGGGGCCCGCGTACTGCAAAAAAAAACAAAAAAAAGAATACCAACTTTTATCGTTTTTGCATATTCTGACTCAAATTGTCAACCCTTATTCTTGACAGCTCATGGACATTTTTGCCATGGATATACTATTATTTATCACTGACCATGGGTAGTACACTTTTAAAATTGGTCTATGTTGCTTATAAAGCATCGTTTCAACCATCGTAGTTATGGGGTTCTTAAAGCTTGTGCATATAAAGAGACACATGCCTGTGTGTTTGTGAAGGAGACCCCTATGTCATCAGGGCATTACTGAGTCTGATTGGTGAATTTCTCTTGGTCTGATTGGTCCACATATCAGTTTATGGTGGATAATCACAAGCATGTAGGTTAGCTATCGTATCTGTTCTTGCTGTCAAGTGATGTCCTTTGGGCTTTACCAGCTGCTGTACGTGTGTCCATTTATTTATATTGGGCTTTGGCAAGTATAATTACCTCTTTTCCCTGCCTAAGTTCTGAAATAATTGGTAGATAATCAAAGGAATAGCAGCTAGAGATCAAAACATCAATTATTACTGATAAACCTAATATCAAAGAATGTAGCTCAGGTATAGGACCACAATGTGCTTTCTCATACCAAATCTCAGAGACAGATTTATATACCCAGTCATGACCTCTGAAGACCTACAGGCCTCTCCACATGAGAACATACCTGTGTACTTAACAGTAGAAGGAACAGAGTAGAATGGGGAAGAGACAGAGGGAAGCTAGCCAGGAAGGAGTGTTACACTAATAGATGTCCTTCCACATGGAAAGAAGCACCTGGAATGAGAAATTAATGTCCCAGCTAATAATTTTAAATTAATTGCTATCGTGTATTTTAAAATATTTTACAGATTAAAAAAGTCCTTTAAAAAGGCTAAAAAGATGTGAATGGAGTTTCTTCATACAGCCTTGTATGGATGAAGCAGGAAAATGTTCACACACTGAGTGTTCTCAAGCTAGGCTGGGAGAATGCTGACTGTATCTAGTGATGCTCTTATACGGGCGAGGGCTGAGGCAAGCACCTAATTTGCTTTACTGTTGAGCTGCCTCTAGTGGCAACATTGAAATCACCTTAGATTTCAAAAGAACAAAATAAGGAAAAGTTAATTTACAGTTCTACCGTAAATCTATAGCTCAGACCAAATTGGTTAATCTAAAGTGACTGTAAAGATCTTCTAGAAAATTTGCAGCAAATGGCTGTCTTGCTGTAAAAAATCATGTCTAACATAGTACTTAGTACATAATTGGAGCTCAATAAATACTTGTTGGATGAATGAATCTTGACCTTGGGCTTCAATGTGAAATCAGTTGAAAGTCAATGATGGTTGAAGTTTCATAGTTCTGAAATTATCTGAAACAGAAATTTTATGGGTATAAATGCTAATGAATGGAAACTAGAAATGAAAGAGAAAGGAATATAAGCTTTTTAAAATTACTTTCCACTAAACCTAATTGGCTGGTGTAACCAAAGCTCCCCATTTTCTCTGTAAAATAGACTAATGCCTAAGGCAAGTTAACCACTCCTCATAGGAGGCTCCTATCTAATAATACCCATCATTTTGAGTTGCAGTTTTACTAAGGGTCAGTTGTGATTATTCTAAACCTTTTTATCCTGGTTGCACTTGTTATTTCGTGATATAATTAAATATTACCAAAGCTGATGAAATGAGTGCAAAAGTAAAAGACTTGTTCCTCTGAAAATGAAGGTGAATGTTTTGGAAAGACTTCGCAAGAGGAAAGCCCCTAAAAGAAGCGCGAAAAGATATGAACCCTGCTCACAGGTAGTTTACAGCCTTGTAGAGTAGCTAAGATCTATGACAAAATAACTCTAATGTATGGTGGTAAATGCCATAGGAGAAGATTACATGAGGATTCTAGAATTTCAGAGGAAGAAAATTACTTTTGGCTTGAAGAGTCATTGACAGCTACATGGAGAAGTTGATATATGAGCTGGTCTCTGAAGGCTGTAAAGTTAGAATGTGCAGAGATGATTCATTCCTAGTGCAGAGAAGTATGTAAGCAAAGCATGAGGGGTAAGGCCAATGTTTGGCTGGAGCACAGGATTCATGAAAGAGAAGAGCAGAAGGTAAAGCTAGAAAGATAACTGGGTTTCAAATAGTATGGGGCCCTAACTTCCAGGCTTATGAAATGTCTGGTCACTGTGACAATAAGACGCTTATTCTTCTCATCCACAATGAACTTGAGTGGTCTTTATTATACCCACAAAACGAGTACTTTATATTAGGGCATGATAATCCGTATAATAATTTTTTCATTCATAGTTTCATGGTTTTTTTCATGGCTTATAAGCTTTTAACCCAAGCTATTTTATATTACTTTTGTTCAGCAATGCATATGATTAATTTTCTGTGAAGGACATGGTTATTCAATTAATTCTTGGTGAAATCTTAATTGTAGAATTAGTGATTATGCTTTTAAGACCTGCTGGTTCTTTTTTTAGGGCCCACATAAAATATTAACAGATCATATTATAAAATCACAAGCTTGCTTAGCATTTTATGCTTTAAAAACATGTTTTCAAAGTCTGCAACATAAGCAAGATTATATATGACTTCATTGCTGTGTTATAATAGATACTAAACGCATTTTGGCAGATTTAGTAGGAAAAAATTCTACCCATTACCTCCTTTTGTTTGATATACTTCCCGTTAGTGCACTGTGGTTGCTTGAGAGTAGAATAAGATAGCATAAAAAGCTAAGGTATTGTTCATAGTTATATTCCTATAAGGAACTTTAATGTCACTTTAACTGCTAATCAGAGGACAGGACTACCAGTTCCTGAAATACAAAGCTTTAGCCTAAGAAAAATAAAATCTAATAGTTATAAATCTTAGCTTTCAGATAAAAATAGTTTGAGGACCTGTTTCACTTCTTCAGAAATGTAGTTCTTTTTTTTCTTTAAGTAAAAAATCAAAGTGCCAATTCGAAACAAATATGGTAAAATAAGGGAAATTATTATTTTGGTAGCTCCTCTTTGGTAGCCATTTTGTTCTTTAAAAATTTCAATTTGGATATATATGTATTACCTTTCTTTGGTTCCCTTACTTATAAAATAAGAAATATTATAAAACCACAAGGCTCTTTCCATTCATGATCAATTACTTAATTTTCAACAAGTTAGTAGTTTCAGTTTCAGCTAAAGTGAAAGGGCTTAAACAGGAAACAGGGACTTCTTGACATGGTCATATTCCAGGACTTTATCCTCCATTCTGGAACTTCAGAAGTTAGATTTTTCCAGCACATTTAACAAAATTCATCTTTTTAGAAATGATTTATACTAGTACAGCTCAAAATAAATTTAGAAAATATAATGTCAGTTTAACAGTGGGATATAAGGATATCATCGGCAAGCATACCAAAACACCATTAAGGAGTTATCACATCCAGCCTTACTATACAAAGGGGCATGGACATATACACACTACTATGTCACACAATGCAAATATAGGGCTTATTAAGGGGAAGTTTAGAAATGAAGAAATAGCATAGCACACAATTCCTTCAAGTTCTTATCTCACAAAGAGTCATACTTATTAGGGCATAGCTGGACTGTTATGGAAAGGGAAGGGCTCCTGGAGGGGGACTGTGCTTATGTAATGCTTAAGTTATTTGTAGGGACATGGATATAAAAGGCAAGATTGAGAACTGTCAGAGAACTGGAAACAATTAGTAGAATAGAAATCCTAGAATTGAAAAATACAATAACAAAAAGTAACATATTTGATGATTTTAGTAGCAGTTTAGACACAGTTGAAAAGAGAATTAGTGTACTGGATAATAGATCGGAAGAAACATCCAAATGAAGCACGGATAAGACACTATGAGAAGTTCTAAGTTATGAAATATTAGAATCTCAGAACAAAAGAAGAGAAAAATGGGACAGAAGTAATATTTGAACAGAGTATGACTGAGAATTTCTCAAAAATGATGAAAGACATCAATGTGTAGATTGAAGAAGCCATACAAACTCCAAGCAGGATAAGATTCCTAAGCACATGTTAGTAAAATTTTTGAAAACTAAAGACAACAACAAGATCCTAAAAACAGCTTGTGGGTGGTGATGGGGAAACAACCCAGATTACCTTCAGGAAAGCAACAACACACTAACAGCTGATTTAGGTGAAACAATGGAAGTAGAAAACAGTGGAATGACATTTTTTTTTGAATTTTATTTTATTTTTTTATACAGCAGATTCTTATCAGTCATCAGTTTTATACACATCATTGTATACATTTCAATCCCAATTGCCCAATTCATCACACCACCACCCCAACCACCCTGCCACTTTCCCTGCTTCGTGTCCATATGTTTGTTCTCTACATCTGTGTCTCAATTTCTACTCTGCAAACCGGTTCATCTGTACCATTTTTCTAGGTTCCACATATATCTGTGTTAATATGCGATACTTGTTTTTCTCTTTCTGACTTACTTCACTCTGTATGACAATCTCTAGATCCATCCACGTCTCAACAAATGACCCAATTTCGTTCCTTTTTATGGCTGAGTAATATTCCACTGTATATATGTACCACATCTTCTTTATCCATTCATCTATCAATGGACATGAAGTTGCTTCCACGACCTAGCTATTATAAATAGTGCTGCAATGAACATTGGGGTGCACGTGTCTTTTTGAATTATGGTTCTCTCTGGGTATATGGCCAGTAGTGGAATTGCTGGGTCATATGGTAATTCTATTTTTAGTTTATTAATGAACCTCCATACTGTTCTCCATAGTGGCTGTATCCATTTTCATTCCCACCAACAGTGCAAGAGGGTTCCCTTTTCTCCACACCCTCTCCAGCGTTTGTTGTTTGTAGATTTTCTGATGATGCCCATTCTAACTGGTGTGAGGTGATACCTCATTGTAGTTTTGATTTGCATTTCTCTAATAATTAGTGATGTTGAGCAGCTTTTCATGTGCTTCTTGGCCATCTGTATGCCTTCTTTGGAGAAATGTCTATTTAGATCTTCTGCCCATATTTGGATTGGGTTGTTTGTTTTTTTCATATTGAGCTGCATGAGCTGTTTGTATATTTTGGAGATTAATCCTTTGTCCGTTGATTCGTTTGCAAATATTTTCTCCCATTCTGAGGGTTGTCTTTTTGTCTTGTTTATGGTTTCCTTTGCTGTGCAAAAGCTTTTAAGTTTCATTAGGTCCCATTTATTTATTTTTGTTTTTATTTCCATTACTCTAGGAGGCGGATCAAAAAAGACCTTGCTGTGATTTATGTCAAAGAGTGTTCTTCTTATGTTTTCCTCTAAGAGTTTTATAGTGTCCGGTCTTATATTTAGATCTCTAATCCATTTTGAGTTTATTTTTGTGTATGGTGTTAGGGAGTGTTCTAATTTCATTCTTTTACATATAGCTGTCCAGTTTTCCCAGCACCACTTATTGAAGAGGCTGTCTTTTCTCTATTTTATATCCTTGCCTCCTTTGTCATAGATTAGTTGACCATAGTTGCATGGGTTTATCTCTGGGCTTTCTATCTTGTTCCATTGATCTATGTTTCTGTTTTTGTGCCAGTACCATATTGTCTTGATTACTGTAGCTTTGTAGTATAGTCTGAAATCAGGGGGTCTGATTCCTCCAGCTCTGTTTTTTTCCCTCAAGACTGCTTTGGCTATTCGGGGTCTTTTGTGTCTCCATACAAATTTTAAGATGATTTGTTCTAGGTCTTTAAAAAATGCCAATGGTAATTTGATAGGGATTGCATTGAATCTATAGATTGCTTTGGGTAGTATAGTCATTTTCACAATATTGATTCTTTCAATCCAAGAACATGGTATATCTCTCCATCTGTTGGTATCATCTTTAAGTTCTTTCATCAGCGTCTTATAGTTTTCTGCATACAGGTCTTTTGTCTTCCTAGGTAGGTTTATTCCTAGGTATTTTATTCTTTTTGTTGCAATGGTAAATGGGAGTGTTTCCATAATTTCTCTTTCAGATTTTTCATCATTAGTGTATACGAATGCAAGAGACTTCTGTGCATTAATTTTGTATCCTGCAACTTTTCCAAATTCATTGATTAGCTCTAGTAGTTTTCTGGTGGCATCTTTAGGATTCTCTATGTATAGTATCATGTCATCTGCAAACAGTGACGGTTTTACTTCTTCTTTTCCAATTTGGATTCCTTTTATTTCTTTTTCTTCTCTGATTGCCATGGCTAGGACTTCCAAAACTATGTTGAATAATAGTGGTGAGAGTGGACATCCTTGTCTCGTTCCTGATCTTAGAGGAAGTGCTTTCATTTTTACACCATTGAGAATGATGTTTGCTGTGGGTTTGTTGTATATGGCCTTTATTATGTTGAGGTAGGTTCCCTCTATGCCCACTTTCTGGAAGGCTTTTATGATAAATGGGTGTTGAATTTTTTCAAAAGCTTTTTCTGCATCAAGATGATCATATGGTTTTTATTCTTCAATTTGTTAATATGGTGTATCACATTGATTGATTTGTGTATATTGAAGAATCCTTGCATCCCTGGGATAAATCCCACTTGAGAGTGGTGTATGATCCTTTTAATGTGTTGTTGGATTCTCTTTGCTGGGATTTTGTTGAGGATTTTTGAATCTATATTCATCAGTGATATTGGTCTGTAATTTTCTTTTTTTGTAGTATCTTTGTCTGGTTTTGGTATCAGGGTGATGGTGGCCTCATAGAATGAGTTTGGGAGTGTTCCTCCCTCTGAAGTTTTTTGGAAGAGTCTGAGAAGGATGGGTGTTAGCTCTTCTCTAAATGTTTGATAGAATTCACCTGTGAAGCCATCTGGTCCTGAACTTTTGTTTGTTGGAAGATTTTTAATCACAGTTTCAATTTCATTGCTTGTGATTGGTCTGTTCATATTTTCTGTTTCTTCCTGGTTCAGTCTTGGAAGGTTATACCTTTCTAAGAATTTGTCCATTTCTTCCAGGTTGTCCATTTTATTGGCATAGAGTTGCTTGTAGTAGTCTCTTAGGATTCTTTGTATTTCTGCGGTGTCTGTTGTAACTTCTCCTTTTTCATTTCTAATTTTATTGATTTGAGTCCTCTCCCTCTTTCTCTTGATGAGTCTGGCTAATGGTTTATCAATGTTATTTATCTTCTCAAAGAATCAGCTTTTAGTTTTATTGATCTTTGCTATTGTTTTCTTAGTTTCTATATCATTTATTTCTGCTCTGATCTTTATGATATCTTTCCTTCTGCTAACTTTGGGTTTTGTTTGTTCTTCTTTCTCTAGTTCCTTTAGGTGTAAGGTTAGATTGTTTACTTGAGATGTTTCTTGTTTCTTGAGGTAGGCTTGTATAGCTATAAAATTCCCTCTTAAAACTGCTTTTGCTGCATCCCATAGGTTTTGGATCGTCGTGTTTTCATTGTGATTTGTCTCTAGGTATTTTTTGATTTCTTCAGTAATCTCTTGGTTATTTAGTAACGTATTGTTTAGCCTCCATGTGTTTGTGGTTTTTACATTTTTTTCCTTGTAATTCATTTCTAGTCTCATAGCGTTATTGTCAGTAAAGATGGTTGATATGATTTCAATTTTCTTAACTTTACTGAGGCTTGATTTGTGACCCAGGATGTGATCTATCCTGGAGAATGTTCCATGTGCACTTGAGAAGAAAGTGTAATCTGCTGTTTTTGGATGGAATGTCCTATAAATATCAATTAACTCAATCTGGTCTATTGTGTCATTTGAAGCTTCTGTTTCCTTATTAATTTTCTGTTTGGATGATCTGTCCATTGGTGTAAGTGAGGTGTTAAAGTCCCCCACTATTATTGTGTTACTGTCGATTTCTGCTTTTATAGCTGTTAGCAGCTGCCTTATGTATTGAGGTGCTCCAATGTTGCGTGCATATATATTTATAATTGTTATATCTTTTTCTTGGATTGATCCCTTGATCATTATGTAGTGTCCTTCCTTTTCTCTTGTAACATTATTTATTTTAAAGTCTATTTTATCTGATATGAGTATAGCTACTCCAGCTTTCTTTTGATTTCCATTTGAATGAAATATCTTTTTCCATGCCCTCACTTTCAGTCTGCATGTGTCCCTAGGTCTGAAGTGGGTCTCTTGTAGACAGAATATAGATGGGTCTTTTTTTTTGTATCCATTCAACAAGCCTGTGTCTTTTGGTTGGAGCATTTAATCCATTCATGTTTAAGGTAATTATTGATTTATATGTTCCTATTACCATTTTCTTAATTGTTTTGGGTTTGTTTTTGTAGGTCCTTTTCTTCTCTTGTGTTTCCCACTTAGAGAAGTTTCTTTAGCATTCATTGTGGTGCTGGTTTGGTGGTGCTGAATTCTCTTAGCTTTTACTTGTCTGTGAAGCTTTTCATTTCTCCATCGGATTTGAATGAGATCCTTGCCGGGTACAGTAATCTTGATTGTAGGTTCTTCCCTTTCATCACTTTACGTATATCATGCCACTCCCTTCTGGCTTGTAGAGTTTCTGCTGAGAAATCAGCTGTTAACCTTATGGGAGTTCCCTTGTATGTTATTTGTCATTTTTCCCTTGCTGCTTTCAATAATTTTTCTTTGTCTTTAATTTTTGCCGATTTAATTACTATGTGTCTCGGCGTGTTTCTTCTTGGGTTTATCCTGTATGGGACTCGCTGCACTTCCTGGACTTGGGTGGCTATTTCCTTTCCCATGTTAGGGAAGTGTTTGACTATAATCTCTTCAGATATTTTCTCTGGTCCTTTTTCTCTCTCTTCTCCTTCTGCAACCCCTATAATGTGAATGTTGTTGTGTTTAATGTTGTCCCAGAGGTCTCTTAGGCTGTCTTCATTCTTTTTTCTTTCTTCTGTTCCGCAGCAGTGAATTCCACCATTCTGTCTTCCAGGTTACTTATCAGTTCTTCTGCTATTGATTCCTTCTAGTGTATTTTTCATTTCAGTTATTGTATTGTTCATCTCTTTTTGTTTGTTCTTTAATTCTTGTAGGTCTTTGTTAAACATTTGTTGCATCTTCTCGATCTTTGCTTCCATTCTTTTTCTGAGGTTCTGGGTCATCTTCACTATCATTATTCTGAATTCTTTTTCTGGAAGGTTGCCTATCTCCACTTCACTTAGTTGTTTTTTTGGGGTTTTATCTTGTTCTTTCAGCTGGTACATAGCCCTCTGCCTTTTCTTCTTGTCTGTCTCTCTCTGTGAATGTGGTTTTTGTTCCACGGCTGCAGGATTGTAGTTCTTCTTGCTTCTGCTGTCTGCCCTCTTGGAATGACTTTTTTTTTTTTTTTTGTGGTATGCGGGCCTCTCACTGCTGTGGCCTCTCCCATTGCGGAGCACAGGCTCCGGACGCGCAGGCTCAGCGGCCATGGCTCATGGGCCCAGCTGCTCTGCGGCATGTGGGATCTTCCCGGACCGGGGCACAAACCCGTGTCCCCTGCATCGGGAGGCGGACTCTCAACCACTGTGCCACCAGGGAAGCCCGGAATGACATTTTTAATGGAACATTACTCGACCATAAAAAGGAACGAAATTGGGTCATTTGTAGAGTCATTGATGGACCTAGAGACTGTCATAAAGAATGAATTAAGTCATAAAGAGAAAAACAAATATTGTATATTAATGCATATATATGGAATTTGAAAAAAATTGTATAGACGATCTTATTTACAAAGCAGAAACAGAGACACAGACAGAGAGAAGAAGCATATGGATATCTAGGGGGAAAGGGGTGATGGGATGAATTGGGAGATTGGCATTGACATATATACAGTATTGACACTTAATACTATGTATAAAATAAATAACTAATGAGAACCTAGTGTATAGCTCAGAGAATTCTACTCAGTGCTCTGTGGTTATCTAAATGGGAAGGAAATCCAAAAGAAAGGAGATATATGTATACATACAGCTGATTCACTTTGCTGTACAGTAGCAACTAACACAGTATTGTAAAGCAACTCTACTTGAATAAAAATTTAAAAAATAAAGTATTGAGAGAAAATACTGGTTAAACATGGTGGAATCAAGTCTTCAGAGAAAAATACCTGCCAATATGGAATTTTATACCCTGAAAAAAGACTCTTAGAATGGATGTGTAAAAACACTTTTTAAGGAATACGTAGGGTGAATTTACCACCAGAAAATTCACAGTAAATGAAGTACTAAAGCGAATTTTTTAGGGAGGAGGAAAATGATTCCAGATGGAATATTGGAGGTGGAGGAAGGAATGGAACACAATTTTTGAAAATTCAGTATATAGAGAAATCTAAATGAATATTGGCTGTTTAAAACAATAATAAAATTATGGCTATGAGATTTTAAAATATTTACAGAATTAAAATGTACAATTATAACAGCATGTAAGTTGAAATTATAATTTATGGTCCTTGTGTTGTCTTGGAAGAGATAAAAATACCAATTTATGTTAGACATTAATGATTCAAGGATGTTGAAATCTCTAGGATAATCACTAAAAGAATAGTAAAATATAACTGCCAAGCTAATAAAGTGGGTAAATAGAATAATAATAAATGTTCAATTTAAAACAAGGCAAGAAAGGAGAGAAAAAGGAACATAGACTAGGTAGTACAAATAGAAAGCACATAATAAGATGGAAGATTTAACCCCAAATATATGGTAATTGTATTGGTAATTATATTAAGCTTAAATGGACTAAGTGCTCCATTTAAATTGGCAGAGTTTTAGAAAATCTTTGTGGGAGTTCCCTGGGGGTCCAGTGGTTAGGTCTCAGTACTTTCACTGCTCTGGACCAAGGGAACTAAGATCCCATAATATCATTAAAGGTAAAAAGACTTGATTTGCAAAAAATACTTAATCCCCCAGGCCTGTTTCCTCATCTGGTAAATTAATATATCTACTTATGGAATTGTTGTATGAGAATTATACAACACATAGTAAAGCAGATAATAATATTAAAAAAATAATAAAAATATTTGAATAACACAACTAATAAGTCTGACCTACCTGACGTACATAGAACAATACTGAAAAACTACAAGACACATATTCTTTTCCAGAACACATAAATATTTAAACAAACAAACAACCAAAATTTGGCCATATAGCCATAAAGCAAATCTCAATAAATTTGAAAGTATAACTTCTATAAAATAAATTCTTTGGTGACAATGCAGTTAAACTAGAAAGCATTAACAAAAAAAATAACTAGGAAATCCCCATGTATTTTGAAATTAAGGAATATGTTTTAAGATAATCTCTGACTAGGCAGGGCTTGGCAACCAATTGAGCTGAGGGCCAGCCACATCTACCTAGCAGTGCACCCACAGTAGTCAGCCTGCCACAGCAGAAAGACCAATTCAGCCCATATAGAGGGCACCCCTGCAGCATATAGCTCTGGTGACCAAAGGGGAGTGTGCTGCTGGGGCGTATAGTATGTTTCCTACTTAAGGCTAGTTCTCTAAGATTGGAAAATGAAATCAACATGCCATATACATAGAAATAAAAACAGAGAGTTAGGCAAAATGAAGTGACAGGGAATATGTTCTGAATGAAGGAACAAGATAAAACCCCAGAAGAAGAACTAAGTGAAGTGGAGATAAGCAGTCTATCTGACAAAGAGTTCAAGGTAATGATCGTAATGATGTTGAAAGAACTTGGGATAAGAATGTATGAATACAGTGAGCAGTCAGTAGTTTCTAACAAAGAGTTAGAAAATGTAAAGGAAAACCAAACACAGCTGAAGAATATAATAATAATAATTGAAATAAAAAATACACTAGAAGGAATCAACAATAGCTTAGATGATACAGAGAGGCAGATCAGCAAACTGGAAGACAGAGTAGTGGAAATCAGTCAAGCTAAACAGGAGAAAAGAATTTTTAAAAATGCGGACAGTTTAAGAGACTTCTAGAGCAATATCAAACATACTAACATTCATATTTTAGGGGCCCCAGAAGGAGAGGAGAGAGAGAGAGAAAGGAGCAGAAAACATAATAGCTGAAAGCTTCCCTAACCAAGGAAGGGAAACAGAGGCAAAAAGGTCCAAGAAGCAGGGAATGCCAAACAAAATCAACCTAAAGAGGACCACACCAAGACATGTTACAATTAAAATGGCAAAAATTAAAGAAAAAGAGAGAATACTAAAAGCAGCAAGGGAAAATGAACATGTTATGTACAAGAGAACTTTCATAAAGCTATCAGATGACTTTTCAGCAGAAACTCTTCAGGCCAGAAGGAGTAGCATGATATGTTTAAAGTGATAAAAGGAAAAGATGTACAACTAAGAATACTCCACCTGGCAAACTATCATTCAGATTTTAAGGAGAGATCAAGAGATTTACAGTCTAGCAAAAGCTAAAAGAGTTTAGCAACAAAAAACCCAGCTTTGCAAGAAACATTAAAGTGAATTTTCTGAGTGTACAAAACAGGCTATAAGTAGAAATGTGAAAATTACAAAAGGAAAAATTTCATTGGTAAAGGCATATATACAGGAAAGGTAGTAGATCAACCACTTATAAACCTAGTAGGAAGGTTATAAGACAAAAGTAGTAAAATCATCAATATTCACAATATGTAGTTAAGGGATACAAAAGATGCAAAAAAAGATATAAAATATGATGTAAAAAGCATTAAATGTGTGTATGGGGGAGGGGAGTAAAAATGCAAGATTGTTAAAATGTGATTGACCTTAAGAGATCAGCATCTTAAAATAATCATATATCCTCAACAAAATACTAGCAAACAAATTCAACCATACTTTAAAAGGATCATACACCATGATCAAGTGGGATTTATCCCAGGGGTGCAAGGATGGTTCAATATGATACACCACATTAACAAACTGAAGAATAAAAATCACATGATCATATCAATAGATGCAAAAAAAGCTTTTTACAAAATTCAGCATATATTTATGATTAAAAAAAAAACTCCCAGTAAAGTGGGTATAGAAAGAACATATCTCAACATAATAGAGGCTACATATGACAAGCCCTCAGCTAACATCATACTCAATAGTGAAAAGCTGAAAGCATTTCCTCTAAGGTCAGGAAGAAGACAAGGATGCCCACTCTCACCACTTTTATTCAACATAGTATTGGAAGCCCTAACCACAGCAATCAGATTAGAAAAAGAAATAAAAGGAATTCAAACTGGAAAGAAAGAAGTAAAACTGTCACTGTTTGCAGATGGTGTGATATTATACACAGAATATCCTCAAGATGCCACCAAAAACTAGTAGAACTCATCAGTGAATACAGTAAAAGTGCAGGACACAAAATTAATATACAGAAATCTATTGCTTTTCTATACATGAACAATGAACTATCAGAAAGAGAAATTGAGAAAACAATCCCATTTACAATTGCATCAAAAAGAATAAAATACCCAGGAATAAATCTAACTAAGGAGATGAAAGACCTGTACTCAGAAACCTATAATATGCTGATGAAAGAAATTGAGGACAACATAAACAGATGGAAAGACACACCGTGCCTATGAATTGGAAGAATTAATGTTGTTAAAATGACCATACTACTCAAGGCAACCTACAGATTCAATGTAATCCCTATCAAAATACCAATGGCATATTTCACAGAACTAGAAAAAATATTTCTAAAATTTGTGGGAACCATGAAAGACCCTGAATAGCCAAAGCAATCTTGAGAAAGAAGAACAAACCTGGAGGTATCACGTGCCCTGATTTCAAACTATATGACAAAGCTACAGTAATCAAAACAGCATGGTACTGGCACAAAAACAGACACACAGATCAATGAAACAAAACAGAGAGCCCAGAAATAAACCCACACTTATATGGTCAATTAATCTATGATGCAGGAGACAAGAATATACAGTGAGGAAAAGACAGCCTCTTCAATAAATGGTGTTGGGAAAATGACAGCTACATGGAAAAAAATCTTATTGGACTACTTTCTTACACCATATACAAAAATAAACTCAAAATGGATTAAAGGATTAGATATAAGACCTGAAACCATAAATCTTCTAAAAGAAAACATAGGCAGTATGCTCTTTGACATTGATCTTAGCAATATTTTTTGATATGTTTCCTCAGGCAGAGGAAGCAAAAGCAAAAATAAACAAATGGGACTACATCAAACTAAAAAGCACAGCAAGAGAACTATCAACAAAATGAAAAGACTGCCTACTGAATGGGACAAGATATTTGCTAATGAAATACCTGATAAGAGGTTAATATCCAAAATATATAAAGAAATCACACAACTGAACATCAAAAACAACAACAACAAAAAACAACAACAAAAAACCATACAACTTACTTAAAAAATGGGCAGAGGATCTGAATAGGCACTTTTTCCAAAGAAGACATTCAAGTAGCCAACGGGCTCATGAAAAATGCTCAACATCACTCATCATCAGGAAAATGCAAATCAAAACCACAATGAGGTATCACCTCACACCTGTCAGAATGGCTAGTATCAAAAAGACAACAATAATAAGTGTTGGTGAGGATGTGGAGGAAAGGGAACCCTTATGTACTGTTGGTGGGAATGTAAATTGGTGCCACCACTATGGAAAACATTATGGAGGTTCCTCAAAAAATTAAAAATAGAATTATCATATGATCCAGCAATTCCACTCCATAAATCCAGCAATATTTATCTGAAGAAAATGAAACACGAATACAAAAAGATATCTGCACCCCTATGTTCATTACAGCATTATTTACAATAGCCAAGATATGGAATCAACCTACACACACACACATATGCACAATGGAATTTTACTCAGCCATAAAAAAGAATGAAATCTTGCCATTTGTGACAACATGCGTAGACCTAGAGGTTATTATGCTAAAGTGAAATAAGTCAGAGAAAGAAAACTACTGTATAATTTCACTTATATGTGGAATCTAAAAAACAAAACACATGAACAAACAAGATAAAAACAGAGTTATAGACACAGAGAACAAAGAGGTCATTGCCAGAAGAGAGGGGAATGGAGAGAGGAGAGAAATAAGTGAGGGAGATTAAGAGGCACAAGCTTCTAGTTGCATAATAAATGAGTCAGAGGTATGAAATGTTCAGTGTGGAGAATATAGTCAGTGATGATATAATATCTTTGTATGGTGACAGATGGTAACCAGAGTTACTATAGTGATCATTTTGAAATGTATAGAAATATTGAATCACCACGTTATGTACCAGGAACTAACATAGTGTTATAGGTCAGTTATACTTAAAAAACAAACAAACAAACAGACTTTTAGAGAAAGAGATCAGCTTTGTTGTTACCAGAGGCAAGGAGCGAGGGAACTGGATGGAGGTGGTCAAAAGGTACAAACTCCCAGTTATAAAATAAACAAGTACTAGGGATGTAATGTATAACATGATAAATATAATTAGCTTTATGAAAGTTCTTAGGTAAGTAAATCCTAAGCATTCTCATCACAAGGAAAAATGTTTTCTTTTCCTTTTATTTCATATCTATATGAGATGATGGATGTTAATTAAATTTATTGTAATCATTTCATGATGTATATAAGTCAAATTGTTAAGCTGTACACCTTAAACTTATACAGTGTTCTATGTCAATTATATCTGAGTAAACTTGGAATAAAAAGAAGTAAATAATTTCTGGGTCAGATAAGATATCACAATGGAAATTCAAAAATATTTTGAGATTAATAATAATAATGATGAAAATACTATATACCAACTTTTATGTGATGCATCAAAATCTTTGGTTAAAGAGAAATGCCTAGTCTTAAGTTATAGTAAAGGAGAAATATTAGAAACATTAGAAAGGGAGAAAGATAGAAATTAATGATATAAGAATCTATCTCAAGAAGGTAGAAAAATACTTGCTAACTAAACTCAAAGTTGAAAAAGCAAATAATAGAAAGCAGACATTTATGAAAAAGGAAACATCAATAAAGCCAAACTTTATTGAAAAGATTACCAAATTATAATGTCTGTCAATTTTTATAAAGATGAAGAACATAAAAAGGAGACACAAATGACCAATATCAGAATTGAAAAAATGGATACAATTTTAGATCTTACAGAAACTTAAAAGATCCTGAAAGAATACTATGAACAAATTTAATCCAATGATTTTTTAAAATTTAGGTTAAATATGTCAATTCTTAGAAAAATACAACATATCCAAAGTGACACAAAAAGAAATTTCAGGTAGTCACATAACTATTAAATAAATTAAACTGCTAATTAAAACCTTACCATAGAGAAGACTACAGGTGCAGATGACTTCACCAGTAAAGTCTACCAAGCACTCAAGAGAGAAATAATACAATCTTCTACAAACTCTTCCAGAGAATAGTGAAGGAGAGAACACTTCCCAATTTGTTCTTTGAGGCAGCACAATGTTTTGTTTTTCTTTTTTGGTTTATCCTCAGCATTTACAAAACCAGACCTTGGGAAAGAACTAGGTCTGGGGACACATGCATGGTCTTAATATAGCAAATGTTTACCCTGCCCTGATTATTACAAGAGGCAGCACAATCTTGATACAAAAACCTGACAAGCACGTTGTAAGAAAGGATATTATAGGCCAATTATTCATGAACACAGGAGCAAAATTCCTAAACAAAATCCAGCTTTTTAATATAAAAAATATAATACATCACAACCATGTTGAAGTCATTTCAGGAGTTCAGGGTTGGTTTGACATCTGGAAATCAATCGTAATTCACCACATTAACAGAATAAAGAATATGGTCAATTTTGCATAAAAATTGTATAATAAAATTTAGCATTCATTCATTATTAAAAATGTCTCTTAATAAATAGGAATAGAAGGAAATCAGATAAAGTTTATCCTGAAAAGGAAGAAGTCTTTGGCACTCAACTCGGTATCAGTCTGTTCTTTCCTGGATCTAACTCAAATCTACTGAACCTTCTCCTTGACCAATTCTGAAAGGAGGAAGTGAGCTCCCCAGGTCATCAAGAAGTGTTTCTTCTCACTCTCAGATAAATCTGCTTGGGAAGCCAAGTAATAATCAGAAGGTTGCTTTGTGAGAATCAGAGGAGAATGAATAAGATCATGTTCATAGCCAATATCCATTAATTATGGAAAATTGATGTATACATCTTTGCATAGATGAGAACATTTGTGTTCCTGAGTAAGAAACACTTCTGAATTCTAGGGAGATCATTGGTCTTCTATTAAGGAAAATGGTTTCTTTACACTGAGTGTAATTTGAATACTTGGGCTATGACTTTACACATGCTAATATAGTTATTCTCTGATTCCTGTTGGCTGTGTTTTTCTTCTATTCCTTTGCTCCCATCCAATAATCAAGATATCCCCAAATACTTTGGGTTTCTCAGTGAGCCAGACTGATTTATTCATGTGTACGTTTTTTTCATATCCTGTGACATTTTCCTGGAATGAGCGTCCCATCCTTACACCACCACCACTCTTCATCCATTTGGCAAACTCCTATTTCCTCTTCAGAATCCAGTGCAAGTATCTTTCCTCTTGAGGTCTTCCCTTCTTTATGTTCTCACTGTATCTTGCCTATCTTCTGTAAATGAACTTACCACACTGTATTAAAATGTTTAGTTCTGTCTCCCTGTTAGATTTTGAATTTCTTGAGAGAAGACTCTGTGTCTTTATATTTGTATTCCTAGTATTTAAACTCAATAAAATTTTATTAAATGAAGAAATAAATGAGTGAATGAATAAGTAAATGATTGAGTGAACCCACCTCAGTAGGCCTCTATCTTTTTATGATCAACATTTGGGTATTCTGCTAAGCACTCATGAACTCATTCTAATGAGTAATGAAAACTTCTCTGGTTGAGTACATTGAATTTACAATCAGTAATTAACTTTGAATTATAATTGCTTTTGTAATACTACTACAATGATGGGCATTCGAAATGCTGACTTTTCAGTTGCATGCTATAACCTTAATTTTTAATTTCGTTCTGCCTTTGTTAAGTTAAACAGAAGGGAGAAGGGGTAGAAGGAATTGAAAATTTCAAGGAATAAGTTTAATTAGATATGTAAAGGAGCCTGAAAAAACATTAAAAATAAGATTCAGTTCAGAACCAAGATAAGGTATCAATTACTAATTAAGTTCAATACCAAAGCAAATAAGTGAGAGCAGAGTTACCAGGGAAATGGAGAAACCAGTTCTTCTCACCGCTTTCCAGCCATTTTCACTCACTGCATGTGTAGAAAATGAAATTGTTTTCAGCATCCTGGGGTAAACGGATGAGGATGCTTGCTACTGAAGACCAGTGGTCCAGGGGTTCTGGCTGCCCCAGGCTCGACTTGGTCATGGGTGAGATCTAAGGAGATCAGGATCTCAGCAGTCCATAAGCCCTTTGCGGATGACTACTGGGGAAACTCTGAAGTTTCAGAAAGGGGAGTTGAATGTACCTGCAAAGATTTATGGTCTTGGCTTTCAGCCTAACCTAACAAACTAAAAAGCGTTCAGGGTAAGCTAGAAAGGCAGGTACTAGTTAAGTTTCATAGCTAGGATTGTTTAGCCCAGTGATTTGCAACTCTGGATGCATAATGGAGTCACCTGGAAGGTCTTAAAACTTCCTACCCTAGTACGATTAAACTAGCGTCTCTGTGGGAAGGGGTATAGTGTGGCATCAGTATTTTTTAAAATCTCTCTACAGATGACTCTAAAATGTATCCAGAATTGAGGACCGCTAATATAAGCAGTGACTGATGATAAAAAAAATGATTGGTTAGGGACCTAAATTTTATCTCTGTATGTTTTTTAAAAGTGCCTTAATTGAATACTTATGCTTAGTGGTTTTTTAGCATAGATTTTTGTTTGTGTTTTTATTGTTGTAGAAAAGTGTAAAAGTCAGTCAATAGTTCTGTATTTATCTCAGTCTTGAACTTAAAGGCAAATATGCCTGCTGAATTGGTCAGGGATGGTAACACTGGAGGTTTTAAAACTAAGCCTTGAAGAGTGGATAGAATTTAAATATGCAGGAAAGGTAGATGAAGGTGGGGGATAAGAATTGTAAGTGGAAGAATGGCATGAGCACAGGGGAGGAGAAAGTGTAGGAAAATTCCAGGGAAGAGTGCTGCAGAGTCTGAGACAAAGGCCCAATGGCAATTGAAAGGGACAGCCAAAGCCAGCCATCTCTTGAGGGCATATGAGAGCAGTCCGAGGTGACCATCTTTCCAAACCTCTTTAGCCATTGAAAATGAACATGCCCAGGCTCCTTTGATCTCTAGTTCAAGGATTATATGGAGGACCTGATTACAGATCATGTTTTTTGAGTGTTAATTACATGCCAGGCACATTTTCTAAGCATTTCATGTGTATTAGCTAATTTAAACCTCACAGCAATCCCGTGAAGTAGGTTCTATTATGATTCCTGGTTTACAGATGAGTTAAATACAGCACAGTAGGCTGCTGGGTTTTTTTGTGATCTCTCTATATTCACTACTTTCCCTTCATGGCCCTGACTCAGAGTTTCCGTGATATATTTACTGAACACAGAATTATCTAGTTAAAACAGAAATGTACCATGTAGGGATAGGGTGGAAGTGGGTACTTGGAAAGAAGGTCAGGTAGGGATCAGAGAGTTAAGTATTTTGAATTTATTTTTCTATAGATATAAGGAATTTACTGACGTTTTTGAGCAGGAAGTGGCATGATGAAAATTTTTAGTAAACTTGGTCTGGAAAGATAGGCAGGATGGATTGAGGGTGGGGGGAGGGCAGGAGGTAAACGTGATACTAGCTGACCAGTTAGGAAGCTAATGAAATAATCAAGGGGTGATGTGATAAAAAGCTAGGTCAAGGTAGTGATAGCAGTAACAGGGAAGGCACAGGTGCAAGGGCCATTATGAAGGTCCTGGTGAGTAGATAGTGAGCCTGAGGGACTGGGTGAGCCACAGGAGGTCTGGGGGCAATCCTGATAGGGGAAGGTAGGGAATTTCACTTTAGCTTTTTTTTGACTTTGCAGGATATTGATTTATTCCACCCTGGGATGTGTTATTGTATTTGGTATCCTGACTTCAATTTTTAAACTTTATTTTGTATACATCCTTATTTTTGATATGGATGGCACTATTCATCTGTATGTTTTAATTTTACATTAATCCTTTACCTAGTAAGAGTAGGACATTGACCTTATTATTAGAATATGTAATTACTGTTATTTTTATTATTAATATATGTAGAATTATTAATAATATCATTATTTACTCTAGGTTATCAGACCAGAATGAAGAGGGCAAGACCAAGCAGAAGTGTATCATATCTGACCCCTCCTTTTCCATGGTAACAGTTCAACGGGAAGATAGTGGAATAACCTGGGAGACCAATTCAAGTAGGTCTTCCACTCCTTGGGCCTTGGAAGAAAGTCAGACCTCTGGTGTGTGTAGTCTGGAAGGGTCGACTCTGAAGTCTCCTCCAGGGAATGTTTCCTTTATTGTGGATGAAGTTAAAAAAGTTCGGAAAAGAAAGCCTAAGTCAAAGCATGGCTCACCATCATTGCGTCGGAAAGGCAACAAAAAAAGAAATTCTTTTGAATCCCAAGATGTTCCAGCAAACAAAACAAGTAATCCTTTAATTTCAGAAAGCCAGGAACTAAAGACCCAGAAAAAGAATTCATCTACTGGCATTTACGATAAGATGAGAAACAAGAAGACCACCTCAAATACACCTCCTATCACTGGAGCGATATACAAAGAACACAAACCGTTAGTGTTAAGGCCAGTTTACATAGGAACTGTACAATATAAAATTAAGATGTTTAATTCTGTTAAAGAAGAATTAATTCCTTTACAATTTTATGGAACATTGCCAAAGGGTTATGTAATTAAAGAAATACATTATAGGAAGGGGAAAGATGCGTCCATTAGTCTAGAGCCAGATTTGGGCAATCATGATTCTAATGTAGTTTCCAAAACAGGCAAATCAGTAGCCCAAAGCATAGACGATGATGAAGTAAAAGAGCTTGCTGCACCCTGGAGAGGTGCAGTTTCCAAAGGATCAAAGTCCCTGACCTCATTCAGTCATGAAGATCTAAAGAAAATTTACGCTGATTCTCCCTTAAGGGCTGCATCTACTACCAAGCACACACCTTCCTCTTATACAAGTAATGACACAGCAGAACAAGAAACACAGCTCAGCGCTCCACAGTCAGTGCCACAGCTGCCAGCTGATGAAGCAAAACCCCGTGAGATAGAGCCTTCCTCTCTTACACCCAATACATCTGCACCTGCGTTCCTGGAAACAGCAAAGGAAGAATCTGAGGCTGATTCACAAGAAATGGTAACTGCAGAGCATGACTCTTCAGTCTCACTGCCGTTAGTGGACGAGGTAAAGAGGGAAGACGTATCTTCTGCTGACCATTCCATTTCACTGGAGTCAGAGAAGGGTTCTCTGGAAACACTTTCACCAGGTCTGACAGCCTCTATCCAGGAAGATTTTGGCGCAGAGAGAGAAGAACTGGATCTGACTTCACCAGAAAGGGCAAAACCAGTCTCTGAACGACTGAACCCTCCTCATCTCGCTGTCAAAGGAGAGAAGGATGAAAACATGCCCGAGACATCCATTTCTCTTTCTGAACCTCTAGTGTTAGAGGAACCAGAGAAAGAAGAAATAGAAACGCCTCTACCAATATCTGCTACCCCTGAACCTGAAGATTCTAATTTAGTGGAAGAAGAGATCATAGAACTTGATTACCCAGAAAGTCCATCAGTTTCTGAGGAGCCCTTCCCACCACGCTTGGCCCCTGAAGTGGAGCAGAAAGAAGACGAGACCATTCTGCCATTACTGACGACATCAACACCTGAACATGTCACCTTATCTGAGGAAGAAAGAGAGGAAAATGAGTCTGTTTCTACTGATTCTGCTTTCATATCGGAGTATTCAGTCACACAGGATTTGAACTATGAACGAGAGAAGCAAGAAGTTGAGCCAGTTTCTTCACCTAATGTAAAACCTGTATCTGAACATGCAGTTTTGTCAGAAGAGGAGAACGATGAATTTGAGCCTTATTCCCCAGCTTCAACCTCTACATCTGTCTCACCATCCACAACTGAGAAGACTCCTGAATGCCAGTCCCCACTGTTTTCAACAGCTACAGCAGAGCACGTGGTCCTGTCCAGAGAAGAGGCTTCAGAAAATGGGCATTACACACCACATTCCACATCTGCTTCTGAATATTCAATTCCCTCACAGGCAACAAAAGAGTCACCAAAGAAAACAACTGACCATAAGTTCCCATTAACATCAAAAGGTGTGTCTGAGCCCCTGATTCCGTCAGAAGAAGAGAAGGAAGACACTAGGCTGTATTCCCCAGAGGTGGCCTCTGTATCTGAACATTCTCTCTCGCCATACACAACTGAGGGGACTTCTGAATGCCAGTCACCACTGCTTTCAACTGCTACATCTGAACACATGGTCCTATCAGAAGAAGAGAACCTAGGAAATGAGCATTTCACACCAGATTTAACACTGACCTCCCAATATGCAGTCCCGCCAAATGTAACACAGGAATCCCCAAAGAAAATAATTGGTGATGTCTCCCTGTTGAAATCAAAAGGTATTTCTGAGCACAAGACTCTGTTAGAAGAAGAGAAGGAGGACACCAGATTCTATCCCCCAGAGGTGGCCTCTGTCTCTGAATGCTCTCTGCCACCATACACAACTGAGGGGACTCCTGAATGCCAGGCCCCACCACTTTCAGCCACCCCATCTGAACATGTGGTCCTCTCAGAAGAAGAGACAGTAGAGATGGAGTGGTACACACCCTCTTCCACCTCTGCGTCTGAATTTTCAGTACCGCCATATGCAACACTGGAGTCACAGGAGGAAGCAATTGTCCACAGATCCCCTTTAAATCTAAAAGATGCCTCCTCACCCATGAATTTCTCAGAAGAAGAGCAAGAAGACATTGGACCTTTTTCTCCAGACTCTGCATTTGTGTCAGAATTCTCATTTCCATCCTATGGAACTCAGGAGACAGAGAAAAGAGAATTTGAGTGTGATTCTCCAATATGTTTAACATCACCATCTGAACACACGATTTTGTCAGATGAAGACACCGAAGAAGCTGAACTTTTTTCTCCAGATTCAGCATCACAAGCTTCCATCCCACCATATAGGATCCCAGAAACAAATAAGGAGGAAACTGAGCCTGATTCACTGTTAACTGCAATGGCTGTGTCAGGATATTCCTGCTTCTCAGAAGCAGATGAGGAAGAAATTGCACCAACTGCTACACCTGTACCTGAGCATCTAAGTTCATCACAGAATCAAAGAACTGAAACTTCTCCTTTGGTGTGTGCACCTGAAGACTTGAGTTGGCTCCCTTCAACAAATGAGGGAGAGATTAAGCCAGATGCTCAAACAACATCAACAACTGTATCTGAATATCTCATTATGGCACAGAAGCAGAGAACTGGAGCATATTTAGAACCTGAGTCTGAAGACTTGATTCCGCCATGTTTAACCAGTGATTCAGAGAAAGGAGAAATTAAGACTAGTTCATCACTAGCTGCAACACCTGCACAATTGTCCATGGTAAAGGAAGAAACCAAACCTGTTTTGCCTGTATCTCAGTGTTCAGTTTCACCTGATTCAGTCCATGCAATTAAGAAAGAACAAGAACCCAAAACATCACTCACTCCAAAATCTGCAGATGAACAGATGGCTTTGTTAAAAGTTAAAAGTAAGGAAGAAATTGTGCCTGATTCTCAAGAAGCTATAGCACATGTATTACGGGATCAAGAAATGGAGCCTCAGCCTCCAAATGTTCCAGAGTCTGGGATGAAAGATTCAGTTCTGCCTGACTTGGTAGATGAGCCAAAGAAGGATGTC
Organism: Lagenorhynchus albirostris; assembly: GCF_949774975.1. NCBI lineage: Eukaryota > Metazoa > Chordata > Mammalia > Artiodactyla > Delphinidae > Lagenorhynchus > Lagenorhynchus albirostris. The sequence goes on from NC_083097.1 coordinate 62,955,394, forward strand.
AAACCCAATTTAACTCCAACTGTGACATCTGAACTAGAACAGAGAAGGTTGTCAGAGAATGAGCCTGAAGTAATAAAACCATATTCACCTCTAAAGGAAACATCTTTATCTGGACCTGAGATTTGTGTTGCAGAAGTGCAACATGATTCTAAAACAACTGGTACACCTAGAGTGCTGCATTCAGCGTCACCAGGAGTGGAAAAGGAAGTTGAGCATGCACCACCCATATCAGAATTTTCAGCTTTGTCAGAAGACATAAAGAAAGAAATTGAACCCAGTTCTTCAATAACCACGACATCTGTAACAAAGCATGATTCAAGCTTAACCAAATTAGCAAAAGAAGAAATCCCAACAGATTTATCTCTTCCCACCCCTACAGAATATCCAGTCTTAACAAAAGTAGGAAAGAGTGAATTAGGAATTGGTTTGCCACTTCAGATGGTAACATCTGTAGATAAGCATTCACTTCTTAAAGAAGAAGACAATGTAGCAATTGTAGCTAGTTCTTCTCCCGCTGAAACTGCTGCATCCCAACATCTGGCTTGGTCAGAAGTAGGGAAAGAAATTAAATTTGATTTACCTGCAAGCATATCCTCTATACCAGAGCATTCTGTTTTGTCAAAGGTAGAAACTGAAGACATTAAACCTGGGTTGGCAGTAACCAAAACATTGTCTTCTCAGCATTCAGATGTATCAAAGGAAGCAAGGGTGGAAAACAAACAAGAGCTTCCATTTTCTACAGTCTTCGACTCTGAATATTTGGATGTGTCACAGAAAAAAAATTCTATTTCTGCCTCAGAGATGTCAGGACCTGACCATGTGCTTTCGCTCAACCTAGGTGGTGAGATAAAGAAAACAGAAACTGAACTTCCTTCCTCACAGAATGTGTCACCTGCACTCAAATATATAGTTACAAAAGGCAAAAATGAGCAAACAGCAAGTTCTTTTCCTGAGCTAGAATATTTAGCATCAGAAGATTTAGCTTCAACATTACCAACCCTCTGTGGTGATAAGAGCAAACAGGCAATGGAGACACCTTCTGTAGCTCAGGGAGATTTCCTGTCAGAAAATCAAGATCTTGCTCTGGCACAGCTCTCTCTGGAACCTGAGAAGGAAGACAAGCCACATCAAGTATCAGAATTACCAAATTCTGGCTCTGAATTCACTGGTGGTTTAGGTAGGCAAAGTGAATCCATAGATACAAAACAAATAAAATCTCCCATAACTGAAACAGGGGATTCTGCCTTAGAAAAGGGCCTAGCTGAACTTAGAAGCAGAGGAGAAGGAAAAGAAGAAAACAGGGGACTTCATGTGTCAACTACAGTGCCCGAAATTTCAGAGGTTTCATCATGCCTTAGGGAGGAAGCTCAGATTCAAGAAATTAAATCTTTCTCTCCTAAGGTAGTTAGCTTAGGATCAAGGGAAGCATTTACCTCTCTAGTTGAAGGAGACAACCCAGAAGAACTTCAGCCATACACTTTTTCTTTAAAAGGGTTATCAGGAGAGTTGAGCCATTCAGTTGACTTTAAAAAAGAAGGAAAACAAGAAATAAGCCTGTTACTGCCAACAGGAAATTTGAAGGCACAAGTGACAGATAATACTGTAACTAAATTAACTGAAGAAACTGACCAACCAAATTCATTTCATGTACCCCAGAGTATAACAGAGCCATCAAAGATTGCTTCTTCTGATCTCCCTGTGGAAGAAGAGAAGCCTGAAAAAGAACTTCATTCAGACCAAGCTGTTAAATTACCTGACGTAAACAGATCTTTTGCAGATAAACAAGATATGGGTATTAAACAATTTTTGTCTATGAAAGAAAATTTGCCTTTGGAAGAATCAAAATCATTTATGACAACTGAGTCTACAGATGTCAAAGAAACACACATGAAAGAGGCCCTTATTTCTCCAAAGGATGAAAATTGGATGCTGAAAAAGCCAGAGAGAGACTTGGCAAGTCACCATGAAGAAAGAGTCCCTGGATCTGTGCAGCTGGGTTCCTCTGGTACCAGTGATCTGATGACAGGGCAGCTCAAGCCTGCTCTGTCAGAGAAAGACCACGCAACTGAAATCAGAAGGCAAATTCTGCCACATTCTGCAGAAGAGTCTCACTTATCATTACAAGAACCAGTGTCTACTCTCGATACCTCTAGTGGTAACGTAGAGACCTTAGCAACTAAAACTTATTCTTCTGAAGAAATAAAGCTGGCCCCCAAACCAAAATCTTTAGTTCCAGCTGGAAATGTGGAGAGAAATGAAGCAGAAGGGAAGCAGACCCTTTCTTTAGTGGGGAGTGAAAGTTTGGTATCGGAGAAAGCAAACACAGAATTTTCCAGGCCTTGCAAAGATGACAGCTGGGAAGAAACCAAAACACCATCTGAAAGAATCTTCCAGAAACCAGTGTCTGGCCCATCAACAGAAGAGGTCAAATCAGAAACTCTTCCCTCTCTTGCCAAAGCAGCCCATTTCCTGGCAGAAGAGGCAGAACTTGCACTGGGCAATGAAAAAGAAGCACACAGGCGTATATCTCCCTTACCTGGAGAAGAATCAAAAGTGGTTCAGTCAGAGGTTGTAGATGATGCTGAGAGAGGGAAACCAGCATCTGAAGTGAAAACACCCACACAAATAAAACCTCTCTCCTCAACCCAAGAAAATGAAGAACCTCAACCCCCAGAGTCACCTGAGGTCATACAAAAGCCGCCCAAGCAGCAGAAGGCCGTGGAGCCAGGCCTCTCTGAGGAAAAGGGAAAGAAAGGAATTTCATCTTTCACATCGTGGTTGTCCAGTTTATTTTTACAATCAAGCACTCCAGATAACAAAGTTGCTGAAAAAGAAGATTTAGAAGCTCAGCCAAGCCCATCTGTAGAAAAAGCAGTGACTGTGATAGAGCCTAGAGGTCCTGCTCCAGCTGACGTTCATGCAAATGAGAAGCCAGCGGATCATCTATTGCTAGAGGCCAAACCTGAAACTGCTGCAGAATCCACAGGTTCTTTAGTTAAATCTGGTGAAGGTCAAGACTTTAAAGAAAAACCCACATTGTTGTCAAATGTAGAAGTTTTGCCACAGCCAAAATCCAACTTTGAGGCATCTAGTGAAGATTATGGGAAGAAAGAAGTCCTAGACTATTCAGAGGAAATGGACCTAAACTCAGTAGTTACTTCTGCTGATGGTGAGGGACATCTTAGAATTCAATCTTATTCTCCCATGGGTGAGAAATCCATTATGGAAGAAGCCAAAAATGCTGCTTGTCCTCATATCACTGATGGTAAAAGACCCCAGATGCCAGAAATCTCCCCTCCATCTAAATGGAATATTTCTATCCTTAAAGAAGAGCCAGGAAGTGATCAAAAAGAAAAATCACTCTTTTTATTTGATGCAATAGATAAGGTGCCACAACAGCCCAAATCAGCTTCATCTAGCTTTGCAAGTAAAAATATCACAGAGGAATCAGAGGAGCTGCAGTCAATAATTTTGCCAGTAGAAGAATCTAAAGACAGTTTAATTGATCTTGGTGAAGACAGACTAGAGAAAGAGATGCCAAAACCTACTTCCTTGAAAATTTCTGAAGAGGAAATAAAACTCAGATCTGTTAGCCCAACTGAGGAGAAAGGTAACTTGGAAATGAGATCATATTCCTTGGAAGAAAAGAAAGTGGTGGCAGAAAAACAAGAAACGGTGGCCCCATTAGAGCTTAGAGGTAATAATGAAATAGGGAAGGCACAAATTACACACGGATCTAGCCCTATTAAATTGGAAGAACCAAAAGCTGCTACTGCGCTGCAGCAAGTCTATCAAAATGATGACCACAAAGAAAGATACAAAATTATTGAGGAGGGTAAAGGAGAAGAAAAAGAAGAGCCGTCACATGCATTTTTAGAAGGAAAAGAGCAGCAGGAAATTCAACCTTATTCCATGAATATAGCCAGGCATATGCCTGAAGAGTCAGATATCTCTTTCAGTCATTCTTTGGGTGAAACTCAACCATTGTCATTAGTTAAAACTACAGAAATTACGGAAAAATCAGAAACCATGATCTCAGAGGCTCACCCAGAAATCAGGGAAACAAAGGCAGTAGGAGCCCAACCACATCCATTAGAAGAACGTAAAGTTTTGGTGGAGAAAACCAGGACTTTCCTTCCAGTAGATCTTCCTTATCGTGATGAAATAAATGATCACTCTTTACCGAAGGAAGGAAATCTGGTATTGGACAAGTCAAGCAGGGATGTGGTAAGTCACAATGAAGAAAAGGGACAGGTCACAGCGTCAGAGCTGCCAAAAGGTGGCTCAGTAGATACCACAAAAGAAAGTAAACAAAGATCTCCATCTAAAGAATCTGACAGGATTTTAGATCCATGGTCAGAATTGACTCCAGAGAGGCATATGGTCCATACTATTCAAACATCTCAAGATCAAGCATCTGAAATGTCTGAACAATCTGTTCTTGTTTCAAAGCACCACTTGGAAGCTGTGGAAGATGCCCATGTAAATGAACCACGCTCTTCAGTGAGCAGCAACTATGCTCAATTTATAACTAATGCAACAACAATCAGTATTGATGAGATGATTTCCAAGGAGCCTGAAGACACATATGTAAGAGATGAAGAATTTACAGTGACTAGTAAGCCAGCTGGACTTTCAGAAGAGCAAAAGAGTGCCTTCAGTATCATTTCTGAAGGTTGTGAGATATTGAACATTCATGCTCCTGCATTTATTTCTTCAGTTGATGAGGAAGAAAGTGAACAAATCCAAGGTAAGTTAGAATATTTGGAAGAGAAGGCCTCATTTAAGCCTATACCCTTCCATGATGAGAGTGAGGCAGTTGCTTGCTATAAAACATTACAGAGTAAGTTAGAAGATTCTGATAAAAAAGTTACACCATCGAAAGAAGACCTAAAGAACGAAACTCATACAACCAAAGAGGAGATATCCACAGATTCAGAAACTGGTGATTTAGCCTTTAATCAGCCTGAAATTCCCAGTGAAGAGGATTATTTTGAAAAATATACATTGATTGATTATAACATCTCCCCAGACCCAGAAAAACAGAGAACTCCATGGAAATTAAATGTTGAAGGAGAGCTGTCAAAGGAAGTTCCAGGAGAAACTGTCTCTCTCCCAGAACGTTCAGAGGAAAGTGCCCTAGAATATGAATATGAATTGGTGAAATTAGATGAAAGTTTTTATGGACTAGAAAAGGACTACAGCAAATTATCTGACCCAGAGACCCAAAAGTCTTCGGTTATCCAAAAATCAGCTGACAGAGATGCCCCAAAGAGCATAAATAGAGATGTGGACTCAAAGTCACCTGGGATGCCTTTATTTGATGAAGAGGAAGGAGTTTTGTCACGAACCCAGATATTTCCTACCACTGCTAAAGCCATTAATCCTGAACTTCTGGAGGAGCCACCCGCACTGGCATTTTTATATAAAGATCTGTATGAAGAAGCAGTTGGAGAGAAAAAGGAAGAAGGGGAGACAGCTTCTGAAGGTGACAGTGTGAATTCTGAAGCATCATTTCCAAGCAGAAATTCTGACACTGATGATGGAACAGGAATATATTTTGAGAAGTACATACTCAAAGATGACATTCTCCATGACACATCTGTAACTGAAAAGGACCAAGGCCAAGGTCTAGAAGAAAAACCAGTTGGTAAGGATGATTCATACCAATCAATAATTGAAGAAGGGGAAATTTGGGGGAGGTTTGAAACTATTTGCGGGGAGGAGAGTCTGGAAGAGAAACAGAAAGCAGCTTACAGGGAAGGAGAATCAGTAGGCCACGTGGAGGCTCTTGACAGTGTAGCTATGCAGAGGAAAGCTTCCATCATCGAGGAAGTCAGAGTGGTTACCCAGAGGGTAAGCTATGTGGTTCCATTTGAAGACACTCATCATGTCCTGGAGAGAGTAGATGAAATGAGCAGCCAGACTAATGGAGCAGCAAATGCAAATCCAGAGGTCAGTCTGAATGTCCCAGTACAAGTGTCCTTCCCAGAGGAAGAATTTGCATCTGGTGCAACTTGTGTTCAAGAAACACTGCAAGAAGAACCTCAAATAATGGTTCCCCCTGAGCTGAGTGAAGACCGGCTCTGCAGTAGCCCTGTTCAGGATGAGTATGAATTTGCTGAATCCCTGAATTACGAAGTGGTTACTCAAGACACTTTATCAGAAGAACTGTATTCAGAATCCACCCCTGAAGATGTGTTATCTCATGGAAAGGAATCCTCTGAACATGTCAGTGAAAATGAATTTGTGAGTGAGGTGGAACAAAGTAAGTCTGCTGAACAGGAAGAGTTGGACAGAGAGATGACAGAACAAGACCAGTTATCATCAGAGTTGGTAACCGAGAAGGAACAAAAGGAATTGAAAAAGTCCCAGATTGACACATATTGCCACACATGTAAAAGCCCAATTTCTGCTGTTGACAAGCTGTTTGGTACCCACGAAGACCATGAGGTTTCAACGCTTGATACAGCTATAAGTGCTATAAAGGTAAATAGATTTTAAAGCATACAAGTGTGTAATCATACATAGATGTTTAATTGACTTTCTCATTTTCTCAATTTTAAAAAATGACCAATATTTGATACACTCATCTTTAGGCATAATAGTCTGAAAAAAACTAAGCATTTCCCTAGTTATTTAGTTAAGATCACTTTGACAAACATTTACTGGGTACATAGTATGTGCCAGGTATTTTTCTAGATTCTGGAGATACCAGGATAAATAACGTGGGGCATTGCCTTTGAGAGATCTTATGACAGTAGCCCTTAACATTATCTTAAAAAGGCAAATAATTTTAAATTTAAAAATATGCACTTGAGCATAAAGCACAATTTATTTTCTGTTATCTACAATATCATCCTTTAAAAATACACATTTACATTATATTAAGCAATTTTATTGCAAGTTTTATAAAATACTCAAGACAGTAAGACATTTTAAATTTTGGTTTTCTCCACATTTCTTCTTTATTTATAAAATTGATGTTAGAAATGGAAAACTTTTGCATTCCTTCTGGCTATGTCTATAGACTCCCAATGTTAGAAAGTTAGTCGCAACATATATCCTTATGTATGTGATTATAAGTATTCTCCTCCCTCAGAGATACTATTGGAAATCAAACATTTAGTCTTTAAGATTCTCATCTACCTTTCAGTAGCCTTCTAACTGGAATCTCCACTCTTATCTCATCAATGTATTCTCCATACAGTAGCCAGAATCATCTAAAATTGCAAGTAATAGCAAGAATTGAGCACTTACTGTGGGCCAGGCAATGTGTTAAGGTCTTTATATACAAGATATCTTTTAATCCATATGACAACCCTGTCATTGTCATCGATTTGCAGATAATGACATGGGCTCAGATAGTTTAAGTCCAAGGTCATAGAAGACAGCACTAGGACTGGTACCCAGGTCTGTCTGATGCTAGAGCTCATGCCCTTGACTGTGTATCCATGTTGCTCTGCTTAGTGCCTTCCTAATGGTAGCAATTTTCAATATGATTATTCAGTTAGGTCACTGATAAATGATTGTCAGGCTCATTTTGATTCAGTAGGAAAACATATTAGAATCTTGGCTTTTTTTTTTTTTTCCTGGAAAAGTAATCCTTCTCAACTGATATGATATTGGTTTTATATCTCCAGGGTGAAATTTTGTTGAAACTTTACCTGGTCAAGTTTGGGGTAGGGCATGGGTCAATTTCTTTTTGGAATCTCAGGCATTGGGATGCATCAACACCAGTGAAATATGCCCCATTCTTTGATGACGCTTGGTTTTGTTAACTAACAACTACTGGGTACTGTCAGTAGAAAGAAGACTAGATTTTCTTTAGCTTTCTTAATTATGTTTTGTTTATCTCCATGAGTTTTAGAAATTAAAAAAATAATTCTAAGTACTGTTAATTTAAAACAAATTTCAAAAGCAGGGAGATATGATGTCTCCTGCTTTAAAACCATTTTAAAGGTTTTCTTCTGGACCTTCTCCATATAGTATGAAGAGAAAGTGGAAAACAAATTGACTAAGCCAGAGACTTGCTTCGTTCATTAAATCAACTGTGAAGATTGAGTTGGTTGGCACATTTTAAAAATTAAATTTAAAAAATTGTCACTTGAGAATTCTCTAGCATCTTGTGAGTAGGCCATTTGTGATTATTCAGGAACTGATGGCTGCATTTGTAGATTATCCAGGTCCTGGCTTCTCCCCACCACTGCATCCCCTTTGGAGTGCCTTATCTTTTATCTGTCATTTGTTTTCTTCCTTCACTCTCTCCTTTCCTTCTTTCTCAATATTTATTGACTTTCCATTCCATGTCAAGAACTGTGCTAATCATAGAGAATGAAAACAAAACAAAAATAAAGGAAGATAGACTTGTAGCTCCCCCAGATCATACAGCATTATGGGAGCACAGTGTTCTGAGACAGGAACCCTCTGGGAGTAAATGAAATGGTGGAGGGAGACTGGGAAGGATAGGAAAGGTGTCACAAAAGGGTGAAGCTTGGGTGAGCCTTAAGTAAGATAGAGTTCTTCTAGTAAACAAGGGCAGGGAGGACATTCTAGAGAAAGGGAATGCCATATAAAAAGGCACATAGGTGGGAAAGAGTCCAAGGAAAGGTGGGGCTTGTGTGATTGGAGCCTGGGGGCTTGTGGAGAAGAGGCAGGGGCTAGAGAGGGAAGCAGAGACCAGATCCTGAAGGGACTTTTCTCAGTGTAATTTCTCCATCATTCTGTGGATAGTGAATCAGGCAGACGGAAGCTCTTTTATTGTGTTGTTACTTGTTAAGTTTCACAGGATAGATTGCAGCTAGTTTTATAACTAATAGGTACCATCTTCCCCCATCACCCATACATTTTCTAGTTGACTGTCACTCCTTGAGAGTATTTTAACCCTTTGAGGGTCATTAGAACCTTAAGGTCTCTGTAGTAGATAGTTTTCATCATTTGGTATACTAGACATTCGGCCTGGTGACACTCTGTTCACCTTCTCAGGATCAGGTGGGGCAGGAACACCTGAAACCATTGGTGCGAATGTGAGAAGTCTACTCAGATATGTTGGACCAGTTCAGAAAAAAGTCTGCCATCTTAAAGGAATGACAATGTATAAAAATCAAGGCCTAATTAAGGAGGAAGAATTCAATTCATAGTTTACTAAAACAAGTATGCTTTGAACTCACCAGCTTACCAAGAAGTCCTTCCTCTTGCATAAGAAAATAAACTATTGCTGTCACTCACAAACCTCCTAATTGTTTATCATACATTACCTATAGTCAATTTAGATGAAGCAGCAAGGAAAAGTTAAAGATTGATTTGTTAGTGAACATGATATAGTGGCTCTCTACCAAACATACTAAATTTATAAGAAAATTGGAATTCACTGCTTGAAGTTCTTTTCTCAAATCTCATATACTAAGGACATCTTAATTCTTTTCTTCAGGTTCAATTAGCAGACTTTCTAGAAGATTTACAAGAAAAATCCTTGAGGATTGAAGCCTTTGTTAGTGAGATAGAATCCTTTTTTAATACCATTGAGGTAGGTTACCTTATCCTTTTTACTTTAACTTGGTCTGCTCATGGCATCACAAATAAATGATTCTAAGCTAAAAGGACCTGATTTGGGGTTTGTGTGTGCATATGTGGTTTGCCATTGTTGGTTTTCTTCCATTAAAAGTAAAGTCCTTAAGTCTTCCCTCTGTTTCATCAGTGAGATTACTTTCTAAGGATAAATGACTTGCCCTTAAAAACACATGCACGTTTATCAGGCACTTAACTATGATAGGGCAACTGCTTTACATGCTTTATCCAATTTCATCCTTACAGTAACCATATGAAATAGGAGCTATTATTATTATTATTGCCCCCATTTTATAGATAAGAAACTGAGACTTAGAGTGAAATATATTAACCAAGGTCATAGTAAGTTTATAGTAAGTTGAGAGCCAAGATTTGAATTCAGGTCTGAGTTCTGACTTGCCCTACCATCCTGCTTTTCACTGGGTTAGCTCTGCAGAGGTGCTCTAAAGCACTGCCCAGTATTTCATGCCCAGGACAGATGAGTGCCTCTCATGGTACCACTGTCTTCGATGAGTTCATGCTGACCCTGCTCCCTCTGCAGTGAAAGAAGGGGGTAGCAGTGCTCCATCCATATACAATCACAGCCCAGGCATCCTTACTTGTCAGTCAGGACTGTTAGAGGGCCCCTGTGGAAGGCTGGTGCACAGTTTCCCCATCACTCGGGTGACTCCTCATTCCAGTTTGCTTGTGAGAGGTCTGCTTAATTCCTGTTGTAGATCAGTTAACACCTGTTGATTATTTTTAGTGTTATTGCCCCCTACCCCTCACTGCCACCGAAGTGTTCCTTTTAGACAGTAAGTAATATGATCACCTTATCACTAGCCCTCTAAGCATCTGAGTTTGTCCAGACGGGCAATAAAGTTTCTCCTGCTCTGGCGGAAGCTACCCCTTCCCTGGAGAGCATTTATGAATGTAGCACCCTGTCCAATATCCTGGCTGTGCCCGCCCTCACACTATGATTTTAGTGGAGTGGTGAAAATGGCACTAAACCTTCTCTGCTCCCTGATCTTCATTCACCGTGATGCCACTTTCAAATTTTATCATGTGTGAATGCGGGTAGGCAATACTTCCCTACAAACATTTTTATGTGTGTTTCATTAACTAACTCCTTCTTGACAGTTCTCTTACAGTGAATTCTGTTGCAAAGCTAACTATGGCAAAGGGGGTTGGTGGGCTGGAAATTTAGACTCTGCATGTAATCTGTGATTCTCTTACCAGGATGCCAGAGGTTAATTATTTTAAAGGCTAGTATTTCTCTTAAAACACACACACACAAACACACACACACGCACTTCTTGTTTCATTCAGAAGCGTTTTTTTGTTTGTTTTTAAAGGAAAACTGTAGTAAAAATGAGAAAAGCCTAGAAGAACAGAATGAGGAAATGATGAAAAAGGTTTTAGCGCAGTATGATGAGAAAGCCCAGAGCTTTGAGGAAGTGAAGAAAAAGAAGATGGAGTTCCTACATGACCAGATGGTCCACTTTCTGCAGAGCATGGACACTGCCAAGGACACCCTGGAGACCATCGTGAGAGAAGTCGAGGAGCTTGATGAGACCGTTTTCTTGACTGTAAGCACCAATTCAAACAGGTCCAGACACCTTGAACCCACTCTGACCCAAGTTTACTTTAAAAAAACTCATCTTTTACTATTCCCTAAGATGATTTATATCTCTGTGTGGGGTTTATATAATTCTCATTTAAAAGTTATTAGGGCATGCCTCATGCCTATTGAAAAGGCCCAGCCAATCCTTAAAGCCGTAACACCCAGATCCAGTTGAAGGACACATGGAAGCCAGGCCGCAGCATCATCTTTCTGCTCTGTCACAATGGATTGGTCACCTTCTAAGAGGGAGGGAAAGCAGCCTAAAAACTTTATTCATGCCATGCTCCCTGGGTGCTGGCCTCATCTTCCAGTGCCTCTCCCCCCTCCACTCCCACTCCCTAATCTGAAATGACCTCTCATAGGGACCATTGCCTCTGAACCTTACCAAGTGGAGAGTAACATTTTGGTACACTTTCAGCATGCAAAAGGATGACATGATACCTCTCTCAGGTACCATGTTGATCTTTTTACAAGGGTCTTCCTGGTGATCAGATTCCTTAATTCAAGCAAGTACCTTGTGGACAGAGTCCCTTGGGTGCTCCTCAAACTACTCACAGAGACAGCTCTTTGCTCTCCTAATTCCCTAGAACCTTCAGTAGAATACTGATTCTCCATGGAGCCAGGATTAAGCAGGAGTGATGGAGATGTTTTCCCTGAAGGCAATCCTAAACCTAATTGTCAAACGAGAAAAGCACCATTTTATGAGTGGGAACCTCCCTTTCAAAGCTCCGCAATCCTCCCAGCCTTCTACTAAAGACTGGAGATAGAACAAGGCCAAATGGGGCAATGTTAGGCTTTTGATTTGCCTTTGGGGATGCCTCCATCCAGTGCAAATTTGGGTGAGGTGGACATGGCATCCTCAAAGGAGGATGAAAATCATTCAGTTGCTTTATGCTTAATTAAGGCAAAGCTTTAGCATTTTAAATTTAAGCACCTCCTTGGAAGTCTAGCACTAATAAAGTGCTTTGTGTTTCCTAAGAACCTTACCTTGGTTTGATAAGAATATTTTCTCCTCTCCAGAAGAACAAGCTGTAGAAAAGGAAGCATGTTATTCCTGCTTATAAAAGTAATATATATCCATTTCAGAAAATTTGGAAAGTACAGAAAAGCACAGAGAAGGTATCACCCAGAGATAAGTACTGATTACATTTTGCTTTATCTCCACATTGAACGAATTTAAGTCACTTTCCTTGCTTCAGAGAATTCTATTCTGGAAGCTAAGCCATTCATTAATGAATAGAGAGAAGCAGAGCAGAAGCAACTGGTGCTGGCCTTGCTGATGGTAGAGAGTAAAACTAAAGCCCCCTCCATCCCAGACCCTGTCCGCCACCCCTTCTGAGCACTAATTTCTTTGCTGCCTGGAATGAAGCCCCCCAGAGGAAACAGCCTCAAAGGTAGCTGAGGAGTAATGACTTTTAGAACATACGTGATCTTAATGCTTGAGGTTGGTTTTTCTTTTGGTTGTTAATTAGTTTCTCTCTCTCTCTCCCCTCCCCCCTCCCTTCTTCCCTCCCTCCTTCCCTCCCTTCTCCTCTCTCAATCTCTCTCATTCCCCCATAAGTCGTTTGAGGAAATCAATGAAAGGTATAGAAAATGTGGCACAATGTAGTGGCGACTGAGACTAGCATGACTGTATGCTTTATTTTAATATTTTGATGCTTTATAGAAAATGAGCTGCCAGTTAAAAAATGCATACATTTAGTGAGCTCCTGGATTTGCACTTTTATTATAGATACAGTGCTTTTGAAAGCTAAATGATAGCTTTTGAAAGGAAATTGCATGTGCTTTAGTTAAATAACAATTATCATAATGTAGATTTTTAACTGCTTCGCTGAGATGTATTCTGTATTTCCAGCCTAATCTAGACTAGGCTATCTTTCCTGTCACTGCATACAGAACATTTTGTAGATATTTAGACTTTCTGGTTAAATATGAGTATTTGAAAGAATCATTCATATCTGCCTTGAGCAATTTGATGATTTATGTAACCTTAAGGGAATGTTCTCTCACTTTCTCTTCAGAAGACAGGCATGAATTTATCTTCTTTTTCTGCTCAGCTCACCTAAATGAATGTTCCTCTTTTGATTTTGTTTTGTTTTTGTTGTTGTTTTTTAACACTCAATCTAAGAGAAGTTCTTCATTCATTTAAAAGGCAAAACACTCAACAAGAAATCAGGAAATGTTGTCTATAAAAACACGTAGCAGATCTATGCTTATCGTCTGGAGCATCTGATAGTGAAGTGCTCATACTGATATGACACATTTTCCCTTCTGCCTCATAGCCAGGCCTGAGGTCTTTCCTCCTGTTAGAGCCTAATTTTTTTTTTAGATCATTTTTACCCCTTTAATGTAAATTTCTAAAATTGTAAATATTATCTTCAGTTCATTTCATTCAATGCCAAATTGTGAAATAGCATAAAGTAAAATCAGAAATTTGTATTTGTGATATATTAAAATGTAGAAAGATGGGTTTGGATTAGAAACCTGATTTTTTAGATACTGAAAACTGTACAGATGAATCTTATTTATCTTTAAAAAAATATGTTCAACAGAATATTGTCAAGATGCTTTAATAGTTTGTATATTAATATTGGCATTAATCAATAAGGGTTTTATTATAGTGGCTCTGTTATAAATAGAATTATTCAGGGAGCTTTAAAAAATGCTGATGCCTCTATCTTATCTCATGAGATTCTGGCTTAACTGATGTGGGGTGTGGCCAGGGTATTTTTAAAGCTTGCTAGGTGATTTCAGAGCACAGGCAGGGTTGAGAACCTCTGGTTTATAACAACCTGTCCTCTGGCCTGGTGGTGCCCCAGACTGGCTTCTGAGTTACCTGTGCAGTTTGTTAAACCAAAGCTTCTGGAGCTCCACCCCAGATCCACTACAGGAGAATCCAGGTGGGACCAGGCACCTGCACATGTACCAGTTCTCACGCAGGAGTCAGAGGCACACCGGGCAGGTCTGGAAACTGATACCCAGGCCTTGCTCCCAGTTTTCTTTATTTTTTAAAAATTACACATTTCTTCTAAGTATTATTGATATTTATTTTTACCCCCAAAGTATATGGATTTAGAGTGCCATTCCGTATGCACTGGACAATGTAGGGGCATATTTGCTTATTTATTATATTTCATTCACTCGTGGAAGATACTGATCAGCAAGAAAACTTGATGAATGAAAATTTGCAAATGTGTTTACCTTTAAAAATGCTATAGTTTCACGTTGTTACTTTTCTAAACATTAGAATATTAACTTGCTAATACGAATTGACATGCATTTAATTCTAAATACCATTTTTTTTGGTTTTGTGCTTGAACTTGTTCATCTGTGTGTCATTTTAATTAATTTTGATCTCATTGTCCAATTGACAATGAATTAACCTTTGCGGAAGCTGTATGTTGCCTAAAGGAGCATACACTTGGGATAACCATTATTTTTCTGTAAAGAAAAAAGATAACAAAATTCAGGATTTGGTGAAGCAATATAAGCAATTAAAGAAAATCCTGTTAAATATGCACACATATGATGAAGCTTGATTTTTCTCACTAAAATGAAGCCTTTCATGTTCTCAAGACAACTTCTGCCTCAAAGTCTCAATGTCATTGGTGTTCCTTTCTATGAGAAATGCTAATTATCTAGCTTTTTCTCCTAGATTTTTCCCCTTGCTGCTTTTTTTTTCCCTGCCATCATATTATATATCTAAAGGCAGTGCTCATATATTAAATGATTTTTCTCGACACTGAAAATGCTTAAATTAAAGAATGCTGTCAAGGATATTTAGACTCAAAATTTGCATATTTTAAAAAACACATTTGCTTAGAAAATGCTGTTCTGTTAAGAGGATAAATTTTTTTCCTCTGTTTTGCTTTTCTGTGTTCTAATAATGAAAGAGAGTCACAACCATTGTAGGACCTGCTCATAAAAAGATGCCCTTACACACACTGATGCTAAAATTGAACAGATCAGTGCATAAGGGAAAATTCAAACACTTTATGTGTTCTATCTAGAGCTACAGCTTCTGTGCTACAAAAAAGTCCTCCATTTCGTCAGTGACATGTACTGAGAGGGCTTAGTATGTGCACTAGTCACCCCTGTTTATTCATTTTGAGCCTATCATTTCCACCCTCTACGTCTCCAAAGCCTTAATTAAGGCTCATGTTGTCTTCCCTCATCAAGAGCGTCGTGGGGTCCCCCCAACTGGCCTCACTACCTCTCTAGTCTACTTGCTCTGATCCTCCCCCAGACTCATGCCAGGGTACTCTTCTAAACTTCCCTTGTGTAAACACTTCTATGGCTCTCCCTGCCTTAAAAACAAAATGGAAACTCTTGGTGGATATGAAAGTCATCTCTAACTGTCTCCCTTTCCCAGTTCTCAAGGTAGCCCATGGTCCCCTCTGGGCCTTGAGTGCCTCTTTCACAACCCCATGCCTTTATTCATGCTGTTCTTCTCTCTGCAACACCCGTACTATCTTTTCTGCGTAGGAAACTCCTACTTATTCTTTAAGACTCAGCCAACTGTCACCTCCTCTTCAAAGCCCCTACTGGAACATCTCCCCCAAATCAGATGATAGTGAATTTTATTATTCCTAACACAAGTAAGCCTAGTGGGCACTCTAAATATTTCAGTTATATTTTATAATCTTTTCCCCTCATATTGATAAATTTTCCAGACCTGAGATCCTGATATTCTCATCCAAATGAAACCTTGTCCTCTTATTCATTCAAAATATATCTATTAAAAGCCTACTATGTGCCAAGTAACACATTACAGTACAGTAGTAAACCCAGCAAAGTCCTTTTTTTGCATGTAGATTATAGTCAGGTGAAGTAGACGGACAAAAACACATAGGTTGTAATGAGTTTGAGGAGAAAACACGACAGAGTAAGGAACAGAAGAAGGGAGAGGGCTGCCCTCTCTGAAGAGCTGACATTTGAACAGAGATCTAAATTTAATGAGGAAGGAGACACACAAGTATTTAGGAGAAGAAAGTTCCAACAGCAGGTGAAAGGCTTAGAGATGGGTCTGTGCTGCCCAAACCCCAACGTCCATGATTATGAAGCTGATGGAGTTCCTAGTGGTTGACTTAATTTCGGAAGGTAATTCCAGTCCTCTGTGAGTGAGGTGCACAGAGGAGAGAGCCTAACCAAAGTTTAGGCCCCTCATGCTAAAGATAAATGTTTTTGCAATTCTCCCTTCCCCTTTTCCCTCTTCAGAATCTACCTTTTTTTTTTTTTTTTTTTAATTTTAAGTCCAGATTTCACCTGGATACCAATGCTGAGTATTTGTTGGCATCCCTCCTAAGACGGTCTTGAGTATAAAGAAAGCTATTAATTTATATACTGTGGCTTATTTTGTCTTTTAAGAATAGATAGACTTTCCTCCTTCATTGCTGTATCCCGGAACCCAGAACAGTGCCTGGCACATAGTAGGTGAACATATTTTCTTGAAAGACTAAATGGTGAGATGTATAATAGTGACGGTTGAAAACAGCAAAGATATCACACAGTATGTGAATTTCCAGATGGGCTCCAAACATTTTTATCTTTAGAGAGTATAAACAACCATTATAATGTAATCATTTTTAGGACTAACTTTATAGAGGCAAAATTAAGACTGTATAATTCAATGGAATCTATTCAGATTTAAGGGTATAGGAATGGAGTTTCTAATATTACCAGTTGCACTGAAGAATCCTGTGAATAGATTTTATACATATATTTCCAGATTTTGAAACAGTTTAAATTCTTTTTGGATACAATGCCTCACAGAAACCACCACCATCACCACCACCACCAACAACAACTTCATTTTGAATAACTGTTCTTAGCTTTCATTTTGTATGCTAATAATTTCTTGACTTATATAGAAATATTTCCTCCTGATAGGTTGCTTTCTGCAATGGAGAGCACTGCTTCTTTAGAGAAAATGCCTGCTGCGTTTTCACTTTTTGAACATTATGACGACAGCTCGGCAAGAAGCGACCAGATGTTAAAACAAGTGGCTGGTAGGAACTTCAATATATTATTTACCTTGATGAAATTTGACAGTTTTTTCTTATTTGTTTTGTAAAGTTTTTGAATGTAAGGAAATATAAGTGGAAAAAGAAAAATCTTAGCTGTAAAAATTTAAAGCTATATAAATTTAAATCTATAAAAATTTATAGATTCTATAATAAAGCGTGAGACTAGCAAACCATTTCAGTTATAAACTGCATTTCCATTTGAAGCTTTATGACTGTGCTGGGATATTGTGGAGGTGGAAGGAAGTAGCAATGGAATCGAAGGGTCTTCTCTCTCTTTTTTTTTTTTCCTTTTAAAAGAGGATTTCTCTCTCTCTTCTAGAGATTATTTGCTTCATGCCAGCAGCCAGGTATAGAAGGAAAAATAAATCAAATATTTTCATATGTGTTGAACAGATTTTTCTTTCTGAGTGGTTTTCCCCTCTTCAATTGAGTTCTTTTTCCTTTTTTCAAACTAAACAGATTAACTTAGAGAACTAACAGCTCAGCATCATGCTCTGTAGCCAGGAGCCTCCTACTCAGCTGTGAAAAGCATCCTGCCGGCTCTTCAGAATATTTTTTAATGTGCTATTTTAACAAACAAGACAATGACATTTCTTTAGATTTTTCAAAGCTGCTGTGTTTCAGTGAAGTAACCAAGTTCCACTTACTGTAAAATGTACTTAGATGCCCTCCTTAAAAGATGCTATAGTCTTCCAAAGCAAACCTTAAAGACAACTTCTGTTTTCAAATTGACAATTAACTTTCATTCCTGTGGGAAGAGTTTTAATTTAGTAACTAGTAAAAGGTTACTGTGTCTTTAAAAAAAACTGAAAAACAAAAAAGCACCCCGCCCCCGCAAAACCCATCAACCCTATATAAAATGAAAAATTCAGTCATTTGTTCTAATGGGTTTTCTCTAGAAATATCTCAGAACAAAAGGGTATTTTCTTGTAATGTCTTTAAGAAGCATTCGAATGGAGGAGCGATTGCAAACCAAGAAATTCTGGTCAAGAAAGTAGCTCTTTTGCTTTTAAGGGATTCGTTATATGCTGTTGTTCATTTAGAAGGATATTCTTTTGAATATCTGATGGGCAATAAGAGGGCATTTTGTATATTTTAGAGGTCACAGAGTTAAATTTGTCACAGTGTTAATGATTCATTCAGAAACAGTGCATGTGGCAGTCCCAGTAGTTCCAAACTGTTATGGGGAGACTGGTCTCTGAGATATAAATGGCACTCGTTGTACATCTGCTTCCCAGAATTGGAGCCCAGGGTGTTGACTTGCTGCTAGATAGCTTTTGCTCATTTTGTGACCAACAACATCTCTCAGCTATAAAGTCCTCACCGGGTGCCTGAAAAGCTAATCTGATCACTGTAATAAACAGATACAATAAGGAAAGGATGTGAACTTTATGATGAGAAACAGAGCAGCCCCTAACATTTCTTCCGTGCTTACATGATGCCTGGCAGTGTGGAGACTGTTATCTAATTAGACCGTCATCTAATCTCACAGCAACTCTAGGAGGTAGGTTTTATTGTTATTCCCATTTGACAGGTGAGGAAATAAAGGGAACAGAGAAACGCCTCTCATATTGCCCTAGATACACAGCTATTTGGGGTGTGTGTGGCGAGTGGAGTTTGGCTTCAGTCTTTGCACTTGAACCACTGCTCTACACCAAAGAGGCTGAGTGCACTGCTGTGAAAGGAGGGGTAACTATAGATTAGTGACATCCAAGGCTTCCTGGACTCTGCTCCTAAGAATTTTTTTTTAATTGTGGTAAAATATGCGTAAAATAAAATTTACCGTTTTAACCATGTTGAAGCCACCATCGTACAACCATCACCACTAATCCATCTCCCGAATTCTTTTCATCTTGCAAGACTGAAACTGTATCTTTTTTTTTTTTTTTTTTTTTTGTGGTACGCGGGCCTCTCACTGTTGTGGCCTCTCCCGCTGCGGAGCACAGGCTCCGGACGCGCAGGCTCAGCGGCCATGGCTCACGGGCCCAGCCGCTCCGCGGCATGTGGGATCCTCCCGGACCGGGGCATGAACCCGTGTCCCCTGCATCGGCAGGCGGACCCTCAACCACTGCGCCACCGGGGAAGCCCTGAAACTGTATCTATTAAATAATAACTCCTCATTCCTCCTGCCCCCACCCCCTCCCCCCAGCCTCTGGCAACCACCATTCTACCTCCTGTCTCTATGAATTTAAAGTACTCTAGGTACCTCATATAAGTGGAATTATGCAGTATCTGTCTTTTTGTGACTGCTTATTTCACTTAGCATAATGCCCTCAAAGTTCATCCGTGTTGTACCATGTGTCAGAATGCCCTTCCTTAGTAAAGCTGAATAAATTCCATTGGATGTCTATACTGCATTTTGCTTATCCGTTATCGATTCACTCATCGATGTACTTTTGGGTTCCTTTCACATTTTGGCTACTGCAAATAATGCTGTTCTCTTTTTTGAAAGCTAGGTTTAGTGGGAATCTGTATCCACCACAGGTACTGAAGTGCAGGTTGATCTAGTGCTTAGCTCGCCGAGCATGACAGCTCTTTATGGGCACACTGTCAGGCAGAGGGAATCCATGGGGTGATGCTGTGCCTGGCTCCTTAGCCTCTGGCAAAGAAGCCTTAAAATCATTTTGCATTTTTTGGCCTTACTCCCACTCAAGTTTATTACTACAGAAGCGTAAATAGCATTGCTAACGTATAAAATCTGAGCTTCTGATGTCCTTCTGCCACACAGGAATTGTAAATCCAGCCAACTGTTATTAGATTACATCTATGGAATATTCATACCCCCTTCTTAGTTTTAGAATACTTTGAAGAATAAAAGTGGTTCTTGCTTTGAAAAAAGATGTTTTAATTTTAATGTTTTTAAAGGAGTAGATTAAGTACAAAATTATTTCTAGCCGACATTCTTTACTTAATTCCCTACAACTGCTTATTCCTTAAAATTTGTTGATTTGGGGGTCAATTATCAATTTTAAGTTCGTTAAGTTACCTGAGAGAGAGATTTTTGAAAAGATGTTGCCAGTTTTAAAAAGCAGCTCTAGCTCAATTTATAATTCGTAGAGAAAAAAGCAGCATGTTCGTTGTTCATGCCTCAAGAAGTTCTCCAGCACTGCTTCAAAGATGATTGATAATAGTCAATCTGCTTGGCTCTTCCATAAACCTGGGCAACATGAAAATTTACTGAGCTGCATTTATCCGGATGAACTCCTTTACAATGTGACACTGATTTCCTGCTGGGAAGACAGAAAAGTCAAAGATAGTATAAGAGTCTCTGGACCACTATCAGTCCTTGCGGAGGTGCTCTGACAGGCAGGCTTCCTGCCGTATCATGCAGGCTCCCAGCATGTCTTACCTCTGTGGTCCCTCTGTGATTTACCAGATGATGGGTCTATTTCAACTCCCATCTTCAGGGGCTTCCTGCCTTCTCCCCTCCATTTTCTGTGCTCCTGCAAAAGGCCATGTTGCTTTCTGAATGTTAACACCGGTTATGTGTCAGATACATTGCTAAGCACTTAATATACATTATCTTGCTTTTTAAAACAACCCTGGGAGGAAATGGTATTATTGTCGTTTTCCTATTTTTAAAGTTGGAGGAACCGAAGCTGAGATAACACAGCTCCTAAGTGAGGGATCTGGCATTTAACCTTAGGCCAGCCTCTCTGCTCCAAAGCCCATGAACTTGCCCACTCTCTTATCCTGCTTCTCATTTTTCATAACTGTGTATTTCCTCAGGTCTTTATCTCTTTATTGAATCTTTTCAATGTGTCTCTTTTTGTTCCATTTACTAAATTTAGACCCATTTATTTCTTCTACTTTCCACTTTCCTGTTGAACTAACCTTTGTTTTCTTTCCCTTCAGTGCTGACTTTTAATAAAGTAATCTCATAAAATTTGGCCTGTATTATTCAGCAAGCTCATCTCTCAGGAAACTGTTGACAGGAAAATAACAACACAAATAAATTTAAAAACAGGACATCTTTTCAACTATGGGAATAACCTTTTCCTCTAATTTGTAAACTATGTTCAATGCTTTTATATCTCAAAAATTTTGGAGGAGAATTGTATAGGAGCTTGATTTATGGTGTCGTATATGCTGTTAATGTTCAATATGCATAATTATAAACCTTTGAAATCTCTGGTAAAACACTTGAGAATATTGTTGTCTTTAAAATTCAGAACAATGGATTTGTACTAGATATCTAAACCTTATATTTGAATCAGTTAATAGGGTACTTTTTCCCCCATGTAATTTTTACATTTTGTTTTAAAAAGTTGTAGATATAGTCATGTTGGAGATGGAAAAATGGGATAGTAGTTTCAGAAAGTATATTTTGATATTTTATTCATGCAAGTCTTTTTCAGCCTTGATAATATAGCAACTATAGCTAAAAAGGGTTTCATTTGTCTCTATTTGAATATAGTTTCTATACTGATGTAGAAGGATACAACATTGGTTATCTAGCAATGCTTTCTCAAAGTTTTGTTTTGAAGGAAAACCAAATCATTTGATGAGTCCTCTAACTTGTATAAGTTTATTGCTCTAAATATAGGATTACAGAAGAATATTATCAAGTGATCCCATTGGGAGATCCATTTTTTGTTTACTTCTATGTATATTATATGTATATATGTACACATGCAGACAAGACATTTTGGAGGGAGACACACTCAACTGTAACAGTGGTTGCCTCCAAGGAATATCCTTAGGGTTGGGGGCTGTTGGGAACAAGGTAGCCCTCCCAGCTTTACTCCATGTACTTCTGTATTGTTTCCATTTTTATCAGTAAGTACAAGTGACTTTTGCAAAAAGAAAAAGAAATCAATCAATAAAAGCAGCATTAGTGATAATAAATCTTGCTTATATTCCAGTTCCACAGCCTCCTAGATTAGAACCTCAGGAACCAAATTCTGCCACTAGCACAACGATTGCAGTTTACTGGAGCGTGAACAAGGAAGATGTCGTTGACTCATTCCAGGTTTACTGCATGGAGGAGCCACAAGATGACCAGGAAGTAAATGGTAGGATTGCTAACACAAATTCAGATGCATATGTACATTTCTATATGTTAATGTGTAGTATTTAAACATATACATATTATGACTCTTTCCACAAGCACTTGTAGCCACTTACAAAAACAACAATGAACCAACAATCGTATAATGAAATAACATGTAAGCAAAATTTGGAAATCAGGATCAAGGAAAACAAAAATGCATAAATATCATCCTAATGATCAACATGAATACTGTAACAGAAATTCAAATTTGGCTTTGAGTATTCAGGTTAACAGGAGAAATTAAGTGATTCTCATTTTCAGGCAGGAGGTAATGTACCAAAGTGTTGAAAACAAAATTTCAATCAGAACTGAAGTCTAAAAGACAAGTATAATGTGTACGACTTTGTAGAGGAGAAATGAGCTGTATGTAGGACACTGTCCTCCACAGTAATTTTAGTGCAAATGCAGCATTGGATGCCATGGTTGGCATTTCTCAGATCCACCTTTGATAAAAGCTGAAAACAAACTATAAAGGTAAATTCAGAGTTCACACTTCTCAAGGCATGAGAAGACTGTATGGTGTAGTCTTCTGGTGTCCCAAATTAATGTGAAGATAGAGGTGAAAGTGCTTAGGAGGGTGAATGGGTGGCACGTCATATAGTTGAGCCTCTGTGAATATCTCTAGGACCTCTAATAGGACCTAGAAGCCAGGCAGTTTGAGGTTGTACTTCCTGATGAATCAGAGCTGGGACTGCTGGCATTCTGTGTTGCTTGTTAAGGATAGACCCATGTATTTTGGAAATCAGATGGGCATGTGACAGGATTGACATGGCATAGGAACCCAATTTGTAATAAGGAATGAATTATAACGTATTTCACTGTTAACCAGTATTTAAGTCTTTTCAGATGTCATATGATACTTATTTAAATTAGGAAAAAAGTAAGAAAGCAACCATAGGCATATTGTAAAGTTGGCTAAGTTTGTCTATAAGAACTCCTATCTTACTGGGGACCTATTACCATATACCTGTCACAGCACAACAAGGAAAGTGCCCTTATCCACATTTGCAAATGAGAAAACTGATGTGAGATTAAATAATTTGCCCAAGACCACGCAAGTTACTCGGGACCAGGGCAGGTTTTAAATACAGATCTTTCAGACTCCAAAGCTTATGTTTTTATTTGCTTGACTCTGTGTTTGTTCTGTTATACCACACTTCACTGTGTATATCCAGTTATATCATGGAACTTCATGGCTCTCCAAGACTCCTCTTAACAACTGTTTATTTCCTGGAGTGCTTTTTAAAAGTGCTTCACTGCCACTGCCCCCCAACCCCCCGCACCATGCCCCACTTACCTGTCCTGTGTCTCATTCATTCAATGCCTTGAACTCTGCTGATGCCAATTCATTAATCTGATGGTCTAGACTGTGATACCATGCTGTGAGTAATAGGTCTCCAGTAACATATGTTATGTGCTCTGTTAAAAGGAGTACCAGGCTAACAGGACTTAGCCTAAAAGGATAATTCCATTGAAAACTGCAGTCACAAGTTCTAGGTTATGGGGAAATGTTTTTCAGTGTATATGTCTTTATGACATTATTTAAGCCAAACTTTCTGCGCAGAAAGTATAGCTCATTGGGAAAGAGAGATGCAGTTGAAGAAACCTTCTGAGTTGAAGATCTCTTAAATTTACTTTAAAAGGGAACAATCTGGGTTTCTTAACTGGAGGGGTTTTGAAGCTGTAACATCATAGAGTAATAAGAGAGGATAACTGGAATTACCATAGGCTAATTTAGAAAAGAAAATTGTTCTTTTAAAAGGAGAGAAAATTTCAGTAAGAATAATCAGTTTGGCCCAAGGGGCAGGTGTTCAGAATGTTATTGAGTAATATTTACTACTAACATCTTGAAAATAATGTAAGTAATTTTAGGAAATGTCTTGACTAAACAAAGTTATTTCTTCGAATAGTTTATGCTCTATCAAAGGTGTTTAAGTATTTCTATAAATTGTGGAAATCTCTAGGTGAAAGGATTCTGGAATTCATGAGAAGGAAGCAGGATTTGAAACTTTGAAAACCATACTGAATACAAATGATTTACTAATCTGTAAAGACGCTTTTTAACATCATAAATTTAGAAAACATGGAATTGTCCTTATTTTATTACATACTCTCCTGAAATATTGGCATTGCTTCTTAAGAATTTTCTTGAGAATGTATTACTGAGATTTAAGTTAACATAAACTCTGCAATTGTAGTATGTGCTATTGAAATAAGTTACTTTAATTGCAGAATATGAAGCTCAGGATCTTACTAATATGCTATTAGTATATTATTATACTATACTATATTACTATACTATACTATATTACTATATTATAGTATATTATATTATATATATATAATATTATATTATATACTATATTACTATATTACACTATACTATATTACTATACTATAATAATACACTATACTATTATTTTCTGGTAAGTGTTCACAAGTAATACTGTGTCATTCTAAATATCTTTCAGAATGCTGTTGCTTTAAGCATTCTAAAGTGCTATCTAACACACAGTAGTATCTGTAAGTTTATCAGTTTGTGTTTCCCACTGAAAAATGTGTCATTTTTCCAATAAATGTAACTTTCAACTAACTTAGGAAGATACCCTAGAGTTTATGATTGTGTTTTATGCTAGATTTGGTAGAAGAATACAGAGTGACGGTGAAAGAAAGCTACTGCGTTTTTGAAGATTTAGAACCTGACCGATGCTATCAAGTATGGGTAATGGCTGTGAATTTCACCGGATGTAGCCTGCCCAGCGAAAGGGCAATTTTTAGAACAGGTAAAGAGATGTTAAGGGGGTGTTAGGAGGCAATACTCAATTCTTCACAGACTATTAAGATCAACCAATAAGCATTTGTTAAGCACCTATTGTGCGCTGGGTATTGCGCAGTGCTGGGTTTACAACAAGAAATAAGACTGGGCTCTTCTCACAAAGCTCATACTCAAGTGTGGGAGACACAAAACAAAAGATTATAAAAAATGTGTGGTAAGGGCCGTGATCCACAACACTCCAGAGGAGTATCTGAGACAGGCCAGGGCAGGGACAGGGTCAGGAATGGCTTCCTAGAACTGATGTCTGAATGGAATCCTTAAAGGATCAGTAGGAATAATGTGTTAAAGGAGTGTATTCCATTTGAAGAAGACAAAGGAGCACAGGTGCCCAGGTAAGAAAGAGTATGGAGTGTGCAGGATACAACAAGAATTTTGGTATTATTTCTTTGACTTAAAAACAAGGAGAGGGGAGACATGAGATGAGAAAGGCTAGTGTATAGAGTCCACATTTGCTAAGGTAAGAAGCTCAGGCTTCCTCGTATAGGTGCTGGGAAACCCCAAAATGTTTCTCAGCAATGGTATTCAGCTGGGAATGCATTCCCATGATGGAACCTTTTCACAGGGGGCTGAAGCAGGTGTAGGATAAGCTGAGTTTGCATTGCCTTTAAGATAATAATTTTTTTTTTTTTTTTTTTTTTTTTTTGCGGTACGTGGGCCTCTCACTGTTGTGGCCTCTCCCGTTGCGGAGCACAGGCTCCGGACGCACAGGCTTAGCGGCCATGGCTCACGGGCCCAGCCAGTCCGCGGCATGTGGGATCTTCCCGGACCGGGGCACGAACCCGTGTCCCCTGCATCAGCAGGCGGACTCTGAACCACTGTGCCACCAGGGAAGCCCACCTTTAAGATAATTCTAACTGTCCCTGCCCTGGCCTGTCTTGGATACCCCTCTGAGGCAGTTAACTTACTTCCACTGGTTTATCCTTTCTTCTTGCCTTTTAAAACAAGTATTTATTGAGCACCTATTGATGGCAAAATCATGGCTAACTTTTGTGTAAAGGAAGGGGACAAGAATACTTTGATTTACTTGTATATGTATGAAGAAGCCTGGTAGGATTTATAGGAAGCTGCTTTTAGAGACTGGGGATGGGTAAAAACTGGGCAATTTGGAAGGCAGGGGTGACAGGGAGACTTTTCACTGTATACATTTTTATACCTTTTGGATTTTCAACCCAGAATGTATTTTTTAGTCAAAAATTAAAACAAAATCATGCCCAAGCATTCTTCCCAGAGTACCAGGGAAGCAGAACTGCCATAGACTGCTCCACAATTGACTTGGTTCTCTCTCTGCAGCGCCCTCCACCCCTGTGATCTGTGCCGAGGACTGTACTGTGTGTTGGAACACGGCCACCATCCGATGGCGGCCTGCCAACCCAGAGGCCACTGAGACCTACACTTTGGAGTACTGCAGACAGCACTCTCCCGAGGGCGAGGGCCTCAGGTAAAGATCCCTCTCCATGGGGAGAGCCTGGGGTGCCAGGAACCCAGCGCAGGCCTCCAAGCTAACCTCTAAGCTTATGCTCACAGAGGGAGAAAAGCTTCCTAAAATCCTCCTGAGCTAATTAAGCCGTTGACTTGATTTGCAATTCCATCACTATTCGTCGATGAACTCTAAGTTTGTAATAAACACATGCTGCAATGCAGAATAATCACTCCCTTGTAAGAAAAATATATGTGAATTTTAATAAGATAGAACATTCTTTGAGGTATATTTAACTTGAGTCATTACACAGGATACATGCATACGTTATCTGCTTTTTAGTAGTTAGATCAGAATAGGTACCACCTAACTCAGGAAACTAATAGCGAGCTTGTATATAATGTAAATTTGAATGTCTCCGTGATATATTGGTAATATAAAGGACCTAATGACATATATATTACCACAGAGATACATATATATATGTGGTAATATATATTACCTTCATGCTCTTGAAGAGGCAGATGCCTCTTCAAGAGCATGAAGAATCTAGAGACTTTTTCTGGAAAAAAGAAATGTAAAGCTCTCTCACTAAAATTATGAAGCTAAAATTTATCAATAAAGGGCTGTGCATCCAGAGGACCTTTGGTAAATGTTACTTCATTTACTGTTACTTCATTTACTTCTTAACCTCCAATCCACGGCAATAGGGCAACTTTGTGTTCCATGATGAATATTCAAATCATTATTATTAATATTCATATTTTGATAGGGATTTTTTTAAACCAAATTTACTGAGATAAACTATTTTGGCAGGATATGGAACTTGGAAATAATGGTATGAAATTAGCTTTTTAATAAAGTATATTATTTAAGTTCTTGATTATTTTCATTATCAATCAACAGCTATTTATTTAGTTATGATTTGAGGTTTCATACGACCGAGCAATAATTATAGTTTCTTTCAAGTATGTGAAGGCAGGCTTCACAAAATAACGATCAAAGGACAAATTAATGTTGAGTGGAGTGCGTATAGGTGGGATGTAGACATTTCAGCAGAAGTGAGAACGTAGTAAATGTACAGGAAACAACATACTGTTAATGTGCCAATTGCTAGAAGGCAGGCTTCAATGATCAGCAAATAGCCGAGAGGTTAACTCAGAGAGAGACAGACAGACAGACAGACCAACAGAGACAGAAACAGAGAGACGGAAGAGAGAGAAAAGAGGGAGAGAGAGGGAGACAAAGACAGAGACAAAGAGAAAGAGATTATAACTGGCTTCTATTGAGCATTTACTATGTGCCAAGTCACTATTCTAAGTGCCTTATGTATGTTGCCTTATTTAATCCTCAAACGAACTCTGAGAGAAAACATATGCTTTGAGACGCTAGCAGCTAGTGAGTGGCAATCAGGATTCAAACCTTGTTTTGTTAGATTTCACAGTCCAAGCTGCTAACCACTGTTGAATGTCACCCAGGAGAGTCCTGGACATTCTCTGCAAAAGACTCTTGGTGCTAGGAGAGCATTTGGTCTGGAGTGCCTGAGTCCCAGGGCAATCTCTCCCATCGTTCTTCACCATCAGTGAGGAAAGCCCAGTTCTTTCTGAGGCAAGATGAGACTGTGAAGGAATGCGCTGAAGTGACTCATCCTTGTTATAGCATCGGTCCCCAGCTGACATTTGCATAAATAATACCAGCACAGTTGGATTCTTAAATCAGCAGAAATCTGAGAGAAACCCTGAGACCTAGTAGCCATCCCACTGAGGGAACTGTGATGTCATCTCATAAATGCGGCTACAGGGAGAAGGGAATGGGGGGATGGAAGGGGGAATGGCATCACCGAGGGCTTTCAACATGCCAGGAGCTGTGCTAAATCTCATCTAACCCTCTCGACAATTCTAGGAGGGAGGTCATGACTTCCATTGAATGAGACTCAGGGAGGTTAAATAATTTGGCCAAGGTATTAAATGACGGAGTGGAGTCAGGATGCACACTCAGGTTTGTCTTATTCTTTCCACTAGTTCTAAATCTTGTGTCATTACACAGACTGAGTTAGCAGACCTTAACAGCCTGACAACTGGAAGTTATCGTGTATCCTGGGTTTCCTTTGTCACACGAAAAACATAGATGTAAAGAGAGAACACAGTCCATTCAAAACCCCTTTAATTAAAGTTTTTCCTTTCTCTGATCATCCTGGGGCCCTCAAAAAAAAAAGTCCATTTGATATCAACAGGGAATAATGCATTCCAAACAAATCCTTCATCAAAGCCAGAGAAATCATTGACGGTTCCATTTCTAGGGAAAAAATGGCCATCCACCAATTTCATTAAGACAAAAGTTGAGCTTATTAAAACATGACTTGTCATTAGTTTATCCCTTTGAGGCTTTGCCAGGGGGTTCATTTTTATTTTTCTTGCCAAAGGAGAGCATTTGAGAGGCTGGATAAGCAGAAGTTTGTAGAAGTTACGGAACACTACAAGAATCCTTTGTTATTGAATGGATGTGGTCCAGCAAGCTAGAAGTGAAGGGAAATTCCACATGCAGAAGGCTTGCTGACAGTTCGGGGCTGTGTTGGAGATGGAGCTCTTTTCCAATTACGTGCTAAAAGACCCCTCAGTGCCAGGAGGTAGAATGGTATGTTCAATCCGCAGCCCAGGGATGACTCTCCAGCCTCTCTGGATCCCTGCTGAATCCTACAATAGGTAATTTTTTGAGGCAAGCACAATTGTGTTGGCCACAAATCACTACCCTGTGATCCCTCACGAATACAAGAAACCTCAATGCCTTATACCTCTGGTTGGCATCAACAGACTGTGAAATAATTCATCCTTAATTTCAGAGTCCCAGTGCTGCAAAACGCATCTGTATCCCTTTTGTTCTCCAATTTAAGAGTTCAGGAGGGAAGGACAATTCTACTCTTCTGGAGTAGCCATGTGTCTTAGGTCTTTGACCATCTGGTTCTTACAGCCAACTTTAAAACATTCCCTACAATGTCTGATGGTTCAAAACCCTACAAAACATTAACTATTTACTATCATCTATATGGTCCAATCTCTAGGATGTCAGTTGTAGACAGCTAGTCAGACAGTAGAATTGATAAACAAAGAACCTCAACACTTGATCACCCCTAGCCAACAAAGGCAAACAATCCCTACTGTTCCATTCTATTAGAACCACATTCTTCACTTTGTTTTTCTGCATAACAGTGCATAATTAAAGTCATTTTGTGTCTTGGAAAGAACAGCAAGCCAAGGATTGTCTGATCCCGCTCACTTGTTGGCTCCATGAAGGGGTTATTATTTAAAGTGGCAGCGTCAGTGCCTGAGACAGCATCTGGCATATTGTAGCTACTCAATACATATGTGGTACCTGGATGGGTAAATATCATCAACATTGAACACATAATATTGACACCACCAAAAAAAAGTTAGGTCAGCTTTGAGGATAATCTCCTATTCACAATGGGAAAAAAAATAAACTGTGCCAACAAAGTAAAGAAGAATGGTGAATGAGTTAATTTTAGTGCTTGGATACTTAAGTAGGAGATAAGACTAGTCTAACCTGTGGACTGGAAGCCTTTTCATGGATCATTTATAGGGAAGGACATGGATAATCTTGTTGATCCATTGGTTACATAACCCTTACATACATTTTAGGTTCTATGCAAAACCCCTATTCTAAATCAGATGCAAAAAGAAAAGAAAACAAACCACAAAAGAAACCCCACAAAAAAATGGGTAAGGACAGGAACCTTATCTATGCAGCTGTTTATTAAAGGTCTATTTAATGAGTGAACGAGTAGATGAATGATGGCATTAGCCGGTCTCCTTCTGCCCTTGCCAACTCCAAGTCCTCTAACTGGCTGGAATCTCTAGCAAAGGAGAGATGGAGAACCCAACAGGACTAAGAACTAAATGAATTTACATCTCTTTCTCACCCTCAATCCCTGAGAAGACAGACAGACTTAAAAGCTCCGGTCTGGAGTGGGAAGAGAAGTTGAAAGGAAATGAGAAGGGAGAAAAGGATGAGTAATATGAAATTGCACATACACACATGGAGGGCATTGATTACCCTTTAGATTAGGGAGTCTAATTTTGGTTGCCAGAACAGAAACACATCAGCTTCGGACCTGCATTCACTCTCCCGTATGACGGCCTCTAGAAATTCCAATCTAAGACCAAAGTTGCTGGTTGACCTCTCAGAGTAGGTGTTTGAATGCAATGTGCCTACTGGGCTCCCGAGTTCCATGATGTGGTGTCTGAAATAGCCGAGCAGTTGCCTCCATTCCATCATCCTTCCAGAAGACGCATTTGCATATTTTGGTGTGTGGGCACTGCGGCTCTGTCCCAGCAGTCGGCCCCTACTGGGCTTGGGGGTGGGCGGGAGTGACAATCCCCGGCTTGTGTGCGGGGGCTGAGGGAGCTCCTACTCACCCTTTCCTGTTTTTCTTTGAATGCTCTCCTCAGGTTGGGTGGGCTCAAAACACTTGCAAAAATTTTCCACCGCTCTGCTGTTTCCTCAGCTGTTCTGTCTCTCCTGTGTGGAAAGAAGTCAGCAGAACTGTGGGTGGAGGAGGGAAAACTGCGAGAAATATAGTACAGGGCTTAGCTGTGTAGGCTGTGCAGAAAGAAGCTGTGTACTGAATGACAAATCTGTGAGACTCAATACGCCACAGAAGTGGTTGGTAGTGAACTTCCTGCTCCCCAGCCCCGGCCAAGGCTGTGGGCAGGGAGACCCTCCCGGGCCACCCTCCCTGGGAGCCTCCCCAGCGTGGGTGAGGCTCTGGGTGCTGGACTCGTGAGCTCCTGCTTCTAGCTTTTGGGGTTACACGTGATGGGACAGGAACAGGATTGTCTGTCACAGCTGGGTATTCTAGCTGGGGATGACTGCCACTTTGTCCATATAATAAGGACAAATAAGGGTGAATTTCCTAATGAACTTAGTGCCTGAGCAGGAGATGAAGAATCCCGGAATTTTTTTCTTTTTAAAAAGTCTTTACGAAGCTTTCAGCTGGAGAGGTGACGACTGACCATAGGGCCAAGGGCAAATGATTTGACCTTCTGCACAACCTATGGGTAAAAGAGGCAGTCATTCCTGCCCTGTGCTTGCTTCACAGGGTGACAGGAAGGACAACTGACATGACTGGGAGAAAATGCATTGAGTAATTAAGAGACAATATTAATAGACAATCTTCATATGGTATTGTTTTCCTGACCCAAGTTGTAATATTCCTCTTCAGGGAGCCCTTGGGAGAGAGAGTTACCGGAAGCTAATCCACCCCCCCCACCCCGCTCCCACTGAAATTCTTGGCATTCAGCTTTTTCTAAATGAATTTTCTTCCCAAATGAATCTGACTTAACTTTGATCATTGAAAATCCTATACACCTCCTGGTTGTGTAGTAAAACCTCAGTCAGTGGAAAACCAGCCTATTCCTTCACTTCTAACGTATGATCTGTCAATTTCCCGAAGTATTCTAGTTCGCAATAAAAGACCCAGGCACGCTAGAGCCACTAAAAACAACCCTGTAAGAGCAAGAGCCAGGTCATGCAGAAGGAGGTTGTATCAGAAAGCATAGGCTAAGAACAGTACCTCAACGGAACATACAATTTGAATATGAACTTCCTGGCAGCTAAAGTGAAAACAGGAGAGTGGGGAGAGAGAGCAAGAGGGAGAAAGAAAGAGATTACATAACGCATCTTTTTTTTAAATAAAAGGAAACACAGCACTTCACTAAGAGAGACAATTATATTTCTTGACATTCAGTTCTAAGATGAATTTTTCACGTAGATCTTTATATAAGGGCTATTGAACAAGATAGTAGTGATTGTCTTTAAGAACAGTTTTACAAAAGATGCAAAAACATTCCCTGTGTAACCATCTTTTAAAGGGGCTCTTGAAAGCACAACGTTAAGTCGCCATTCTGTGCAGGCAGTTCTATGGGACCTCAAGTAATTGTCCGCGTATGTGACCTCTGAGTGGTAAAGGAGAGCTTAGAGAATCCAGAGGAATGAATGAATGTTACTAGGCTCCTGGGATTCTCTGCCTGAAATATAAATGGTATCATTCAAACTTGGGAGGGTAACTAGCTACAGAGAAAACAAAGCTGCAGGATCCTTCTGCTGGAATCCTTTGGCTCTCTTTGATTTTGTGCGAGATGCTAATTACAGGAAAGCCTAAGTTCCGTGGGTCAGGATTCAGCCCTCGTGTTATGTTTCTATACTATTATGAACTAATAGTGATGTTTAGTTACCACTGAGTCTCATAATATCCTCATTTATCAAATGAAGAATAGTCCTGTTCAAAAATTTTTATCTACCAAGTTTAAAATAACCCCAAAAGTCAGTATATAATGTTCTTCTTAATCTTGATTTAACCAAAATTTTTCATCTTAAACAGAAAATTCCATGTTTATGGTTAGTTAAGGTTTTATAAATGGCTTCCAATAGCTAAAACTATTTAGTTAGCTGTTCTCGTATTTCATGTTGTTTATGTTCTCATGGATTTTTCTTCTTTTTTCCTGTTTCTCCTGCCCACCCCTTCTCACCCCACACTATCTTATGATTATGTTTTTCAAACCTAACTGATCATAGAAAAACAACTGGGATGCTTGTTGGAGTTTATATTCACGGGCTCCTCTTAAGAGATTCCGATTCAGAAGGTCTACTGTGCCCAGGCAGGTATGGGGAACACTACTTTACTAGCTGGTCCCCATAGGGCCCAGCAGTGTGCTCTGTTCACAGTTCACATTAAATGGTGTTGATTGACTAGCTGAATGTTGGTGCTGCCAACAGTAAGAGCCCACTGTGTTTTTAAAAAACAATTCATACTTAGCCATCTGTTGTGCACTGCAGTGACAGCACCATCTGTAGGCTGCTTCCAGGAGTCACGGCACTGGGTTCCTCCATATTGTTTGTACACATGCTGCCCCCTTTTCCTGGGAGAAAACATGTGTAGATCCAGGTATTAGACATGGCAGTGCGGAGGACAGCCCCTCCTTGTGGTGACCAGCCCCTCAACTTACCTTGAACACATGTACACCCCTTCCTTCCATCCAACACAAATTGTTGAATTATAAAATTCCTAGAGAAGTTACTTTACAGAGTTCCAACTAATGTTTGCATTTTGCAAACACATTCAACTAACTCCTGAACTTGTAATGTAGCTCTAAAAGTTAATTGTTTAATTAATTTTGGATAGATAATGCACACATATGGTACAAATTCAAAAGATACAAAAAGGAATACAGTGAAAATTGTCTCCTTTCTATCTATACTTCATTTACTTAGTTCTCCTCCCCAGAGACAATTACTGTTATCTGATTCATATTTATCTTTTAAGATAATCTGTGCATACACAGCATCTATATTTTGTCAACAAATGGTAGCATACTATATATACATTTCTACCACCTTACTTTTCTTGTTTAAAAATATTTCCTGGTATCTCATATCAGTACAAATGGAACTGCATCAGTTTTTTAAAAAACAATTCTGTTGTAGTCTAAGACTGTAATTAATTTATTTGACCAGTTGAGAGGCACTTAAGTTGTTTCCATTCTCACAAAGAGTGCTGCAGAAAAATCCTTGTGCATATATCGTTTCATACATGTGCAGGTATATCTGTAGGATAAATTCCTAGAAGTACCGTGATTGGTTAGAAGGTATGAACATTTTGAATTTTGATAGATATTACCAAATTGTCTCCATAGAGGCTGTAGCTGTTTACACTCTGGCTAGCAACATGTAAGTGTGCTTGGTTCTTCATACCTTTGCCTACACAGGGTGTGATAAAACTTGACAGTTTGATAAGTAGAAAATGGAATCTGATTATAGTTTAATTGTGCATTTCTGTTATTAGGTTGAACATCTTTTTGTCTGTTTCAGACCCATGTACTTCCTTTTCTATGAACTGTTCATTTCCTTTACCCATTTTTTCCTGTTAGAGTGTAGTATTTTTTTCTTACTGATTTGTAGAAGCTCTGATTTATAAAGAACATTAGCCTTCATCTATGATATGAGTTGCAATTTAAAAATTTTTTGCCATACGTATATTTTTTTGGCTAAAACAATAGATATCTATTTTCAATTCTGGAAGCTCAACATCCAAGATCAAGGTGTCTGCAGAGTTGATTTCTTCTGAGGCCTCTCTCTTTGGTTTGTAGGTGACTGTTTTTTCTCTGTGTCTTCGTATGGTACCTCTGTGTCTGTCTGTGTCCTAATCTCTTCTTCTTCTTCTTTTTTTTTTTTTCTGTACGCGGGCCTCTCACTGCTGTGGCCTCTCCCGCTGTGGAGCACAGGCTCCGGACGCGCAGGCTTAGGGGCCACGGCCCACGGCCCCGGCCGCTTCGCGGCATGTGGGGTCTTCCCGGACCGGGGCACAAACCCATATCCCCTGCATCGGCAGGCGGACTCTCAACGACTGCGCCACCAGGGAAGCCCCTTCTTCTTTTTTTTTATACATCTTTATTAGAGTATAACTGCTTTACAATGTTGTGTTAGTTTCTATTGTACAACAAAGTGAATCAGCTATATGTATACATATATCCCCCATCTCCTCCCTCTGGAGCCTCCCTCCCACCCCTCTAGGTCATCACAAAACACCGAACTTATCTCCCTGTGCTATGCGGATGCTTCCCACTGGCTATCTATTTTACATTTGGTAGTGTCTATATGTCCATGCTACTCTCTCACTTTGTCCCAGTTTACCCTTCCCCCTCCCCGTATCCTCAACTCCATTCTTTAGTAGGTCTGTGTCTTTATTCCTATCTTGCCCCTAGGTTCTTCATGACCTTTTTTTTTTAGATTCCATATATATGTGTTAGCATATGGTATTTGTTTTTCTCTTTCTGACTTTCTTCACTTTGTATGACAGACTCTAGGTCCATCCACGTCACTACAAATAACTCAATTTCATTTCTTTTTATGGCTGAGTAATATTCCATTGTATATATGTGCCACATCTTCTTTATCCCTTCATCTGTCGATGGACACTTCGGTTGCTTCCATGTCCTGGCTATTGTAAATAGAGCTGCAATGAACATTTTGGTACATGACTCTTTTTGAATTATGGTTTTCTCAGGGTATATGCCCAGTAGTGGGATTGCTGAGTCGCATGGTAGTTCTATTTTTAGTTTTTTAAGGAACCTTCATACTGTTCTCCATAGTGGCTGTATCAATTTACATTCCCACCAACAGTGCAAGAGGGTTCCCTTTTCTCCACACCCTCTCCAGCATTTCTTGTTTGTAGATTTTTTGATGATGGCCATTTTGACCGGTGTGAGATGATATCTCATTGTAGTTTTGATTTGCATTTCTCTAATGATCAATGATGTTGAGCATTCTTTCATGTGTTTGTTGGCAATCTGTATATCATCTTTGGAGAAATGTCTATTTAGGTCTTCTACCCAATTTTGGATTGGGTTGTTTGTTTTTTTGATATTGAGCTGCATGAGCTACTTGTAAATTTTGGAGATTAATCCTTTGTCAGTTGCTTCATTTGCAAATATTTTCTCCCATTCTGAGGGTTGTCTTTTGGTCTTGTTTATGGTTTCCTTTGCTGTGCAAAAGCTTTTAAGTTTCATTAGGTCCCATTTGTTTATTTTTGTTTTTATTTCCATTTCTCTTGGAAGTGGGTCAGAAAAGATCTTGCTGTGATTGATGTCATAGAGTGTTCTACCTGTGTTGTCCTCTAGGAGTTTTATCATGTCTGACCTTACATTTAGGTCTTTAATCCATTTTTAGTTTATTTTTGTGTATGGTGTTATGGAGTGTTCTAATCTCATTCTTTTACATGTAGCTTTCCAGTCTTCCCAGCACCACTTATTGAAGAGGCTGTCTTTTCTCCACTGTATATTCTTGCCTCCTTTATCAAAGATAAGGTGACCACATGTGCATGGGTTTATCTCTGGGCTTTCTGTCCTGTTCCATTGATCTATATTTCTGTTTTTGTGCCAGTACCATACTGTCTTGATTACCATAGCTTTGGAGTATAGTCTGAAGTCAGGGAGCCTGATTCCTGCAGCTCCTTTTTTCTTTCTGAAGTTGCTTTGGCTATACAGGGTCTTTTGTGTTTCCATACAAATTGTGACATTTTTTGTTCTAGTTTGCGAAAAATGCCATTGGTAGTTTGGTAAGGATTCCATTGAAACTGTAGATTGCTTTGGGTAGTATAGTCATGTTCACAATGTTGATTCTTCCAATCGAAGAACATGGTATATCTCTCCATCTGTTTTTTTCATCTTTAATATCTTTCTTCAGTGTCTTATAGTTTTCTGCATACAGTTCTTTTCTCTCCTTAGGTAGGTTTATTCCTAGATGTTTTTTTTTTTTTGTTGCAATGGTAAATGGGAGTGTTTTCTTAATTTCACTTTCAGATTTTTCATCATTAGTGTATAGGAATGCCAGAGATTTCTGTGCATTAATTTTGTATCCTGCTACTTTACCAAATTCATTGATTAGCTCTAGTAGTTTTCTGGTAGAATCTTTAGGATTCTCTGTGTATAGTATTACGTCATCTGCAAACAGTGACAGTTTTATTTCTTCTTTTCCAATTTGGATTCCTTTTATTTCTTTTTCTTCTCTGATTGCTGTGGCTAAAATTTCCAAAACTATGTTGAATAACAGTGGTGAGAGTGGGCAACATTGTCTTGTTCCTGATCTTAGTGGAAATGGTTTCAGTTTTTCACCATTGAGGATGATGTTGGCTATGGGTTTGTCATATATGGCCTTTATTATGTTGAGGAAAGTTCCCTCTATGTCTACTTTCTGGAGAATTTTGATGATAAATGCGTGTTGAATTTTGTCGAAAGCTTTCTCTGCATCTATTGGGATGATCATATGGTTTTTCTCCTTCAGTTTGTTAATATGCTGTATCACATTGATTGATTTGTGTATATTGAAGAATCCTTGCATTCCTGGGATAAACCCCACTTGATCATGGTGTATGATCCTTTTAATGTGTTGTTGGATTCTGTTTACTAGTATTTTGTTGAGGATTTTTGCATCTATGTTCATCAGTGATATTGGCCTGTAGTTTTCTTTCTTTGTGACATCTTTGTCTGGTTTTGGTATCAGGGTGATGGTGGCCTCGTAGAATGAGTTTGGGAGTGAGTGTTCCTCCCTCTGCTATATTTTGGAAGAGTTTGAGAAGGATAGGTGTTAGCTCTTCTCTAAATGTTTGATAGAATTCGCCTGTGAAGCCATCTGGTCCTGGGCTTTTGTTTGTTGGAAGATTTTTTTTTTAACATCTTTATTGGGGTATAATTGCTTTACAATGGTGTGTTAGTTTCTGCTTTACAACAAAGTGAATCAGTCATACATAAACATATGTTCCCATATGTCTTCCCTCTTGCATCTCCCTCCCTCCCACCCTCCCTATCCCACCCCTCCAGGCTGTCACAAAGCACCAAGCCAGTATCCCTGTGCCATGCGGCTGCTTCCCACTAGCTATCTACCTTACTATGTTTGTTAGTATGTATATGTCCATGACTCTCTCTCGCCCTGTCACAGCTCACCCTTCCCCCTCCCCATAACCTCAAGTCCATTCTCTAGGAGGTCTGCGTCTTTATTCCTGCCTTACCCCTAGGTTCTTCATGACATTTTTTTTTCTTAAATTCCATATATATGTGTTAGCATACGGTATTTGTCTTTTTCTTTCTGACTTACTTCACTCTGTATGACAGACTCTAGGTCTATCCACCTCATTACAAATAGCTCAATTTCGTTTCTTTTTATGCCTGAGTAATATTCCATTGTATATATGTGCCACAACTTCTTTATCCATTCATCCGATGATGGACACTTAGGTAGTTTCCATCGCCGGGCTATTGTAAATAGAGCTGCAATTAACATTTTGGTACATGACTCTTTTTGAATTTTGGTTTTCTCAGGGTATATGCCCAGTAGTGGGATTGCTGGGACATATGGTAGTTCTATTTGTAGTTTTTTAAGGAACATCCATACTGTTCTCCATAGTGGCTGAACCAATTCACATTCCCACCAGCAGTGCAAGAGTGTTCCCTTTTCTCCACACCCTCTCCAGCATTTACTGTTTCTAGATTTTTTGATGATGGCCATTCTGACTGGTGTGAGATGATATCTCATTGTAATTTTGATTTGCATTTCTCTAATGATTAATGATGTTGAGCATTCTTTCATGTGTTTGTTGGCAATCTGTATATCTTCTTTGGAGAAATGTCTATTTAGGTCTTCTGCCCATTTTTGGATTGGGTTCTTTGTTTTTTTGTTATTGAGCTGCATGAGCTGCTTGTAAATTTTGGAGATTATTCCTTTGTTGGTTGCTTCATTTGCAAATATTTTCTCCCATTCTGAGGGTTGTCTTTTGGTCTTCTTTATGGTTTCCTTTGCTGTGCAAAAGTTTTGAAGTTTCATTAGGTCCCATTTGTTTATTTTTGTTTTTATTTCCATTACTCTAGGAGGTGGGTCAGAAAGGATCTTGCTGTGATTTATGTCATAGAGTGTTCTGCCTATGTTTTCCTCTAAGAGTTTGATAGTTTCTGGCCTTACATTTAGGTCTTTAATCCATTTTGAGCTTATTTTTGTGTATGGTGTTAGGGAGTGATCTAATCTCATACTTTTACATGTACCTGTCCAGTTTTCCCAGCACCACTTATTGAAGAGGCTGTCCTTTCTCCACTGTACATTCCTGCCACCCTTATCAAAGATAAGTTGTCCATATGTCCGTGGGTTTATCTCTGGGCTTTCTATCCTGTTCCATTGATCTATCTTTCTGTTTTTATGCCAGTACCATACCATCTTGATAACTGTAGCTTTGTAGTATAGTCTGAAGTCAGGGAGCCTGATTCCTCCAGTTCCTTTTTTCGTTCTCAAGATGGCTTTGGCTATTCGGGGTCTTTTGTGTTTCCATACAAATTGTGACATTTTTTGTTCTAGTTCTGTGAAAAATGCCAGTGGTAGTTTGATAGGGATTGCATTGAATCTATAGATTGCTTTGGGTAGTAGAGTCATTTTCACAATGTTGATTCTTCCAATCCAAGAACATGGTATATCTCTCTATCTATTTGTATCATCTTTAATTTCTTTCATCAGTGTCTTATAATTTTCTGCATACAGGTCTTTTGTCTCCTTAGGTAGGTTTATTCCTAGATATTTTATTCTTTTTGTTGCAGTGGTAAATGAGAGTGTTTTCTTGATTTCACTTTCAGATTTTTCATCATTAGTATATAGGAATGCCAGAGATTTCTGTGCATTAATTTTGTATCCTGCCACTTTACCAAATTAATTGATTAGCTCTAGTAGTTTTCTGGTAGCATCTTTAGGATTCTCTATGTATAGGATCATGTAATCTGCAAACAGTGACAGCATTATTTCTTCTTTTCCGATTTGGATTCCTTTTATTTCCTTTTCTTCTCTGATTGCTGTGGCTAAAACTTCCAAAACTATGTTGAATAAGAGTGGTGAGAGTGGGCCACCTTGTCTTGTTCCTGATCTTAGTTGAAATGTTTTCAGTTTTTCACCATTGAGGACGATGTTTGCTGTGGGCTTGTCATATATGGCCTTTATTATGTTGAGGAAAGTTCACTCTATGCCTACTTTCTGCAGGGTTTTTATCATAAATGGGTGTTGAATTTTGTCAAAAGCTTTCTCTGCATCTATTGAGATGATCATATGGTTTTTCTCCTTCAATTTGTTAATATGGTTTATCACATTGATAGATTTGCGTATATTGAAGAATCCTTGCATTCCTGGAATAAACCCCACTTGATCATGGTGTATGATCCTTTTAATGTGCTGTTGGATTCTGTTTGCTAGTATTTAGTTGAGGATTTTTGCATCTATGTTCATCAGTGATATTGGCCTGTAGTTTTCTTTCTTTGTGACATCCTTGTCTGGTTTTGGTATCAAGGTGATGGTGGCCTCGTAGAAAGAGTTTGGGAGTGTTCCTCCCTCTGCTATATTTTGGAAGAGTTTGAGAAGGATAGGTGTTAGCTCTTCTCTAAATGTTTGATAGAATTCGCCTGTGAAGCCATCTGGTCCTGGGCTTTTGTTTGTTGGAAGATTTTTAATCACAGTTTCAATTTCAGTGCTTGTGATTGGTCTGTTCATATTTTCTATTTCTTCCTGGTTCAGTCTCTGAAGGTTGTGCATTTCTAAGAATTTGTCCATTTCTTCCAGGTTGTCCATTTTATTGGCATAGAGTTACTTGTAGTAATCTCTCATGATCCTTTGTATTTCTGCAGTGTCAGTTGTTACTTCTCCTCTTTCATTTCTGATTCTATTGATTTGAGTCTTCTCCCTTCTTTTCTTGATGAGTCTGGCTAATGGTTTATCAATTTTGTTTATCTTCTCAAAGAACCAGCTTTTAGTTTTATTGATCTTTGCTGTTGTTTCCTTCATTTCTTTTTCACTTATTTCTGATCTGATCTTTATGATTTCTTTCCTTCTGCTAACTTTGAGGTATTTTTGTTCTTCTCTAATTGCTTTAGGTGTAAGGTTAGGTTGTTTATTTGAGATGTTTCTTTTTTCTTAAGGTAGGATTGTATTGCTATAAACTTCCCTCTTAGAACTGCTTTTGCTGCATCTCATAGGTT
Organism: Lagenorhynchus albirostris; assembly: GCF_949774975.1. Classification (NCBI taxonomy): domain Eukaryota; kingdom Metazoa; phylum Chordata; class Mammalia; order Artiodactyla; family Delphinidae; genus Lagenorhynchus; species Lagenorhynchus albirostris. The sequence continues at coordinate 62,996,466 of NC_083097.1, forward strand.
TCGGGTCATCGTGTTTTCATTGTCATTTGTTTCTTGGTATTTTTTGATTTCCTTTTTGATTTCTTCAGTGACCTCTTGGTTATTAAGTAGTGTATTGTTTAGCCTCCATGTGTTTCTATTTTTTACAGATGTTTCCTGTAATTGATATCTAGTCTCATAGCATTGTGGTCCGAAAAGATACCTGATACGATTTCAGTTTTCTTAAATTTACCAAGGCTTGATTTGTGACCCAAGATATGATCTATCCTGGAGAATGTTCCATGAGCACTAGAGAAGAATGTGTATTCTGTTGTTTTGGGATGGAATGTCCTATAAATATCAATTAAGTCCGTCTTGTTTAATGTATCATTTAAAGCTTGTGTTTCCTTATTTATTTTCATTCGTGATGTTCTGTCCATTGGTGAAAGTGGGGTGTTAAAGTCCCCTCCTATGATTGTGTTACTGTCGATTTCCCCTTTTATGGCTGTTAGTATTTGCCTTATGTATTGAGGTGCTCCTGTGTTGGGTGCATAAATATTTATAATTATTATATGTTCATCTTGGATCGATCCCTTGATCATTATGTAGTGTCTTTGTCTCTTGTAATAATAGTTTGTTTTAAAGTCTATTTTGTCTGATATGAGAATTGCTACTCCAGTTTTCTTTTGATTTGCATTTGCATGGAATATCTTTTTCCATCCCCTCACTTTCAGTCTGTATGTGTCCCTAGGTTTTAAGTGGGTGTCTTGTAGACAGCTTGTATATGGGTATTGTTTTTGTATCCATTCAGCCAGTCTATGTCTTTTGGTTGGAGCATTTAATCCATTTACATTTAAGGCAATTATCGATATGTATGTTCCTATTACCATTTTCTTAATTGTTTTGGGTTTGTTATTGTAGGTATTTTCCTTCTCTTGTGTTTCCTGCCTAGAGAAGTTCCTTTAGCATTTGTTGTAAAGCTAGTTTGGTGGTGCTGAATTGTTAGCTTTTGCTTGTCTGTAAAGGTTTTAATTTCTCCATCAAATCTGAATGAGATCCTTGCTGGTTAGTAATCTTGGTTGTAGGTTTTTCTCCTTCATCACTTTAAGTATATCCTGCCACTCCCTTCTGGCTTGCAGAGTTTCTGCTGAAAGATCAGCTGTTAACCTTATGGGGATTCCCTTGTGTGTTATTTGTTGTTTTTCCCTTGTTGCTTTTAATATTTTTTCATTGTATTTAATTTTTGATAGTTTGATTAATATGTGTCTTGGCGTGTTTCTCCTTGGATTTATCCTTTATGGGACTCTCTTGCTTCCTGGACTTGATTAACTATTTCCTTTCCCACATTAGGGAAGTTTTCAACTATAATCTCTTCAAATATTTTCTTAGTCCCTTTCTTTTTCTCTTCTTTTCCGGGACCCCTATAATTCGAATGTTAATGCATTTAATGTTGTCCCAGAGGTCTCTGAGACTATCCTCAATTCTTTTTATTCTTTTTTCTTTATTCTGCTCTGCAGTAGTTATTTCCACTATTTTATCTTCGAGGTCACTGATCCGTTCTTCTGCCTCAGTTATTCTGCTATTGATCCCTTCTAGAGAATTTTTAATTTCATTTATTGTGTTCTTCATCACGTTTGTTTGCTCTTTAGTTCTTCAAGGTCCTTGTTAAACGTTTCTTGTATTTTCTCCATTCTATTTCTAAGATCTTGAATCATCTTTACCATCATTACTCTGAATTCTTTTTCAGGTAGAATGTCTATTTCCTCTTCATTTGTTAGGTCTTCTGGGATTTTGCCTTGCTCCTTCATCTGCTGTTTCTCTGTCTTCTCATTTTGCTTAACTTACTGTTTGGGGTCTCATTTTTGCAGGCTGCAGGTTCTTAGTTCCCGTTGTTTTTGGTGTGTGTTCCCAGTGGCTAAGGTTGGTTAATTGGGTTGTGTAGGCTTCCTGGTGGAGAGGACTAGTGCCTGTGTTCTGGTGGATGAGGCTGGATCTTGTCTTTCTGCTGGGCAGGTCCACATCTGGTGGTGTGTTTTGGGGTGTCTGTGGCCTTATTATGATTTTAGGCAGCCTCTCTGCTAATGGATGGGGTTGTGTTCCTGTCTTGCTAGTTATTTGGCTTAGTGTGTCCAGCACTGTAGCTTGGTGGTCATTGAGTGGAGCTGGGTCTTGGTGTTGAGATGGAGATCTCTGGGAGATTTTCGCCCTTTGATATTACGTGGAGCTGTGAGGTCTCTTGTGGACCGGTGTCCTGAACTTGGCTCTCCCACCTCAGAGGCACAGCCCTGACTCCTGTCTGGAGCACCAAGAGCCTGTCATGCACACAGCTCAGAATAAAAGGGAGAAAAGAAAGAAAGAAAGAAAGAAGAAGATAAAATACAGTTATTAAAGTAAAAAATAGTTATTTTTAAGTAATATAAAAAGAAAAAAGAAAGAAAGAAGAGAGCAACCAAACCAAAAAACAAATCCACCAATGATAAGAAGTGCTAAAAACTATACTAAAATAAAACAACAAAAAAAAACGGACAGACAGAACCCTAGGACAAATGGTAAAAGCAAAGCTATACAGACAAAATCACACACAGAAGCATACACATACACACTCACAAAAAGAGAAAAAGGGGGCTTCCCTGGTGGCACAGTGGTTGGGGGTCCGCCTGCCAATTCAGGGAACGCGGGTTCGTGCCCATGTCCGGGAGGATCCCGCGTGCCGCAGGGAGGCTGGGCCCGTGAGCCATGGCCACTGAGCCTGCGCGTCTGGAGCCTGTGCTCCGCAACGGGAGGGGCCACAGCGGTGAGAGGCCCGCATACCGGAAAAAAAAAAAAAGAGAGAGAAAAAGGGAAAAAAATATATATATATATCGTTGCTCCCAAAGTCCATCTCCTCCATTTGGGATGATTCGTTGTCTATTCAGGTATTCCGCAGAAGCAGAGTACATCAAATTGATCGTGGAGATATAATCCGCAGCTCCTGAGGCTGCTGGGAGAGATTTCCCTTTCTCTTCTTTGTTCTCACAGCTCCCAGGGGCTCAGCTTTGGATTTGGATCCGCCTCTGTGTGTAGGTCGCCTGAGGGAGTCTGTTCTTCACTCAGACAAGACAGGGTTAAAGTAACAGTTGATTAGGGGGCTCTGGCTCACTCAGGCCGGGGGCAGGGAGGGGTACTGAGTGCGGGGCGAGCCTGTGGCGGCAGAGGCCGGAGGGACGTTGCACCAGCCTGAGGCGCGCCGTGCGTTCTCCCGGGGGAGTTGTCCCTGGTTCCCGGGACTCTGGCAGTGGCGGGCTGCACAGGCTCTTCGGAAGGGGGGTGTGGATAGTGACCTGTGCTCACACACAGGCTTCTTGGTGGCGGCAGCAGCAGCCTTAGCGTCTCATGCCCGTCTCTGGGGTCCGCCCTGTTAGCCGCAGCTCGCGCCTGTCTCTGGAGCTCTTTTAAGCGGCGCTCTTAATCTCCTCTCCTCGCGTACCAGGAAACAAAGAGGGAAGAAAAAGTCTCTTGCCTCTTCAGCAGGTCCAGACTTTTCCCCGGACTCCCTACCGGCTAGCTGTGGTGCACTAACCCTCTGCAGGCTGTGTTCACGCCGCCAACCCGAGTCCTCTCCCTGCCATCCGACCTCTGAAGCCCGAGCCTCAGCTCCCAGCCCCCGCGGAGCAGACAAGCCTCTCGGGCTGGTTGGCACGGATCCTCTGTGCGGGAATCTCTCCGCTTTGCCCTCCGCACCCCTGTGGCTGCGCTCTTCTCCACGGCTCCGAAGCTTACCCCCTCCACCACCCGCAGTCCCCGCCCGCGAAGGGGCTTCCTAGTGTGCGGAAACCTTTCCTCCTTCACAGCTCCCTCCCACTGGTGCAGGTCCCGTCCCTATTCTTTTGTCTCTGTTTTTTCTTTTTTCTTTTGCCCTACCCAGGTACGTGGGGGGTTTCTTGCCTTTTGGGAGGTCTGAGGTCTTCTGCCAGCGTTCAGTAGGTGTTCTGTAGGAGTTGCTCCGCATGTAGATGTATTTCTGATGTATGTGTGGGGAGGAAGGTGATCTCCGCGTCTTACTCTTCTGCCATCTTAAAGCTCCTCTCCATACGTATTTGTTAATGTTAATGTTAGTTTAGATCTACTTTCAGGAGGAAGTACGCAGTAGGGAATCCAACTTTATTTTTTCTGCTATGGCTATCCCGCTGTGCCAGCAAGAAAACCCCCCTTCTGATTTGAAATACCTCCACTATTATATACTAAAGAACCTATGTATTTGGGTCTATTCCTCACCTTTATAATCTATTCCATTGACCCATCTATTTATGCCCTAGTACCATGCTGTTTTTATTATTATAGCTTTATAATTTTAGAATTCATGTAGGTTAGGTTACCCCTTCATGACTTTTTTTTTTTTTGCTATTTGCTAGTTTATTTTTCATATGATCTTTAGAATCAGACTGTGTAGTCACCTCTACTCCCCTGCCCCTGACAATTTGGTATTTTTAGAGATCATGTTAAATTGATAGATTAATTTAGGGAGTATTGAAATTTTTGTGATGTTGCATTTTTGTACCCAAGAACTGATATGCCTTTCCTTTTAGTCAAGTCTTTTGTGTGCTTTCCTTCAGTACCATTTTCAAAAATATTTTTCATATAAATCTTATATACTTTTGTTATGTTTGCCACTATTCTAAATAAGATCTTTCTTTTGCTTTATCTTCTATCTAGTTGTTTTTTGTATATGAACGGTTTTGATTTCTTATATTAGTTTCACATCTAGCTCTTCCACTAAATTCTGAGTTTTTTGTCTGATTTTCTTAGGTTTTCTAGATAGCAGTCATATCATCTGCAAATGGTAATAATTTTACCTCCTACCTCCCAATTTTTTTTAACCTCATGTCTGTCTCTCTGACTTAATGGGAATGCTTTTAGTATTTTCCCGTTAAGCATTAAGTCCCTAATGTTTTTTTTCTTCATAAAGATCCTTTTCAATTCCCATGTGAAATATCAATAATTCTTGCCTCATTGTCTATGGTTAGTTGTGGCAAACTTTTCCATCATTCCTTGCAAAAATTAAAGAAGGAAAAGGCTCAGGCTAGAGAGGTCTTTGTTATATTGGACAAACGTCAGCCTCCTGGGGGCTTCCACTCGTTTCCTTCTGAAACAGCAGAAGAGGAGACCACTCTCATTTACATGGCAGCCCTTCAGACTTCTGAGGAGACAAGGGGTCTCCTTTGAATCATTTCTCTCTGCCTTACAACATTGGAGTTTAACAAATGTCCTTTGTCCTACCAATGAGCAAGCCGAAAGTCCTTTGAAGACCTGCTGGGTGCAGAGCTCTGTGATCAAACCCCACAGCATGCTTATGCCCTACCAGCAATCAGCTAATTTGCTCTGTCAGGCTTCCTAGATGCTTCCTTGTCCTCACATTCCCGGAACCTCCACATATAAAGCCTTCCCTTTCCATTGCACTATGATACTTGTAGGGAGGATCCCACACTTAGGACCCAAAGTGAGACCCTTTGAGTCAAATTTCTTATTGCCTTTTGAATTTTATTACTGGCTCTAGACTTCTAACATCGTCAGGTTAGTCACATTATTGATAAGGCTGAAATCTCTTCTTACCTAAGCATCAACAACTTGCTGTGGTTCCATTTGCTGTCTAATCACTTACTTCAGTTTGGATATTCTGTGAATTTGAATTCTACTCCAAACTATGCAAAACTTATTATAACTCATGTGGTTTCAGTTGCAATTATGACAAGTTTTTGGTTTTGAAGTAAAAAATATAATCTATGGAAGAGTGACACTCTTCAGATTTCAAATTCCAAAATTTTTGAAGCTTTCATTTGGCTAAACAGCAGGGACAGCTGACATGAAGGCTTTTATGACATTCAAGTGAGGTCAGACAATAAACAGACGTGGAAATGAACCATTCGTAGCTGAGCTTTTTTGCTTTGTTCTTGGTGCTTGAGCATAAGACAGCAACTTATAAACAATAAAGCCCTACCATATTTCATATTACTTTCATTTTCATGCCTGGTGCTTTTATAGAGTCAGTGAGGGCATTAGGCATATTTGTCACGTCTGCATGACATGTTCGTGCACTGAAAGCAGATCTTATCCCATATATTGGCTTCTGTACCATGTAAACTTTTATTCTTTAAATGACTAATAAGACTTAGCATACAATTGACTATATATATGGAATTTCCTCCTTGACAGACTGCATAAAATTTAAGAGCAAAACTTACCCAAAAAACAGCATCCTTGGCATTTAACACCTGCATTATCACAAAATGAAACCCATATGTTCTATCCAGTTTCTAGAGATGAAATTTCCTCACCTCTACTTGTCACTTACACCTCAAGCAGGGACAGGGCCTGGGCACATGATATGTGATCAATAAGTATTTATTTGATGAGTGGATGAAGTCTGAAATTCAGTTCAGATCTGAGTGTGCTTATTGAGACAATAAGCTTGTTATAATTAATGTACATTGAAAACATCTCTTCAGTCATCAAGGCAAATAAGATCAGAAATACATCTACCCCAGAATAACAATCTAGGTATTAGTTGGGAATTGCATTCTCAGTCACAGGACCTGGTTTTTTTGTTAATAAATTGAAGCATTATTAGTTGTCAGTGGACGTGTGGCTCAATCCATGCATTTGCCATGCATCTAAAGATAGTACTCTGTGAGGACCTGCTCAGGTGGTAGGTTCTGAAATAACAACCAATAAGGTTTGGGGAGTTTGTACTGACCTTTACCAGATGCAGGCACTAAATAGCAAATATACAAATAGACCCAGGCTTCTCCCCTCCCTGCCCCCTCCTGCTGAGGAACACACTGTGAGTTTTCTGTGCTTTTAGACATGGGGCTTTGATGGGGGAGGGATTGTTACTCTGTACAGATTTTCTGCTTCTAAAAAGTCTAAGTTCATCTGTTTTTTGGGTCAATGATACTTTTTCCTTCTCCTGGTTCTCCATGGTATTCTCTAAGGTAGGTACTGAGAATGAAGTAAGTCAACAGAAGTAGAAATAACCTGAAAACAAAAATCAGTCTGAGAATGAACAGTGGCCACTCTTTGATTCTAATGATTTCGTGGTACCTTCATTAATAATAAAACAAACACAAAGAAAATAAAAAACAAACAAAGGGAACAAACAGATAAAAAAAACCCGCATCTCCCTCTGAGAATGAACTTGAAGGCTATTGTACTATTGTTTTCAATGACTAGTATCCAATGCACATCTAACAGGAACAGGATTCTGATTCTTTAGTACTCAGATTAGGACTTCTTTTATTAGCAAGGAGCCTAACTTGTAACTCTCTCCAATGCCTCTCCAAATGGAGGCTAAAAGAAAGAGCACTTGTATACTTTATTTGTATAAATGCTCTAGGACGTGATATCAAGCAGATAAAAGAGAATGGAAAAGAGGCACAAAAATTATTCCAGCTCATTGGCAAGTTCAGAGCTCCATCTTCAAATCCAACAGGTCCATTTGTGCTTAAATGGTTGGGCTGTTACAGTGTTCTTGCCAAGCCTGCTGCCATTTAGATACCACGACCAGCACTTTTCTTTTAATGTAAATGGGAGGTTTAGGAACAGCAGCTTTGGGGATTGTATTTGGCAGTTAGAATTCTCTTTTCTCTCCAGGATTAAGTTTGCTCTAAAGGGTATTGTCTTCTTTAGAGATCTTCAGTTTCTGTAAGTTGGCTGGCTTTGGCATGATGACCATGTACAAAATCAACACTCACCTTAAGTTTTCCACTATTCAGGATCTGTTAATGAGATGGTGTCTTTTGCATTACAGGTTGGTTTAATATCATCTTAATCCACAAGTGCCCCTCAGCCAAAATTTGATAGAGAAAACAACATATCCTTGGGGACTCAATAACCACAAAATTAGTCTATTTTCTGAATTTAAAAAAAAAAAGTTTGGTTGGCTCTATTCCAAAGAGCATTCTGGAAGTCACAATATTGGACAAAAGTTGATCAAGGTAGAAATGATTTGATAAAGTAAATTTAGTGGACAATGGCCATTTTATAAAATCTGGCTTGCTAACTCGGTGGTCATAAAAAGGGAAAAATAAGTGATTTGTTGTGAATAAAAGATGTTCATTCACTACAGGATTGAAATATGATGAGTTGTTTAGCATATAGGGTTATATTTAAAATTATTATTTTCCCTTCATATTTAGATCTTTCTCTGGAATTAAAGGACTCCAACTGAAAGTTAACCTCCAACCCAATGACAATTACTTTTTCTACGTGAAAGCCATCAGTGCATTTGGGACAAGTGAACAGAGTGAAGCTGCCCTCATTTCCACCAGAGGTACCTTCTCCTTTGCACACAGAGAACTATTTCCAAGCATTCCCATTCCTTCCCTTCCACCACCCAGAGAAGACATCCTAGAGGGCCACTTCTTCACGCCCCCAACCTGCTGGCAGGGCTAGGTTTTTGGCATGAGGACCCAAGATTGGCCAAAGGTCAAGGTGTTTCTTTTGTTTTTCTGGTTTAAGACATTCTCAACCTTGGCCACCCATTAGCAATCAGTCCAGGTGCTTAAGAAAATACTGATGTGGGGAGCCCACTCCTGGAGAGCCTGGTCTAATTTACCTGGATATGGGCTCTGACAAGTGTTTTAAATCTCCTCAGATGATCCTTGTTTGGTTCACAATGTGCTATCGTTTGTGGGTATGTTTTGAGTGTGTGTGTGTTGGGGGAAGAGTGGGATGAGGATATTCTTATTTTATTACACTGTGAACTCTATGAACAAGCTTCTAGTCTTATTCTTCTGTTTATTTTCCATGCCTAGCACATGGTTTGTGCCCATTAATGTTTGTTGAATGAATGAATGAGTGAGCAACTCAAAAAAGTGATGAAACTGTTCAAGGGCATTTTGGGGAAAATACCCTTGATGGTGCCAACAAAAAAATGCTTGGCTGTTCTCAATTATTGTGAAAAGAAATGAGGAGTGGAAGAGTGATCATTTTATTATCTTATGCTAGACCCAAAGATGGCAAGATTGAGGGTGGCACATTACGTGATTTGCTTAACCAGCAAAAACTTGTGCACGCACCTTGGGTGTGATGTGGTTAGGGCCAGCCTGATGTTTATAAAGAGAGGGCATGAGGGCTGTCTGTCCAGAAGTGTGTTCCCTGCAGTCCCAAATGGTGCCTGTACTGTCCACTGTTAGAACCACTCCTGGAGGTTAGATAGACCATTGCATCTTCAAACTTTAATGTGCGCGTGAATCTCCCAAGGAGCTTGTTAAAATACCGATTGTGGTTCAGGAGGTCTGGGGCAGGCCCGAGATTCTGCATTTCTAACTAGTTTCCAGGTGAGGTAGGTAGGTGCTGCTGGTGCAGGGAGCATACTTTGCATAATAGAGTGAGTGCTAGTACAGGAGAAGCACACCGGGTGAGGTGACCAGCCACTGATGTTCACTAGTCCTTATCACGGAAGAAATTTTGCTGTGGATCTGAAAACACTGAGCAGAGGATTTTGATGTTAGAAGCAAGGGAGACTACGATCTGAAATGCGGGGCTTGGCCCAGGGATAGCGCTCGACATTGCAGTAATGTTATAATCCTATTTTCTAACTATAATAGGAACGAGATTTCTCCTGCTGAGGGAAACGGCTCATCCCGCTCTGCAGATTTCCTCAGATGGAACAGAGATCAGCTTCGCTGAGAGGAGACGGCTGACAGAGTAAGTAGAAGAAGAAAGCACGAGATGCCTCCGCAGGAGAGTCTTCTGAGGGTGTCACCTCAGTGTGGCCTCACCTGAGCACATTGTTGGTGTAGTGCACATGCCTGGTATGTGTGACATTGAGCATAAATTGGTACGCGCACATACAGTTCAGTTATGGTTCGTTACTAGGGGGAAAGTGACAGAGATCATTCAAACTTGGAGCAAGTGTCAGTATTTTTATTGGAAATATAAGCACAGATGGTTTTGTTTAACACATAGGCTGTTCTAAGGCATTATCTCTGGTTCAATGAAAAAAGAGCCTGGGTTAATTCTTCTATTATTTCAACAGCAAACCAGATTTTGAATCTATCCACTTGAAAAGGAATAGAGGAGAATGACATTTTGTTGAGTTTCTGGTTCTGGCCACATGCAGGACTTTCAGGATCTTGCCCTCCCCCACCACCACCACATCCCCCAGAAGCTCCCACAAAAGGAAGCAGCAAAGTAAAGAAATCCAAAAGCTGAGGGCACGGTGGGGAGATTGCTCTGCAATTTGCCTGCACTCTCTCGTGGTTATTTTGAGGGTCAAAATGGTCAAATGGGAGAAAGTACGTGAAAAGCATGTGAAACACACTGCTGTTGGCACTGATGCGCCCAGGGTGCTCTCACAGTATAGCCCTGAGCCCACCAACGGCGACTTGTGCTGTTTTCCTCTCAGTCTGCTATTCATCTGTCTGTGGCTCAGCTCAGGTGTTACCTGCTCCTGGAAATGACCAAGCCTTTTCTGGGCCCTGGCACCCTTGATCTTATCCGCAAAAAGGTCTGAGCACTTGTGGAGTCGTTGGTCAGATGCTCTATGTTGACTAGTCCTCAAGCAACAGCCTCGTCTTCCGCATCTTTAATCTCCAGAATCTAGCCTGGGGCCCAGAACACTGGAGATGCTAAGCATGTACAAATGAGTGAATTCAGGGGAAAAAAAGATTTAAGAAATAGATTGGGCTTTTCTGTCTCTTTTGGATTTCTCAAAAAAATCAAAGAGAAAAGAAATAGATTGGAGGTTGGTAAGAGTTCATAGATAATAACTAATGTATTTGATAGAATTTTACTTATTTATTATTAACCTGAAAATTAACTCATAAATATCAGGCAGCTGGGCTTTGCTCCAGAGAGCAAGGGCCCATCAGTAGCCCCCTCTCTGAAATGAGGTTGTTGGGTAAAGACACGAGAAAATGAAGTACATTCCTTTGCATTAATCACTTTCTCATCTGTTAAGGGGGAGAGGGAGAGGGTGCTGACTGAATATTAATGCTGCTTAAATTAAAAATGCTTCCTTGCTGTCTCAGCCATTTCAAAGCAAAATTGAGCAATTCCTGCAAACAAGGTCACCCATCCGCAGTGGGAAGTGCTTTGGTTCACTTCACCGTGTCTTTTATAAAAATAGCTGAGGTGAGACAAAAAGAGACCTTTCGACAACCTCTCAGGTGTACCTGCTACCATCTGAAGAGGCCAGAGTCCCAAAGACTGTTGACCACAAGCCTCTGAGGAGCACAAGCATTACACCTGGTTCATCCAGGTGGAACTCCGCTCTGCTCTGGCCTCCCCAGACAGCTTGCTCTTCAGGAGCAGCACCGTTTTCGGTCTCTGTGCCCAGGAAAGTCAGCAGACACTGGAACCCATTGTGAGAGAAGGTTTTAGAGACTCCTTTTTGTGTATGTGCAAGTTTTGGAAGAAAACTTTGCAAGTCATGCTCTCTTGGAATTCTCCACCTGCCTCCCTTATATTTCCTCACTCTCTTTGAAAGCAGAGATTGTGCCATTTCTTTTTATCCTGCCATTATTCTAATTTCCAGGTTCCCAGTCCCTCCAAGAGATGCTATGTGTAATACATGTGTGTTGAGTGTGGCAGTAGAAGTGTGTTAAATGCATATTGAGGGTTTGGGGAATTCTGTGGCCATCAGGTCACGGTCGGGGGCACAATGAACAATGAGTGTCTTTAGTCAAACTCCAGCAGTTTCCGAGGATAGAATCCTGCTTAAACTGTGGACACATTTATGAATGTTGGTGTTTATGAGATAAAGGCTGGCAATTCCTGATCAACTTTGCCTGCAGAATCCCATCAGTGCTGGGTGAGGAGCTGCCTGCCTGTGGCCAGCACTACTGGGAAACCACTGTCACAGACTGCCCAGCGTACCGACTGGGCATCTGCTCCAGCTCGGCAGTGCAGGCTGGCGCCCTGGGACAAGGAGAGACCGCGTGGTACATGCACTGCTCTGAGCCGCAGAGGTAAGCCGGAGCCTGCCCCTCCCCACTTAATCAAAGTGTCATGCGTTGATGTCTAGGCAGAGGGCTCTGAGGGACCTAATAAATAACCTCTCACTTCCCTGCCCAAGTTCTGAGTCAGCTGAGAAAGAAAACAGAAGACTCAAGTATTTGGAGATTCAACTACTACTCTGATTACTGAGGAAGCCGGTTTTAGAGAATGTGGTTCATATGTGAAAGCAAGAATGTTTCTTATATCGAACCCTATTAATAGACAGACTTGTACCCACGCAGAGCCTTGGCCAGGGCAGCTTCCCATCCTGTGGGGCAGAGTAGGTTCCTGGAGAAGCATGTGCATCTCCTCAGGAAACTCGTCAGGAAGAGTTAGGGAAACACATGCATGGCCAGTTTTTCCTTCAAAGCTCACCCCAGGGTGGGGAAAGACCACAAGGGTAAGGCCGAAAGGGCTCCCTCCACAGAGGAGTCAACAGGACTGAGGAAGAAGTAGGTCCCCAGTACCACCCCCCTACCCTACCGCCGTTGGTCTATATTAAGGGTTGGCAAACTATAGCCCAACAGGCCAAATATGACCCGCTGCTTTTTTTGTAAATGCAGTTTTATTGGAACACAGTCAAGCTCATTTGTTTACGTATTGCCTATGGCTGCCTTTGTGCTACAATGGCAGAGATGACTAGTTGTAATAGAGATTGAATGGCCCCAAAGCCTAAGATATTTGCTATCTGGCCCTTTACAGACAAAGCTGACTAACCTCTGGTCTATATTATTAGTGTTACCGACCTGGGTTCTTGGACTCTTTAATCAATTGAAATTGATAAGAGGCCAGACGAGGAATGCAAGCAAGGCTTTATTGGGACTCCTGCCGGAGCAGGAGAGAGCGAGAACAAGTAATAGGTACCCACGCCCGCTCCGTGAGGGGGAGTGAGCTGGTCCGTTATACGGGCTGAGGGTAGGGGAGGATTGCTGGGTCAGGCGGGAGGCGTGGCTTAGGTGGTCCGCCCACCCCCTTGGTGGTGCCGCGGGCACGGATCATGCGCAGTACCCTGCTTTTGCTCCCAGCACCTCAGAAGTGGCAGTTGGGTTTTGGCCTTTTTGTATCTTGTTGTTCATAATTTGCCCCAACTGGACATGCATGCAGTTATTTTTAGTCCTTTATAGTTTCTTTGCATTTTGTTGCTCAAGAAGACATTTGTCCAGGTGCAAGTGCTGCAGTAAAGGGTCCCAGGTCCCAGCCTGTCTCATTAGTATTGTTTAATCGCTTGATGTGAAAAAGCTGTTAACCTGCGTTAGATAAGGCGAGCATGTTATGAACTGAATATGTGCACAAGATAGTCTAATAAAAGAGCATGAGACTGGAGCCAGGAACCTGATTTTAGTCCTGGCTCCATTCTCGACTAGCCCCATATTGACTACTCACCAGAAGTTGGCTAATCTAATGAGCATATCTGATGTGCCTCATCTGTCTTGTTAGGGGACAGTGATGCCTGGTCTGCTACATTTTGGGGTTGTGAGGATCACAAGAAGTCAGGTACAAGGAAGAACTTTGAAATCATAAAGAATCAAATGTGAAGAATTATTCAAATGTAATGCTTAAAAAGGAAGCAGTGCTCGCAAGTTCCCAGAAAAAGGCCCACAGATTGGGATTTTGCATATTTCTGGCTGCACATCTCTCCCTGCATCCTACTTGACAGAGTTTGATTCTCTGACATGGTTCATAAGGACACCATCTCCAAGAGCTATTTAAAGTCACATTCCATCAAGGCAGAGCCATGATGATTAATTGATATTCAGCCTCCTCCTGGAGCTGAAAGATCATTCAAACCCAGAGTTTATCATCGGTAGACTTAGAGCTGGAACTAGATATTGATTTCATGAAAATTTCCTTAGACACTTGAACCCTTAAGAACCCAAACCAAAGACGAGAGTCCAATACAGAGTTCTAGACTCTAGAAAACAGAACTGTTCATTTCATTCAGCAGGTTCAACAACTTTGGTCTTTGGCTCTTGTGGGCCCAGGGTAGGTTCTGTAGATTTTGGGAGGAGGAGTGTGCTGTGTGTGGTCACAGCACAGAGAGGTCAGGTCTTAAATGCCTCATTTCATGTTCCAAATTAGAGCACCCTGGCCTTCAGGTTACTGAGAGTACTGCTATAGCAGACCCTCCTGTGTTTTTCCATTTTTCTCGCTTCATGATTTAAACCAAGCGGTGTTACTCTTTTTTTTTTTTTTTTTGCGGTATGCGGGCCTCTCACTGTTGTGGCCTCTCCCGTTGCGGAGCACAGGCTCCGGACGTGCAGGCTCAGCGGCCATGGTTCATGGGCCCAGCCGCTCTGCGGCATGTGGGATCTTCCCGGACCGGGGCACGAACCCGTGTCCCCTGCATCGGCAGGCAGACTCCCAACCACTGCGCCACCAGGGAAGCCCCAAGCGGTATTACTCTTGATTCTACTTGCATCAGGCTTTAAGATGTCACAACTGGATAGGAGAAATGAAGAGATTCTTAGGAGAAAGAATCAACGGTATTTCATCCTGTCTGTTCCTAACTTACTTCTCTAGTTCAAGGCTTTGTTTCCTTTACTAGTTTCATCCACAGCCAACATGCCTGTGTTCTTCTTCCAGTCTCCACCCACTCCAAGCCATTCTATGTGTCACAGCTGACAAATATTTCTCAAACATCATTTGCATCACGTCCCTTCCTTTTCTGCTCAAAAATCTACAAACATCTACAGTGGTGTCGACACTCAGGTGGGACCACAGTGAAGGGGGAAGCCAGGAAGAATGTGACCAGGCTGGAGTATGAGGAGGCCTGAGGGGAGTGGCCACCAGGGTGGAGAGGAGTCTGGCTGGGCTCATTCTGGGCCATCAGTGAGATTCACAAGGGTGGTCCACCCAGGTGGGAAACCTCGCCAAGGTAGTTCCAGGGTCATGCAGGTGTCAAGAATCAGGCTTCTGGATGACCTTTGTTTGAACAGGGACCAGCAGTCCAAAGGATAGGGAGGGAGTCAGGCCGCGGCAGATAGGCTTGGTTTCAGGCCGGAGTGCAGGTTGGAGAAGGAAGTGATGTGCTCAGTAGGAAATGGAGGCAGAAACAAGACAGGACGAATTCCAGGCCCTGTAGAACTGGTGGGTCCAAGGCTTCAAGGAATGTCTTTCCCTCCTTGACCTCCATGGTAGCGATTAGCTCAGGGACTGACCAGGGCTGGGCCTGTGGGCACCGGGGACCTTCTAAGCAGGGTAGGGAAATGGCTTATATGGGCATTCAGAACCCTCTAGACCAGTGCTGCGCAATCACACATTCTGCAAAAATAGAAAAATGGTGTCATATGTGGCTCTTGAGAACTTGAAATGTGGTTAATAGGACTGACGAACTGAATTTTGAATTTTACTTAATTTTAATTTAAGTGGCCACGTGTGCCTGGTGGCCACTGTATTGGACAGGGCAGGTCTAGAGCCTGGCCTCTGACTTACCTATCCGGGTAATATCCTTAAAGTCATTCACATGTCCCCTTCTCACCCATCAATCAGATGGTGATGTTCTCCGTGACATACAGGTTTATTCTGCCACCTCATCACTGCTTCTGCTGCCCCGATGGCTTGGATCGCCTTCTCCCTTTTTTCCCCATCCGGTTCTGACCATTCTTCTTTGGCTGAATGTGAGCCCATCTGCTCCCCAAGCCCCTTCTGTAAGAGCCCCAGCCTGTTCTCCATCTGTTCTCCAAGGGTGAAGTTGGGCAGCCCAACAACAGCCCACTGCTGTTCTCCATCATTGCCACCTGCAGCCTCTGTGTGCTTACAGGTTCTAAAACTTCATAATGTTCTGCCATATTTCACATTAGCAAGGCACTGAAGAGGTCCTTTATCACTGTGGAAGTCTCGCTTACCTTCCATCCCCGTGAACCTCTGCCCTTTCACGTGAGCTTCATTCAGCGAGGAAATTGCTAACTTGCCATTTCCTAAATATTCCTGCACTCAAGCTTCTGGGCCTTTAAGAGAGATGTCACAGGTCTTCAAGGTCCTTGTCCTTCTCAGCCACACCAGAGTCACCCAGTTTCTCCGGACCCAGTCTTCCCAGTGTCACTCCCACCCTCAGACCTATCATATTCACAGATCTGTCCCTCATCTCTTTTCTTCTCTTCCATCTCTCATTTCTTCTATTCTTCTGTTTTCAGGGCTCCACCCTCTGTTTCTAAGATTGCCAGGAGAAAACTCCCACCTTGTGTTACTTTTTTGCATAGAGCAATTTAACTTCTTCTGTTCAGCAATTTCTCCTTGCCAGCCTGGCCTTGAACCTTTCCTTTCACAACTAAACCAGGTCCATTAAATGTGTAAGGAAACGCTTTACCAATCTGTGCTCTAAACTGGAGTCTCACTCAGCCCCAGCCCATGTTTAAGTCATCAACAATTTTCATTCCTGCTTAGTAGAGTATGGGGTCCCTGCGGGCAAGGACAGTATGCTATGGTCTGCATATCCCCCAGAGGTGCAGAGGTCTAGCAAAGTACAGGACACACAGATATGCCCAATGACTACATGTTGAACTGAATTTGTTTGAATTGAAGAAAGAAATCAAAGGCACCCCCCCTTGGCTGTAAGGGTGAGAAGATGAAAAGGAAAGTTGATTTGGGGCAGTGGGAGTGTACAAAAGATGAAGTTGGGCAAAAATAATGAAATATTTCTTAAACTTCATAAAGGTCCTTATGTAAGTTACTTACAAAATTTTTAAATGGTAAAATTAATACACTTTATGGAAGGCAAGCCCGCGGTACTTTTTAAAGTACATGGCAGCCTCAAAGGAGTTTTATTCAAAAGAATGACACACCATGAATGCAGTAGTTAAAACACGTGGGCAGCTGGGAAAGAATTAAAATGTTGAGAAAAATCACAAGGGAGGCATATGTTGGTTATTCTGGGACTGCCTCCTAATGTAGAAGGAGCAAAATTATTAAAAATACTCGTCTGTTGGGAAGAGCTATGCATTTTAGCATCTAGGAGGGATCTGGTTAAAGTATTTGGGACAATGTTATTGCAACTCATTGTGAATTGAGGTGAACAACTGCACAATCGGTTATCTCCAAGTGATTTTCTTTATCATGGTCCTTCAAGATTTCCAAAGTTTTCAATTCCCATTCCATTCCATTTCAGATACACATTTTTCTACAGTGGCATTGTGAGCGATGTCCACGTGACAGAGCGTCCTGCCAGAGTGGGCATCCTACTGGACTACACCACCCAAAGGCTCCTGTTTATAAACTCTGAGACTGGACAGTTGCTCTTCATCATCAGGCACAGGTTTAATGAGGGCGTCCACCCTGCCTTTGCTCTGGAGAAACCCGGAAAATGCACTTTGCACCTGGGAATAGAGCCCCCAGATTCTGCAAGGCACAAGTGATCGTTGGCTTTTAGAGTTTGCAAGAACAAAATTCAAATTTGGGGGGTCTGTTGTTCTTTCCTGTGGGTGCTAGACATTATTCAAAACGTCTCCTGCACATTGGCACTAGTAATAGCTCCATGAACAGGGATCAGCACGCGAGCAAAACCACCAAGAAAACTGTGACTTTCCAGAGCGTCACGTGAGTAAAAAGGATGGAAAAAGCAATCTCCGCCTTTTGGTTTATATACGTTTGAGTTCTTCCCCAAGTTAAAAGGATTGATATCTGACTTGGGAATCAAAATAGTGAAATGGACTCCCACCTGTTTCACTGGTAAAAGAAATCCTCAGATGGACAGGTCTGAGTGAAGGGAAGGTTGTGCTGGTGACACATCTCCTCCAACAAGGAACACTGGCCTTTTCCACAAGAAAAATGTCATCTCACTTCACTAAAGGATGTGGAGTCCTAATCAGCAGAGAAAGTGTTTTAACCATTCAAAGCTGATAACGAACTCTTTTGTAATCATTATATACTGTAGAACACGAGTCTCTTTTCCCTGTAATTTTAAATGTAGAAAAGTGCTAGATATTAGAAATTTCCATTTTGTTAAATAAATGGTTAGAGTCTGTAAACCAAAACGTGTTATGTGAACTTACTGCATGTGACGTGAGTCTGGCATCTCTGGACGGGACAAACTGTGAATAAAGAGCCATCGCACTGCAGTGGGTTGTGCTACCGCTCATTTTCATGTGAGAATTTTACCATATATGTTTTAAAATCGAAACGTTTTCAGCCTATAGTTACAGACAACTACCAGAAACTGAGAATCTCTTTTTGCTAAAAATAAAATGGTGGGTCATTTTTAGATATTGTATTGAAATCTCTCAAAATCTTCCTAAAATATGTGTGCAGAGTTGATAAATCTAGAATGCATGTTGAGATGATTGCTCTTGTTCTCCATAATATAAATACTTTGATCATACTTACAGATTCTTTTTTAACATTACCAATTCAGTTGTTTTCTTATGTCGAGAGACAATGTCCTACTTTTGGCATATATCCTAAAGTCCATTGTTTAATAGCTAGCATACCCAAACTGGATCTGTAACTGCATTAACAGAGCGCCTTCAAAGCCTTCATCATCCTGCTTTGAAATTGGAGCAGCTGCTGGGAAGGAGGGTACTTCGTGAAACAGGAGGAATAACTTGTTGCTTTATGGGAAACACTACCTTCAGTTTTTTCAAGCCTTAAAAGTGTTAATGAGGGTCTGACTGATCAGCACCCCACGGTCATTGTTACTTTTTTTGGTGGGAATGTAGCGTAATTCAAAACAATAACAACAGTAGCAGCAACCACATGGAATTTAGAATTTGACTCAGTTGGGGTTCCTCCAAAAGTAGATCTCGAGGTAAAGATTTAGCGTGGGTTCTTTACATAGGAGGTGTCCGAGGAAGCACGTGTGAGGAAGTGGGGAAAGTGAGACAGGAAGGGGCAAGAGCGGATGAAGGACATGTTTTATGGGTGGGTTATTACACTGTGAACATCTGGGGCTCTCATGCTGGGGGCATCCCCAGAAACCACTCAGAACATGCCAGAGGCTGAAATGTAAGTGCTTCTCTCCAACCCCAGTTGGTTGAGCATTGCCCCAGGGGACCCTAGGGGACATTAAATTCCCTTTCCCTACCTTTCCAGGTTGTGTTCCTTGCAAGCTCCTGTGGTCACAAGAAAACCCTCAAAG
The DNA here is from genome assembly GCF_949774975.1 of Lagenorhynchus albirostris. Lineage (NCBI taxonomy): Eukaryota > Metazoa > Chordata > Mammalia > Artiodactyla > Delphinidae > Lagenorhynchus > Lagenorhynchus albirostris. The sequence goes on from NC_083097.1 coordinate 63,015,469, forward strand.
AGCACAAGAAACATAGGTGCCTGACACAGTTGACAGAGGGCTGACAACCCTCTAATACAGCTGCTGGTGCACTCAGGTGAGCTGGGGCGAATGGGACAGGACACCAGCAACGCCCATCAAGTTGGAAACAGCTCTGGTATCGAGGAGGAAGCTGTGTGGTAATGGGAAGAACTAGGTTCAAATCGTGATTCAGTCCTTACAGGTCAGCACGTTATGCAACTCAGATGCTTTAGTGATGCCTTTTTCTCAGGATAATTGTAAACATGAGATTAAAGAAGCATGTGAAATGGCACAGCATTTTTAGCTTATAAAACATCCTGACAGGGGATGCTGGAGACCCTCTGTGGCCAACCCTCCACTGCATCCCCGGTAAGTGGCCTCCTGTCTCTGACTCCGTAGCAAGTGGATGGTGGCAGGGAGGACAGTGGGGTCAGGAGATCATGTTTTAGCTGCCTTTGTTGACTGATAAGCGAGTTCCTGGTTGGTTCCTAGGGGATTATTCCAGTGCAGACAAGTAGAGTGAAGTTAATGCTATTTCCTCATGTCCTCCTCCTTGGTCCTTCTTCTCTGAGTTCCATTCCCTTCTTGTCCTTCCTCTTCTCACTACAGATCCTCAGAGAAAAGAAAGGAAGTTAGCAAATTTTGGTCAAAATTTCTCTTCTGGAAATCTGTTGATGGTTAATAACATGTAGAGCCCATGCATTATCTCTTAATCCCCATCAGAACCTTGCACAATAAAAATTGCCATTTTATAGATGAGGAAACCAGTCTCAGAGCAGTTAACTGACTTGTACATAGTCACAGCCGGCAGGTGGCAGAGCCTGGATTTAGATATAGCTCAAATCCTGAGCTAAGAGAATAAAATGGTTATATTTTGTTTCATTTTTAATCACAGATCATTTTTTCTACATATACGTGGTGTGTGAAAATTACGTGTGTGTATACATACTCTCTCACACACATACCACACATACACATCTGAATATACATGTATGCACACATACATTCATTCATATATACACATTCTCTTCCTTCCTGAACTGACTTCCTTCCCAAGCCTCTGTTTTGTTGTCAATGCTGTCATAGTCCTGGCAGACATGGGATACCTTGATTCTTTCTTCAATACCAATGACGTTATTTAGGATTCAGAAGCATGTATAATATTCTATTTGTGGAAAAAAGACATGAAACCACAGTGTTGCCCCTAACAGGTACAGGGCCAAAATGAAAGAGCATGTGGGAAAAAGAAAAAAAATGAGGACGAACACTGTGGTCCTTCTCTATCTGTTTGCACACATACCTGGCAACTCTGGCTGGATGCATTCTTTTTCAAAGTTAGAAATATTTTTCTGTTGGAGCAAACCAGACCACGTGCCTGTTATTTTTCTGGACGTGCTTCCCTAACATCCAACAGAACTAAGTATTGTACTTCATCACACCCACTTACAAAACAGTGTGCTTTCAGCACCAAACACTAACACTCTCCCATCAGAAGCACCCTTCAGGCCGCAGAATGGCTTGTATCTGAAGTCCCTTCTCACCCTTGCTGTGTTAATTACCCATTAATCATCTCTGAAGGAACTCACAGGACTGAAGCAGTGTATACTCATGGAAGAGCTTTATCACAGGCAAAGGATATGGTCCAGGCACGCAGAGGCAGGATCGGCACTGAAAGGACCCTCCTATGTCAAGTGCAGTTTTCCTTGTCTGCCACTGCTGGTATGCGCAACATGCATGTGTCTCCAAGCCTCAAGCCACCAATAGGGTGTGTGTGAAGCACCTTGATAGCAGGAAGCCGAAGTTTTGTTTCAGGGAGGTTGGTGGGGCGCCCTCATACTGAGCTGGCCGCATACTTTCCAGCTGTGCAACTAACCCTACGTGTTGCAGCTCGCCTCCCTGACCCCTACAGCCTCCACCAAAGCCAGTGCCCAAGATAAATCCAATAATAACCACTGAACGATGCTGACATTCTGATACATCCTGCTCCGAAACAACTGATGGATCCATGGTTACAGAATGTCACTTGTTTTTAGTTAATAGTCCATGGCATTAGGCAAGGATCAATAACTGTGTGGATACACATGTGGTCAATTAAGACTAGTGGGGATGAACCCATGCTAGGCACTTACTGTCCTGAATTCTGGAGCCCAGCTGCTGGGGAATGTTTTCAAAATAATAATAGAGCTGAGTGCCTCCACTGTCGATAGCCATCCCCTCGTATCTCTGATTTTGTGACTATTAGGGAGTGATCCAGGGCACAGCCCTGAGCTGAATGAAGTTCGACCTGATTTCCAGCCCACTTCACAGTGCCAGGGGCGGGCAGGGTTGGGTAGGGGGGAGGACATATTTCTGTACAGTTTTCAGAGTAGCAGGTCAACATCTCTCATTTTCCTTTACTACCCTCATAGTGTGTGTGGTTGTACCTCTCTTTTATGTGCCCCTGTTTTGGTCTTAACTCTATCTATGCTGTTTGTTTTCTCTAATCAATATCAGTAATTTCAGGTGCCCAAATAGCATATGAACTGTAAGAATAGTTTGCGAATAGTTGGAGGGTTGAGAATGTTTAACTTGGAACAAAGACAAGTTAAGGAAGGAAATTAGAGGTCTTCAAAGACTTGAAGGCTGTTATATGGAAAGAATAGGCTTATTTTGATTTTTACACCAGGACCAGTGGGTAGAAGTCCCAGGGTTGAGGAATTTGGTTCAAGAGAAGGGAGAACACCCCATCAGTGACAGCTGGCTCAGAGACATGCTGCTTAGCAGGTAATGAGCCCTCAGAGTCAGGCTGAAAGATCAAACATCTGGAATATTAAAGAGTATATTCTTGCTTTGAGTTCCAGATCCATGGTTTTTAAACTATGTTCCTGGGGTACTGGGATTCCCCAGAGGGGCCTGAGGGCCAACGTGGGATCCAATGGGAAAGCCAACTGGGCATAAATTCAAACCTCTATCCCTTTCCATCACAGTGGCTCAGTTTTATTCTGTTTTACCTGCTGGGTTCTATATAATAGTTTAGTTGATGAACAGGTTTCTATGGTTAAATAAAGTTTTAAAAGTAGATAACCACTGAGATTCAAGTCTGAATTCTGTGATGCAGAATTCACTTTAGGGACCACAAAGTCCCTAAATTTCTCATTCTCTCCCAGTCCCTTTTCTTTTACTATCCAAATACGGATATTATACTGATTGCAAGAAATTCTGATTCCTATGTCAAATTTCCAAGAATTTCTCTAAGTGATTACATTCTCCTTGTTGACATCTCTGTCCTCCAAATTCTCCTCCACCTCCTTTAGCCGCCTCACCACTACTTCTTCATGCTTCCCTGGTCCCATTTGACCTTCACCATCCAAAACATTGACATAGTCTCCATTGATTCCTTAAGGCAGTGCTAACACAAGGCTGACATTGGCAGTGGTTAACATAGCTTCTGTTGAAGACTTGGGGTTAATAAGGGAAATTTCTTCATAGATTATGAGACAAAATAAAACTGAATGTGAAGCACCTCATGTTGCCAGGAGCCCCCTCTGATACCTTCTTCAGCCCAGTCTTCCAGACATATTGAACAGACAAACCTCTCCATTCTACTTTATTCTTTAAGTTTCTAGCTCTGTTTAAACTTTGTTTTTTTCAGATCAGCCAGTGCAACTAGAAAACATAAAAACACTTCTCTTACCAATATAGACACCTTTGTAATAGACTGAGAGCAAGATTGTGCCCTTCAATCTCAGCCTCTTCTATCCTGCCCAGACTTCAGGCCTTTCTTTGCAGAACTAAAAGGTCCATTAAAAGCAATTCCCTGAACCAAAGAGCACTTCTTTTCCAAAGATGAATTTGGCCATTACTCCTTAGAATGGTTTTAGAATCCCGTAGTATCTTCCCTTCCGTGGATTTCTGTACAACTAGCTAATGATTGGAAATCCTTTCTCAACCTAACCCGAGCTTCCAGACTTCGTGTTGGGCTGCCTGACACCACGGAGGGCCTTACTACATGTTAGGCACTTCAGGGAGAATGATACACTTCCAGAGTCAACATGTTATTTGAGGACTTTGTAACTTTGGAGGCCTCAGGAAAAATAAATAGGAAAAAGGAAAATGGGGAAGGAGAAGCACATTTCATTCATTCAACACAGATTTATTGAGTACTTACTATGGCTCGGGTGCTATTCTAGACCCTGGCAAAATGGCAGTCATCAAATCAGACAAAATCCCTGCTTGCAAGGAGCTTATATTTTAGTGGAGGAAGACAGACAATAAACACATACATAGTATGTCAGTGGGGAATAAGAATTAGGAAGAAAAATAAATCAGGGTGAGAGAATGAAGAGTAAAAGGAGGCAGGTACTGCTATATATTGGAGGTATGATGGGACAGCGTCTCTAGTAAGGTGATATTTGAATAAAGACTTAAATGAAGTGAGGGAACAGGTCATGTGGATATCTGCAAAGGAATAGTATTCCCTACAGAAAGAGCAGCAAGTATAGAGGTCCCGAGGCAGCAGCATGAGGGTGTGTTAAAAGACCAGTGAGGAGGCCAGGGGACTGGAGTGGAATAATCAAGGAGGAGAGAATGCTGTGGATGCAGACGGTAGCTGGGGACCAGTTCATAATGCCCTTAAAGGCCAAGTAAGGACTTTAGGTTATATTCTGGGTGAGTTAACAAGAAGTAACAGGTATGAGGAGTAATGCAGTGGCAGTCTCAAAGAACTGGCTTTTCACTTGTTTGGGTATTGCGTTTTTCAGCATTAAACAGGATGTTTCATGAAGGTCCCCTGGGCTGGCCTTTGCCAGCTCTCAGCTCCTGCAAAGAAAGGGCCTGGTATGGGTGGGAGAGAAGAAAAGGTGTTCTCTGTCCCCTTCTCAGCTCTGACCAGGAACCCTGTGACCCTGCTCACTCCCTGCTTCTAGGGGAGCAGCCCTGCTGACTAGTTGCCTTTATTTATTTATTTAACATCTTTATTGGAGTATAATTGCTTTACAATGGTGTGTTAGTTTCTGCTTTATAACAAAGTGAATCAGTTATACATATACATATGTTCCCATATCTCTTCCCTCTTGTGTCTCCCTCCCTTCCACCCTCCCTATCCCACCCCTCTAGGTGGTCACAAAGCACCGAGCTGATCTCCCTGTGCTATGCGGATGCTTCCCACTAGCTATCTATTTTACGTTTGGTAGTGTATATGTGTCCATGCCACTCTCTCACTTCGTTCCAGCTTACCCTTCCCCCTCCCCATATCCTCAAGTCCATTCTCTAGTAGGTCTGTGTCGTTATTCCCATCTTACCCCTAGGTTCTTCATGATCTTTTTTTTTTTTTCTTAGATTCTATATATATGTGTTAGCATACGGTATTTGTTTTTCTCTTTCTGACTTACTTCACTATGTATGACAGACTCTAGGTCCATCCACCTCACTACAAATAACTCAATTTCGTTCTTTTTATGGCTGAGTAATATTCCATTGTATATATGTGCCACACCTTCTTTATCCATTCATCTGTTGATGGACACTTAGTTTGCTTCCATGTCCTGGCTATTGTAAATAGAGCTGCAGTGAACATTTTGGTACATGACTCTTTTTGAATTATGGTTTTCTCAGGGTATATGCCCAGTAGTGGGATTGCTGGGTCATATGGTAATTCTATTTTTAGTTTTTTAAGGAACCTCCATACTGTTCTCCATAGTGGCTGTATCAATTTACATTCCCACCAACAGTGCAAGAGTGTTCCCTTTTCTCCACACCCTGTCCAGCATTTATTGTTTGTAGATTTTTTGATGATGGCCATTTTGACAGGTGTGAGATGATATCTCATTGTAGTTTTGATTTGCATTTCTCTAATGATTAGTGATGTTGAGCATTCTTTCATGTGTTTGTTGGCAATCTGTATGTCTTCTTTGGAGAAATGTCTGTTTAGGTCTTCTGCCCATTTTTGGATTGGGTTGTTTGTTTTTTGTTATTGAGCTGCATGAGCTGCTTGTATATTTTGGAGATTAATCCTTTGTCAGTTGCTTCATTTGCAAATATTTTCTCCCATTCTGAGGGTTGTCTTTTGGTCTTGTTTATGGTTTCCTTTGCTGTGCAAAAGCTTTTAAGTTTCATTAGGTCCCATTTGTTTATTTTTGTTTTTATTTCCATTTGTCTAGGAGGTGGGTCAAAAAGGATCTTGCTGTGATTTATGTCATAGAGTGTTCTGCCTGTGTTTCCTCTAAGAGTTTGATAGTGTCTGGCCTTACATTTAGGTCTTTAATCCATTTTGAGATTATTTTTGTGTATAGTGTTAGGGAGTGTTCTAATCTCATACTTTTACATATACCACTAGTTGCCTTTAGAACCAGCCTAGTGCAGAACTGTGGGAAAAACTGCTGTTGTACCTGGGCAGACTTCGTGTTGAACTGAGTCTGTTTACCTTCAATGAAAAGTTGGCAACCACCAAAGATGGAGAAATACAAGGAAGTTTGAAGGAAATGTTTTATATCTTTCAACTGCATGAATTTTCAGTTACAGGGAAAATGAGATAATGATGTCATCCAAGGAGTTGCCTGGCCAAACAGAGCCTCAGACAGGGCCTCACAGGTGTGTATGTAAGTGTGTATGTGAGTGTATTTGTGTGTGCATCTGTATGTTGTGCATATTTCTTATGTGTGTGTATTGGGGAAGTGTCTGGTCTTCCCGGGTTAGAATTGTCATTACAATTCAGGGCTGGTTTTCCCACTGAAGATCTAGGAACTGGATTGGTCAGAGCTCCCAAAGGTTGTCAGTTCCACAGGGATTCACCCACATTAATCAAGCCCACAGAAGACTGATTGATAATTTAGGATGCCAATCACTTAATCTGTAGTGAGAAATCAAATTGCCAAAGGGGCTGGAGAACATACATCTCTGGTCAGAGGATTCTCTCTCTAGGGCCCTGAGCTCCAAGACCTGCGGGTACCCACCGTGGTCAGTGTTGGGCTGCACATACTGCCTGTGGCTCTTCACCTCTCAAATCCCACATGCTCAGGAGAACTGACAGATTTTTACATGGGAAGCTCTGTGTAAGTCAAAAGATTGGTTATATGGAAAGCAAGGGAAGTTATGTGCAAGATCTTAATGGCCAGGATTATTAAACTGCCATGACCAGCCATGGGCCCAAATACTTGGGTTTGCTGCTCCAAGTACTTTCTCCTTGCATCATCCCTGAGGATTTTTCCCTGAGAAAATCCTTGTCCTTTGGGGGTTTTATCTATTCAGTCCAAATTCTTATACTCACAATTAAAAAAAAAAAAAGAAGATGCCTTAAGGGCATTTTCCAGGCTCTAGTTTTTTTCTTTTTTTTTTCATTTAGTGAATACTTGATTAGATTTCTAGGCCCTGTCCCTCCTGCTTTTGATCTGAAAAAATATCATGCCTGTTAGATGACCATTGCAAATGATAGAACATCTTCTGTTATGTCAAGATCTTACCAATTTAATAGTCAGAAGGAAACCACAGTTGAAAGTTGTTATGTGACATCTCACTGTCTCTCCTGGGGACTGACTGCATGTTGGGGGAGGAGGAGGACACTCTCATTCAAGGATCTGTTGTAACTGATGAGAGCGGGTTAGAACACAGATCATCATGTAGATCTGTGTTGAGACATGGCTCTGCTCCTTCACAGTGTGTGACGTTGGGCGAATTGTTTAGCCTCCTTTAGAGTCCTCATTGTAAGGAAGGAATAGTACTAGTTATTATGTCGTAAGGTTGTTCATTTATTCATTCATTTATTTGAGTACTACCTAAGTTGCCAGGCACTGCCATAGGTACTAGGGATCCAGCAGTGATCAAAACAAATAGCCCTGCCCACAGGAAGTTTACATTCTAGTGAGAGGAACAACACACAATAAAGGAGATAAATAAGTAAACTGTTTAGTATGAGAAAGTGATAAGTGCTATAAAAAAAAATAAAGCAGGGAAGGGTTGTTGTGTCATGTAAAAGAAAGAATTAACGTATGTAAAATTCTTAGCAGAGTGCCAGCACAGATTTTAGCTGTTATTAATTCAGCTATAGTGCAGGGACTTATTACAATCCAAGAGCCTAGTGTACCCCTCAGAAAAGCAGAGTGTCCTCACACACACCTTGGCATGCTCTCCATGGCATACTATCCATGGCCATTGTATCTCCAATGAAAGCTTAATATTTTCCTGTTTTTACTCATTGCAAACATTCAGGGAAAGTATTTAGAGCAAAAGATAAATTATCCTCAATTTCACCACTCAGAGGGAAGCAGTGTTAACACTTGGCGTGTGTCTTCCTAGGCTCTTCTCTTTTTTCCCTCGTACGTGCGTGCATGCACGCATACACACACACACACAGACGCACACACACATGCTTTAAAAAATGTAAATAAAATCACTGTTACATAGTCTGCTCTTGTTACTTAAAGCTATGTCATGAACATCTTCTCACATCAACAAACAGATTCACATCACTATTTTAATGCCCAAATGTAGTCCACTGGAAAGATGGATCATAGACTACTCAACCAGTTCATTACTGATAGGTATTCAGTAGACCTCCAAGTTTTCATTTCTATAAAAGTCTGGTTTTAAAGGCACCAACTTCACTATTTGGCCTAGAGTTTTTCTCGAATTTGTCATGGGAAATTGTGTATTGTTTCCATATTTACTGTGAACTTGAACCAGTTTGTATAAACCCAGTTGGGAAGACTGAATAGAGACTCCTTGATAGTACAACCTTAGTGCCCAGCTTTATTTAGAGTCAATTCAATATATTATATTTAACTGTGTTCAATCTGAATATGTATTTTTTAACATCTACTGTATCAAGATACCATACTGATTCCTGCTGGGAACAAAGATGAGTAAGACACAATTCCCACCTTCAAGGAGGCCAGGGCAGGAGCACAGGGATCTAATGAGCATATAGGCTGAAGAATCATGGGGTACAAAACAGGGAGAGAACATATCTTGTGACCAAGTAATATTAGTTTTACATTACTAGCGTGTTGAATAAGCAAGACTCCAGAGGTATAGTCATAAAAGGCATTTTATTTTTGTCTCTTTGTGCCTTTTTAAGTTTATTCAGTGGAAAGAAGTTCTAAGTGAAAGTGTAGGCAGAGGCACTTGGGAGGACTTAGGTGGGCTTTCTTACAAGAAATGTCTGCACTAAGACCTGATGGCTGAATAGGAGTTGGCCAGATTGAAGGGAGTGGGTTATGGAGGCAAGAGGAGGGGAGAGGAGAGTGTTCCTGACATAGAGTAAAGGTGAGGAGATGAGAAATAGCCTGATGCCTGAGAGGGACTCAAAGATCAGTGTGGCTCTTGGGGATGGGGGGAAGGAGGGAGGGGGAAGGAGTGGCTTTTGGGATGACTCCAGGGCATGGCAGTGGAGGGCTCCTGTGGGGGAGAGATTGTCTCTGAAGACCCTAGGTTTTAGCTTAGGGCCTCATACAAATCGGGTGGTAAATAAATGTTGTTGAAAGTGAAGTCTGAAAATCATGTAGATTTTTGGTTCTTCTTTAACACAATTTCCCTTCTCACCATTCAGAATCACTGTGTGTCAACTTTCTGCTTCTCTCCGCTTGAATATTTGAGGGCTGTCTCCAAACAGTCCTTGGATTGTAAGTCAGATGGAGAAAAATGTTTGGGTCCTTCAAGCAGAAGCTCCAAACAGAGTCTGTTTGCTGGTCACCTAGTTTTCTCAGTGACTGGAGGTGAGTGAAGGATTGAAACCTCAAGGTCAAGCATTATCACCCAGATAGGGAGAATAAACCTGACTCATTCAAAACACAAGCTATTTCAAAGGTCGTTTTCTAAGGAAAAATTGTTGATCAATGGCATTTTTCAGGAAATCACCTCTGTTGAAATATTTATAATGCTTTTTACTTGTCTTCCTTCAGTGAATTAAACTATAACTAAGCTTATTTCTTGATTTGCATTTCTCCTTAACTATTCTGAGCTAAGTTCTACCCTGCAGAGCTCCAGAAAATGGATAAAATATGCATTTGAGCGTTGAACAGCAGCAGCAGACACCTACACACCAGCCCTGGCTGTGTGGGATGTTGCCATTTTCCCCAAGTCATTTCAGGTCAGAAACACCTCTGCTCCCAAAGAGTAGCATTTAGGGGGCCCCCACACAAAGTCTTTGCATGCACCTTATAATGTGAGAAGTGGGGAGCCGTGCATTGTTCTGCACTCTCCCAAGAATGAGTTCGGGGCTACTTTTTTGCCCCTGTAGGCATAGAAATGAGTCTCCAGTTATTCAGCCCAATGGGAAACCCTGTGAATTACCTCTACGGGGCTTGAAGTTCAAAATCGGAAAATTATTTTTGCTTTGTTCCCATTCAATTAGAGCTTTCTTTTTATTTTGTTTTTTAAATTTTTAAATTTAATTTAATTTATTGTTTTTATACAGCAGGTCCCTATTAGTCATCCATTTTATACACATCAGTGTACACATGTCAATCCCAATCACCCAATTCATCCCCACCCACCCACCCCCCTGCTGCTTTCCCCCATTGGTGCCCATAGGTGTGTTCTCTACATCTGTGTCTGTTTCTGCCCTGCAAACCAGTTCATCTGTACCATTTTTCTAGGTTCCACATATATGCGTTAATATACGATATTTGTTTTTCTCTTTCTGACTTACTTCACTCTGTATGACAGTCTCTAGATCCATCCATGTCTCAAAAAATGACCCAATTTCGTTCCTTTTTATGGCTAATATTCCATTGTATATATGTACCACATCTTCTTTATCCATTTGTCTGTCGATGGGCATTTAGGTTGCTTCCATGACCTAGCTATTGTAAATAGTGCTGCAATGAACATTGGGGTGCATGTGTCTTTTTGAATTATGGCTTTCTCTGGGTATATGCCCAGTAGTGGGATTGCTGTATCATATGGTAATTCTATTTTTAGTCTTTTAAGGAACCTCCATACTGTACTCCATAGTGGCTGTATCAATTTACATTCCTACCAACAGTACAAGAGGGTTCCCTTTTCTCCACACCCTCTCCAGCATTTGTTGTTTGTAGATTTTCTGATGATGCCCATTCTAACTGGTGTGAGGTGATACCTCATTGTAGTTTTGATTTGCATTTCTCTAATAATTAGTGATGTTGAGCAACTTTTCATGTGCTTCTTGGCCATCTGTATGTCTTCTTTGGAGAAATGTCTATTTAGGTCTTCTACCCATTTTTGGATTGGGTTGTTTGTTTTTGTAATGTTGAGCTGCTTGTAAATTTTGGAGATTAATCCTTTGTCAGTTGCTTCATTTGCAAATATTTTCTCCCATTCTGAGGGTTGTCTTTTCATCTTGTTTATGGTTTCCTTTGCTGTGCAAAATCTTTTAAGTTTCATTAGGTCCCATTTGTTTATTTTTGTTTTTATTTCCATTACTCTAGGAGGTGGATCAAAAAAGATCTTGCTGTGATTTATGTCAAAAAATGTTCTTCCTCTGTTTTCCTCTAAGAGTTTTATAGTGTCCAATCTTACATTTAGGTCTTTAATCCATTTTGAGTTTATTTTTGTGTGTGGTGTTGGGGAGTGTTCTAATTTGATTCTTTTACATGTATAGAGCTTTCTTTTAAAAAATAACCTTAATACGTATCACCGTGGAACTTTTGGAAACTATGGAAAATGATGACTAAAATAAACAGTATGCACAATTCCACAGATCTAGACTCAGTTGGTAGGTTCTTTGATTTTGGGCCTTTTGCCTTCTGCCTTCCTCAAATGCAGATGCAATGCCTAGAGGTATCACAGGCATCTTGCAAACTTGAGGATGAAATTCACATGCTGAGCATGAAGGAGCATAAAGATGGGAGCCGGGATTCTCAACAACATTGTTGAGACAACATTCCCGTTCTTTAGTGCCTAATTCTAAACTTTGAGTGGCTTGAGTTAAATAAACCTCTACCCTTTTAAGCCATTAATATAGCTTTCATTTTGAAGTACATTCAGAAAATGAATCACAAGTTTACAGCATGATGAATTTTTTTCAAAGCTGATATGTGTATAGTCATGTATGCTATTAATCCATGTGTAGATATGTAATATATGTATATCGAGAAAAAGACCATTACAATAATTGATTCCCAGTCACTCCCACTTCCTTAGGTAACCAGTATCTGCAAGTAACCATAAATTAGTTTTTTCAACTTCATGTGAATGGAATCACAATATTTTTTTCCTTTGTTTTTGGCTTCTTCTGCTCACCATTTATGAGATTTATCCATGCTGTTGTTTGTAGCATTATTTGTTCATTCTCTTTGCTATACAGTAGTACAATTTATAAATGCACCAATTTATTTATTCATCTGCTGTTGGTGGACATTTGAGTTGTTTCCAGTTTGGGGCTATTACAAATGGTACTGCTATGAACATTCTTGTACCTATCTTTTAGTGAGTATGTGTACCCTTTCTTCTGGGTAAATACCTAGGAACAGAATTGCTGGGTTGTGGCATGCCTATGTTCAGCTTTAGTAGACACTGCCAAAATATTTCCAAAGTTGAGTTCCAACCAGCACTGTGTGAGAGTTTCAGTTGTTTCATATCTTTGTTACCACTTGGTATTATTTGTCTATTTCTCTTTAACCATTCTGTTGGTTCTATAGTGGTACCACATTATGGTTTAAATTTGCATTTCCCTGATGGTTATAGAAGATGAACATCTTTGTCTATACTTATTGATTTATTGGCCATTTGGATATCTTTTTAAGTTTCCGTTCAAATCTTTTGCCCACTTTTCTATTATGTTGTCTGTCTGTTTGTTTGTTTGGTAGGATTCCTGTATATATTCTGAATATGAGTTCTTTGTTGGATATATATTTTGCAAGCCCCCCAACGTTTTGTAGCTTAATTTTTCACTCTCTTAGTGATTTTTGATAAACCAAAGTTTATTTTAGTAAAATTCAGTTTATCTTTTTTCCTTTACCATTAGTGTTTACCATTTTGTGTTCAATATAAGAAAGCTTTGCCTACCTTACCCCTGTAGTAATCGAGAGATTTTCGTATGTTTCTTTTTAAAAGTTTTCCTGTTTTATTCTAGCTTTCACATTTAGGTTACATATATAGATACTGATTTTTCATGTATGATATAAGGTAGAAATCAAAATGCAGCTTTTCCCTCATGGACAAAGAATTGATCCAGTCCCATTCATGGAGTATCATCCCTTCTCCAATGCACTGCAAAGTCACCTTTGTCAGCTTAAGCCATTTCAAATTGTTTTTTGTTGTTACCAGCAGCCAGAGAATCCCATCTGATGTATGTGTATGTGTATGAGTGTGTATGCAGTATTTTCCTTCATATCCTTAAATATTCATTGAGTATAATTTTTAATATGTGGTAAATATTCCATTATAATGATGTAGCATCATCTATTTAACCAATAATCTGATGCTGGACATTTGTTTCCAACTTGCGGTTATTATAAATGATTCTAAAATGAGTATCCTTGTCTATAAATATTTGCACATACATCTCATTATTTTCTTTCAGCAAGTTCTAGAATGGAATTATGAGTTAAAATGTACAAATTTTTAAAGCCTTTTGATAGATACTGCCAAATCAACATAGAGTTGAACACAACCTGAAAAAAGAAGCATGTGGAGAACGTGCTTTTAAAGTACTGCAATCCTGCAGTAGAGAAGCTGATAATACCACCTTTAAAATACACATGTATTCATTTAACTTTTGTTCTAATAAATTTCACTGATTTTTTTCTACTATTTACCTTCCTAATGACAATAGAATTCAGCAGATTGGAAATTACTTGCCCTAAATGTGAGATTGGCTGTCTGGGGATACAAAAAAATTTCAACATAAAAGCCTGCCTATTTATTTCTAGTACTTGAAGCTTAGAATGCAAGCAAGGGGAGCAGGTAGTCCTTATATTCATCACAGTATCCCTGCTGTCTCTTTCAGTTCATAGAGTCCTTTTTTCCTTTATTTTGCTGTTGCCATTTTCTTTTCTTTCGTAGGCTATAGAGGATGCAGGAATGGCATGGAGATAATATGGTGTTTTGGAGGCACGGAGGACTTGATTGGTGGGGGGAAGGGAGAGGTGGTGATAGGAAACTGCTCCTGAATACCCTAGCCCACAATTCTTCGAGGAAAGGAGAGATGGAGGAAAGGAGAGATGGAGGAAAGGAGAAGCAGCATCAGGGGAGGTGGAGTTCCCACTCTAAAGGGATTATGAAAGACTTAGAAAGACTGCACACTAATTGTAGTCACATCTTCTCAGACCGAGCAGACTGAGTGAAAGGTGCCACCATGGCTATTTCTGCAGAGTTTCGCAAAAGACACCCTTCTGAATTAGAGAAGGGGACTCTCGGTTGCCATGGTGATGCAGGGTTTAGTGGGAGGGCTCTGACTTACCTTCACAAAGGTGGGGATTTATTCTTCCAAGCAAAGTCAAAACTGTATCCCTTAAGGTTCAGGAACAGGGTCTTTGTGAGTAGATTTGGACGGCTGAGAAGGGCTGGCTGGAAGGTAAGCTACAGAGTCAGTGCCTGACTCTCCAACACTTGCAGGTCTGCCGTTGCCTCCTGGGCTGGCCCAGAGAAATCTGTCTGAGCCCAAAGGAAGGGCCCTTGTGTGGTTTGTGCCGGATCTAAAACAATGGTGGTTGGGTAATAATTATAAGCACTGGGGAGGAAACTGTTCTTTTACGTTTCTGACTGAGGAAGGTGATAGGGCAGAGGAACTGGAGGTGTGTATACCTTTCAGGAGGGGCTCATCCACCTCCACTGACCATCTGGGAAGGCACCTGGGCCTGTAGGAGTTGGAACCCTAAAAGGAAGAGAAGGAAATGGATGCTTTGGGGAGGGTTTCCCCAGAGGGCTTCATGCGTTCTGGCGGACAAGTCAAACCATGGCCAGACTTCAACAATCTTTGAATAAACATCTCCATTTTCATGCCTTTGTACTTTCTGTGGTATTGTTGCTATTGTTTGTTTGTGTTTACTTTCTTCATAATGTCCCTTTAGAAAGTCTCTGATTTTTGTCTTGGCCAAAGAAATGTGAAGAAAAAAATAGTTTCAGACTGTTGTAGGTTGACTTGTGTCTCAAAAATGTGTGTTGACATCCTAAGCCTGGTGCCTATGAACATGACCTTATTTGGGAACAGAGTCTTTGCAGATGTTGTCAACTGGAGTCGGGTGGGCCCTAAATCCGTGTGAGTGGAGAGATTCACCCACAGGGAAGAGGCCCATGTGAAGACGCAGGCAGGGGTTGGAGTGGTGCATCTAAAATTCAAGATGTGCCAAGGATTGCTGACAACCAGTAACCACCAGGCGCTCAGAAGAGGCAAGGAGAAATTCTCCTCTAGAGCTTAGGAGGGAGCATGGCCCAGCTGACATCCTGGTTTCAGACTTCTGACCTCCAGCCTGTGAGAGAACACAGTTCTGTTGTTTTAAGTCTCCCAGCGTGTGGGAATTTGCTATGGCAGCCCTAGGACATTCATGAGCAGGCCATGGGGCTTATAGCACCCCTGCTGTGGTGAGTGACACAGGAGATCTGAGCAAATATGTGGGTGGAGCAAAGACAGAACTGCACTTAGCTACAGAATGGTTCTTGCCTATAGCATTCCCTTACAGCTTGACTTACCCTCGTCACATTTGGGGATTCAGAGGCGCTGAGACCTTCCAAGGCACATTATGTAGTTCTAGTTGGACTTTAACTTTTTAAAAATTTTGGTGAAAAGCATATAACGTACCTTTAAAGTCGTAACAAACTTTAAAAGTGTGATTTAGGGATAAGTATATAGCAGTCTCCCCCTTACCCGTGGTTTTGCTTTCTGTGGTTTCAGTTACCCACGGTCAACTGTGGTCTGAAAATGTTAAATGGAAAATTCCAAAAATAAACAATTCATAAATTTTAAATTGCATGCCATTCTGCATAGTATGATGAAATCTCATGCCATCCTGTTCTATCCCTCCCGTGACAACGATCAGATCAACTGTCAAGGCAACACTTTATTTAATAACGACCCAAAGTGCAAGAAGAGTGATGCTGGCAATTCAGATATTCTTTTACATGCCTAATTTATAAATTAAACATTATCATAGGTATGTCTGTATAGGAAAAAGCATAGTATATACAGGGTTCAGTACTGTCTGCGGTTTCAGGCATCACTGGGGATCTTGGACCGTATCCCCCTCAGACGGGTGGAACTAACTGTATTCACTTTGTTGTGGTACCTGAACTTTTTTTAGTGTTAGCAGATAAATACTTTAAAAAAGTGATTGAAGTACAATTATTCTCACTCTTCACTCCCTGGACACTGATTATAAACCTGAGTCTTAGTGATGATTGTCTCTCTCTTAAGGGCACAAAGTTTACATTGAATCAAGCAGGTTAAAATGAGATTCTGGATTTTGAAGTTACAGTGACGTCATCTCCTAGCAACTAATCTTAAAGCCAATGTCGTGCTTCATTTGAAATTGTTATATTGGCTTTGGTCAATCAATGCTAGGTTTAAAAAATAAGACAGAATGTGTGGGAGGTTCTTGCTCCATTATGATAAATATTGTGACTACTCAAGGATGCTGCTGTGGACGATGGCATGTAGAATTCAATCAGTCTGGCACAGTGCCCACCGCTTTCCAGAATGAGGAGAAAGTTGGCAGTCGGAGGAAGAAAGGCTTTGTGGAGGAAGTGTCATCAGAGCTGACCTTCAGGAACAAGTCCAATGTTGTCACAGGCAACCCTGGGTTAGTTTTTACAGAAAGGGCAGAGGAGATCACTGGATCAGAGGTGAAAAGCACAGTGGTCACTCCTGTGGAAGGCAGCACATAGGCTGTCCCAAAGCCAGGAGGAGTCTTCCAGTCTGTCCTGAGCTTAATCCCAGTCTGCGTATAGGGCCTTATCAACCAAGACAGGTGTGTGGGGTGACCGGGAGGTTCTTCTTGGTCCCCTGGCTTTAATCTGATTCAGCATTGAGTCTGACCTTTCTGGGATGAACTGGCTCAGGTTGAGGAAGGGGTGCATCCCAATTCTTTCCAACTGCTGAGCCACCTGAGCCAATGGCTTTGAGTTTTTGACACTGAGGCTCCTCAAGCAGGAGCCTGTTGGAAGTGGGGAACATAGACACAACTCTCCTCTTCTACCCTCCCCTATGTTAGGACATTTTTGCTGCTGATGCTCATCTCCTATCTGCGGCACTAGGGGGTGGAATAGTAATTACCCATCTAGATTGTGGTGCAGCTGGACTGAAGTTCTGTCTATTCACTTGCCCCAGGGAAAGGCCAAGTCAGTCAGGTCAAGCATCTTCTTATCACACAGAACACACCCACCCTACTGGCCAAGTTCTACTTCTTTTGATGTCAGGGATGCAGACTAGGGCTAATTGGTTCCATTGAGAGAAGATTGAAAAAAAAAACTCTCTGTTTCTTTAGTCAGGATGGTGCCTCAACATCAACACCCTGGAAAGCTCCATAGCTTATAAACCAAAGTTTGATTTCTTGCTTTTGCTGTATGTCTATTGTGAGTTGGCTGTGGCTGTGTCCCATCTTATCTCTACTCTGGGACTGAGGCTGATGCAGTAGGCCCTAACTAGAACATTGCTATTTCCTGCTGGGGAGTTCAGTGAACCACCTGTTAGCTTTTAAAACTTCTGCTTGGAAGTCATCTAAGGCTCTTCCACTACAATTCCACTGGCCAAAGTCAGTCATACGGCCAAGTCTGCTGTCAGTGGTACAGGGAAAAGATAATCCTCCCCCAGGGAATAGTATGAGATAATTGTGGAAAATAATACAATCTGCCACATTTGGTCACTGAGGGAGTTATTTCTCAATTTTATTGTAAAATTACCACCTTAACTTACACATACTGGTAGGATGTTTATATGCCATCTTTGAAACAGTGGGAGAATCTGAGTGATAAGTACCACTGCCTGGATGGTTAAAGGTCTTTCAGGTTGCCTGAGTTGAGCAGCAATAGATGCAAAGTTCAAGATGTGATTTAGGTTGGAGGAAGGGGGTGGGAGGCATGCTTGGGGAAGAAGGTGGAGCCTGGGTGTGGAGGGCCTTAGGCACTAGGGAGTTTAGAATTATTCTTTAGGCAGTGAAGTTCCATGGAAGATTTGAGTGATGGGATGCCCCCTCTTCCTAGAAAGATCCCTGAAGGTGTTATTAAGGATTAATTGAAGACCAGGTACCAGTTAGAAACCATCACTAGGAAAGTAATGATGATTTTAGAGTTCTTTTGGGAAAAAGGAGATAAGGATGGTTAAAATCCAGAATTTGATTTCAGTTTCAGACATATTTGCCTTTCTTATTTATTTATTACTTATTTATTTTTTAATTTACTTATTTACTTATTTTAATTAAAGTATAGTTGATTTACAATGTTGTGTTAATTTCTGCTGTACAGCAAAGTGTACATATATATACAGTTATACATATCTATATACATACATTCTTTTTAAAATATTCTTTTCCATTATGGTTTATCATAAGATATTGAATATAGTTCTCTGGGCTATACTGTAGGACCTTGTATTTTATCCATTCCATATATAATAGCTTACATCTGCTAACCCCAACCTCCCACTCCATCCCTCCCCCAACCCCCTACCTCTTGGCAACCACAAGTACGTTCTCTATGTCTGAGTCTGCTTCTGTTTCATAGATAGGTTCATTTGTGTCATATTTTAGATTCCACATATAAGTGATACCATATGGTATTTGTCTTTCTCTTTCTGACTTACTTCACTTAGTATGATAATCTCTAGTTGTATCCATGTTGCTTCAAATGGCATTATTTCGTTCTTTTTTATGGCTGAGTAGTATTCCATTGTATATATGTACCACATCTTCTTTATCCATTCATCTGTTGATGGACATTTAGGTTATTTCCATGTTTTGGCTATTGTGAATAGCGCTACTATGAACATAGGAGTGCATGTGTCTTTTTGAAGTATAGTTTTGTCTGGATATATGCCCAGGAGTGGGATTGCTGGATCATATGATAATTCTATTTTTAGTTTTCTGAGGAACCTCCGTACTGCTTTCCATAGTGGCTGTACCAATGTACCTTCCCACCAACAGTGTAGGAGGGTTCCCTTTTCTCCACACCCTCTCCATCATTTGTTATTTGTAGACTTTTTAATGATGGCCATTCTGACTGGTATGAGGTGGTACCTCACTGTAGTTTTGATTTGCATCTTTCTAATAATTAGCCAAGTTGAGCATCTTTTCATGTGCCTATTGCTCATCCATATTTCTTCTTTGGAGAAATGTCTCTTTAAGTCTTCTGCCCATTTTTCAATTGGGTTGTCTGGTTTTTTTTTGTTGAGTTGTATGACAGACATATCTGCCTTTAAAATATCTGCCTTTGAAGTATTATAGCTGGATGATTCTGGAGAAGTTCCTCTTCCTCTCTAAACCTCAGTTTCCTCCATGTAAGATGGGGATGATAATCATAGTATTATCTTCCATGGTTTGTTGTGGGGACTAAATAAAGTAACACATAAACTGCTTAGCAAGAAGCAGTACACCTAGAAAGCCCTTATACATGGAAAAGCAGAGACTTTAGAATCTATAGGATTTGGTAATTGCATGTGAACAGCAAGGATGAGGGAGGATTTGAAGAAAGTATCAAGGTTTCTAGGCTAGGGAATAGTAGTGCCATTTATCTACACAGGAGTTGGCAATGGTTAAGGGAGAAGAAACACTGAGCCTGACATCCCAGGAGGACAGGTGTGGGGAAGGTTCCCAGCAGGTGCTTAGAAACCTTAGCTTGGCTCAGGAGACAAGACTTGTGCAATGAATCATTTGCTGATTGTGCGGACAGATGATTTCTTGGGGCTCTGCTGCAGAAAGTAATTTTATACATTTGAGCACACCTGTGTACCACCAAGAGCTGGGGGAAGAGACTTTTGTCCAGGCTGAAGATTCATTAGGCCAGTGGTTTCAAACTCGAGTGCATCAGAATTACTGGAGGGCTTCCTAAAGCCCAGTGTTTCTGATTCAGTTAGGTCAAGGGTGGGTCCTGAGAAGAGGCATTTTTAACAAGTTCCTAGGTGGTGGTGGTGCTGATGATCAGGAGACCACACTCTGAGAGCCGCTGCCTGAGGGTGTTGTAGGGCTCCGAAAGGAAGAGCCTCTTTTGTGAGCTGGGGCCTAACAGCTCCCATGTGGAAGAGGCCTTATGACCTGTTTTCCTTGCTCGCATGCTTTCCTCATCAGTGAGCACTATTTTAACTGATGGCTACTTCTTTCCGAAGCACCATTGCTTTCCAAAGATGCTGAGAAAAGAAATCTCTGGTGTTTCATTTCCAAGCATAGAATATCCGGGGTTGGGGAAGGAGGGTGGTGTCCAGAACAAGGCAATGGAGGCATCACAATCAAAAAAGCTACAGGCAGGAGCCGAGACGTGGGGTGAAGCCAAGGGCTTGGGGCTGCTCCTCCAGAAATGGCGTCCAGCTTCACAGGCTTGGTGTGTATGCGAGAAACAGAAAGCCAGCAGCCTCTTAGTGGCTGGCATGTGAGATATAAGGTGGGGGGGGAGGGGCTGGGGGAAGCAATTCAGACTGGTGGCCCCGTCATAGTACAAATTGATTGTAAGTGGATTTTAATTTTTTTATACCAAATGTTCTTCAGGAAAAATGAACATGATTCTATGGCTCAGGGACAGACAGAAAGGCCAATGGAATGGACTTGAGTGCCCAGATACTGACCCAATATGTATGGAAACTTGAAATGCCATGGAACTAGCACTGATATTAGTGTGGAAAGGATGCCTATTCAATAAATGGTACTGGAACATTTAGCTATTGGGGAAAAAATTAGATACTACAAATTTCTTATTTATACTTTCTACAAGCAAGAATGATAGCCTATATAACCATGATAGAACTACCAAAATCAGAAAATTAGTACTGATACATTACTATCATCTAATTCTCAGACCCCCATTCAAGTTTCATTAATTGTCCCCAAAATGTCCTTTATAGCAAAAGTATATGGTTCTGAATCACACGTTGCATTTAGTTGTGTCTCTTTAGTTTTCATCAATCTGGAACAATTCCTCAGTCTTTTCTTGACTTTCATAATCTTGACTCTTTTGAAAATTATAGGCAAGTCATTTGTAGAATAATCAATTAGGGTTCCCTGATGTCTCCTTATGATTTGATTCAGGTTGAGGTTTTTTGGTAGGAATACTGCAGAAGTGATGCTGAGTCCTTCCTGACTTATAAGATGTTAGGAAAAAAAAATCCTATAAAAATACCTACCAAATGATTATTCCATTTACATAATGTTAAAAAAAACCCTACAAACTAAATATTTTTAGAGATACATATGTATCTAGTAATGCTATAAAGAAAATCAAGGGAATGATAACACAAATTCAAGATTCAGGATAAACAAATTCAGAATAATGATAAAATCTAGGGAAGAGGGAGAGGAATGTGTTTGAGAAGAAATTTATAAAGACTTCATCTGTTATTTTATTCTTTATGCCTTACACATAAATTGCAAATCTTCTTTGTTTGCATGAAATATTTTGTAATATTTAAGAAAAATTTATTTCAGACCCTCATTTCTCTGATTTTGCAGTGGGATAATGGAAATTTCTCCTGGTCATTGAGCTAGCATTTGGAAACCATGTCCTTGCTCACAATGATGGTGCAGAATGATAGTCTTTATGTATACCTGTTGCCCAGCCTAATTATTAATAGCGCTTTCAAAAGTATTCCAGTTTGGAGGATAAATTATATTAAGTTCTACCTACATGTATATGACACCTTCATTTGCAAGAGTTCAGAGTGCTTAAAGAACTATTTCCTCCTTTCAGACCTCATTCATTTTATAGATGATGGGAAAGCATCCCTGAAAGAATCAATGATTGAACTTGGTCCTGCAGTTGGCCAGTCCCAAAGCTGGAACAGGGCAAGGGTCTGGAGAGGCCGGGTCACAGGAGCAGCACTTATATTTCTATAGGCAAATCCATGTGGAAAGCCAAATTATTATTGGAAGATTGATTGGAAACTATGCAATTAGATCAATTGGAGTTAGTTGGAATTAGCGCTATCAGTGTTTGGCAAACTAATAAAATCCCATTAGTCTTTGTCTCTCTAAACTGAGAAGTCTTGATTTTTCTCTCATTCTTCCCTATCCAGAAACTTCAATTAATTATTTAGTGTTCTTTTGCCCCATTGTTTCAATTCCTAATATGCCTTCTTTGGCACATATGTATGCACAATAAAGAGTAGCTTCTTCTACCCTTTATTGTTACTGTCATCATCACTACTATTGTCATTTTCATTATCGCACACATACTCTGGTTTCCAACATCCTCATTAAATATACAAAAGCATTCACTCTAGTTTCAGCCCCAGCAATTGAACCCGGTTAATTTCCTTAATAAACCTCCAATGACTCCTAAGTTCCATATTGACTAGCATAGTTCATGTACTGAGTTATCACACTGTGGTTTTAATTTGTATTTCTTTATGATGTTGTACACTTTCTGGGATATAATAGAAAATTCAGATATTATTTTACAGGTATAATTTAAATTCTTTCTCCCTAAATATGTAACTGAACACTTTTTCTCCCTGATCTTTTATCAAGGTTCTCGTCCATTCATCTATCATTGAGGGACCACTCTGTGGTTTGCCCTGATCAGATTATCATTTAATAACCTGAAGAGTCTTCTGAAAACTGGAGGATTCGTGAGTGTTTCTTTTTTTTTTTTTTTTTTTTTTCGTGGTACGCGGGCCTCTCACTGCTGTGGCCTCTCCCGTTGCGGAGCACAGACTCCGGACGCGCAGGCTCAGTGGCCATGGCTCACGGGCCCAGCCGCTCTGCGGCATGTGGGATCTTCCCAGACCGGGGCACGAACCCGTGTCCCCTGCATTGGCAGGAGGACTCTCAACCACTGCGCCACCAGGGAAGCCCTCGTGAGTGTTTCTTACTCTGCATTTAATTTTTAAAATTTAAATGAGTGCTCCCTAGAAACTTTATTGTGGTTCCTTCTCCATTGAAAGATCAATTTACTTATCCCTAGCCTTTGTTTTCTGTCTTAAACCCGTGTTCTCTTCATGACAGTATTTTCCAATCTCCAACCAAATCCCTAAAAATACAGTTTTTAGGAGTGAGGTGTGTGTGTGTATGCGTGTGTCTGTGTGTGATTACATCAGAAGTTTGGGAAAATGCAGATGATGAACTTAGCGACGTCAGGTTTACATCCTTAACTCCTTGCTTGATGAAACCAATCACATTTTGGTTCAAGTTTCAGCCAAATTCCACTCTGAGTGATGTGATGACTGTAAGTGAGGGAAAGTCCTTTCTGCTCTTTTACTGCATTTCAGCATTTTGGAGGAAAAAGAAGGGAGGTTGACAGGCAAAGTTGTTAAATGTTAAACCAAAACCTGAAAAAGTCATTGAATGCAAAATAATTCAAACTCCAAATGAGAGAGTTCAGGAGGGACTTAGAATGAAAGGGGAAAAATGTCCAACCAGCAGTAATTGAGGGAAAGGTCAAAAGGAAGATGGAAGTCTCCCTGTCCAGAAGAAAGGGCTACTCTGTCTTGATTGCCTCCCCCACTCCTCCTTTTTTAAATTAGAGATGAGGAAGGTGACAAACTCTAGAGAAGATAGATGGAGGGAGATCAAGAAACTCTGGCTGAGCAAGCGTTGCAGGGGCGGAGGGTGAGAGGCCCCACCTCATGCTTAAAAGGATCTGAGAACTGGGAGAAGAGCTGCCAACAGCAGGAGTACCAATTAAGGAGGGTGACCTTACAGAAATAGAAAAAAATGACCTATCCCTGAGATCTAGAGGGAAAGGAGGACGATGTTAACTAGTTAGGAAAAAAATAGTTACCTATTGGAGCGTGAAAAGACTTTAGAAGTCATGGAAACCAAACCCTGCATTTTACAGATGTGCCAATAGCTGAGAAGAATGAGCCATCAGAGTCCAAACTGGTGCGCCACAGTATAGTATGTTTGCATTTGAACTAATAAAAAATAATGCCCCCCAATCTTCAAAGAAGTTGTATGCTCCTAGAAGATACACTCTTCTGACCTTGGGGCTTCTGGTAACCCTTAGGACCATCATACCCTGGTTTGAGAAGCACCAGATTAATCCACTTGCCTAAGAATTACAGCTTGTTTCATGAGATGATTTAAAATTGTAATTTTAAGTATCTGGAAAGCAGTATCATCATCGTATTTGGTGCTTAAGCAATACTTCCATATGTTTTGATTATTCCAATACATAGGTAGGGTATTTGATCAGTGTTGTGGTTCAAGTTTGGTGCTGTACACTTGGTGGCTGCGTGGATCGGGGCCAAGGAAGAAAAGTGGCTTCATTCCTGTCACCTTCATACCCAGCCTGGGCCTGGCTCAGGCTGCTAGGACAGCCTCTAGCGGTCTTCCCGCCTCCTGTTTTGCCCCCTCCCAACCTATCTTCTGTGCCAGTCTTCAGAGTGACTTTTCTAAGATGCAGATCTGAACATACCACTCTTGGGGGCAACTCACAGGCCACAGGTTAAATTCCAAACTCCTTAACCTCCAGATCCTCCCCTCTGTCATCCCCTCACTTGTGGTTCCCCTCCTAACACTGTGCATTCAAGCTTTTATTACTCTTAGCTCATCAGGCCAGCCTCAGGCAGCTGTATCTTTGCTAGCATTTCTCCTCTGCCTAAGATGTCCTTTTCCCCTTCCTCCTCTACCTGGACAACGTGTACTCATTGCTCAAGACTCAAAACAACACTTTCCTTGCACTCGGTTAAAATGGACCCTCCCTCCGATAGTGTCTCACTCCTTCCAGGACATACATTTATCATAACACCTCTTAATGCACTTGTTTGTATACATATCCATGTTAGAGAAAGCAGTGGTTTTCAAACTTTAAAGTGCACAGTCCACGTAAGGATCATCTAAGGAATTTCTTTAAAATGCAGAAATTTCTTGTCCTCCTCTTCAGAGATTCTGACTCTAATTCAGGAGGCCATCAGAGGGGTTCATGAGCATCTCCGGGCCTAAGGAGAGCATCCTCTAAATCAGAATAGTCTTCACCTGCCTGAAGCACCATTTTTCCAAGGGCAGAGGACACTGCTGATTTGTTCCACCTGCTTCTCCGCAATCATTAACTCACAAGAGTATCAACCTGAGAGATCCCAACACCCCCCTTCCTCCCCTCCCACTCTCTTGGGGGTGAAATATGCAAAACTCATTTATATTCCCACAAGTAGGTGAGAATAACATTCTGGGCCATCACCATTCAATAATGGAAGCTTTGTGCAAAGTAGTGACAGGTGAGAGGAATGATTTCATTTTTCACTTTGACAATTGGGTGAAGCAGATTCCTGGCAGTTCTGCAAAGGTTTTGTGCCCACATAGTTACCCAAGGGATCTGCTTAGCAACCAAGAGATGCTGCAAGGAGAGGAAAAGCAGATTCTTCTCTCAGTGGCATCTTGTAACTGAGATGCGGAAGCACAAAGAGAAGAGGCACCTCTGACCTAGGGTTCCCGCTTGTTCGCTGGTCTCCAGAGAGGCCTGCCCTGAATGCCCTGGTCCCTGTCCCCTCCCTAGAGCCCATGCAGAACTCACTGTGCGGGAAGCATCGTTCCCTAAGGGGCTTGGCTATGCTTAACTGGATTTCTTCTTTGCTCAATGATCTTATCTGACTATAAAATTCAGCCTGTTTGTTGGAGGTTCTGAGAGAGTTCAGTATAGCACCCGTCTTCCATGCTTGGGTTTTGAACTGAGAAATAAGACAAAAAAGTAGGCAAAAGACAAAAAAATATGACCAGTTCACTGATAAAGTTGATATTAGAGAATGGGGCTTATACCTGCAGGCAAGTGGGCTTCCTAATATTGACTCCCAGAGCTGAACTGAATGCCCAAATGACAGCCCCTCCAACCTTCCTCCCAAGAGCTGGGGCGATCTAGAGGATGTGCTCTGGGCTGGTAGGTGGGCTCCATGAAGGAAGGGGATTGGCAGGAGCTGGGAAGTTCAGTGTCTCTTCTAAACCCACCAGTCTGGTGACTACTCCTTTGGTCTCCCTGAATGGAGGGAGTCGGGGCAGGGAGAAACCGCAGTGGTACTTGCCTTCACATGGCAGAAAACATCAGACATGGGTCCAGGCATTCCTACAGCCCAATTATGTTTACTGTTAAAGATTTGGAAATTACAGAAAGTATAAAGAATAAAATAAAAATCAGTCGTAATCCCAGAGATATATTTCTTCTATTCTAAGGCACATATTTCTCACTTTCTAATGTTCCTTAAATTGGGATGTATTTTACAGTTGATATATGTTTAGTGTCCTATTATTGTTTCTCCCTAAAAGACTTTTGTTAAGCCTCTGGTGCCTCATTCAGTTGTTAGTATCTTCAAAATGAGGAAATATGGCCAATTTTTGTTGTTTTTTAAAGATAAGGATTATACTACAGCATCTTCCTGTGTCAATAGGTAGTGACAATCTGATGGATAATGACTGCAAAATAGTCCATCATCTGAATGTACTAGAATGTATTTAACTAAGCTCTACCCCTTGGCATTTAAGTTGTGGGGTTTTTTGGTTTGCTTTGTTTTTTTAGGATTGTAGATAATGTTGTGATAGACTTCCTTTTACCTAAGTCTTTGCTCCAAATATGATTTTTCACCCCTTAAGGGATGGTCCACAAATTCAGGATATTAACTTTTTAAAAGCATTGGTTTCCTGTGATCATATTGTCCTTCAAAAAGGTTCTCCAGCTTAGCCTTCATCAGTATTGTCAGAGCGCTCATCCTTCAGCATAGCCAGTGGCGTTGAATATTACAGGTCACTGTCATCAGGTGGAGGGTCTTTCTCTGAATTTGAAGGTTGTCAGTCCTCAATGCTTCTCCTGTCACTCTTTCTCCTCCCTCTTTCCCTCCCTCCCTCCCTCCCTCCCTCCCAGTCCAGCCCAGAGTCTCCTGGGAGAAGCAGAACAAGTACAGAGAATGAGGATGAGCACATGCAGGCTCCCTGTTGCCACAGACCTTTGCTGCCACCCCCCACCTAGTACCTGGGGGAGAGAGGCACCCCTGAATGGCCTCGGGCATCCACAGCTCCCTTCCCCTCTGTCCACACTCACAGCTCCGGTGGCAAGGTGGCACCACGGCCAAGCACTGCCCAGGGAGCTGGTGGGCCAAGCGCTGTCCTAATGCCTAGAGCACGCTGCTTGAGGCTCCTCCCTGCACCTCCTTCTCTCCTCTCTCTACCCCAGGGCTCAGGATTGGAGGAACCTTGAGCTTCCTCTGGAGGCCAGGAAGCACCACTGATGTGGAGGTCTCCGTCTAGCCATCCCAGAGGCAGCAAGGGAAGCCTGTGGCCTGGGTTTGATGCCATGCAACACATTTTAATAAGCATCCGCCGTAGGAAAGGCAGTATTAAGTGCGGTAGGAAAGACAAGGTTTTATTTCTGTCGAGAGCTTTTATGGCACCAGTTCCACGGATCCCCACCCCACCCCGACCCATCTGCTCGCTCCTTGGGTACAGGCAGGAGACTTCTCTGGGTACAGAACTACAGAAAGCAGCAGATTGGACTGTGGCAAATGCAAACCTGGCATGTTTCCTGGGGGAAAAAACCCTTTTCTTTCGGCTCTTGGTTCCCCAGAGAATAATGTACCCAAACAAAGTGGATCCTGTCACTATTCCTCAACAGGACAGTTTTTACCCAGGTTAAGTAGAGAATTCCACAGCCTAAAGTTGGGCCTAAATATACCCAAATCACACTGAATTCTTTACCTGCTTCTCCACCTGATTCTCTTATTTGATACTCAGAGACTTTAGGTCCAGCTTTTTAGAGTGGAATTTGGTTGGACTTTTCCTGGTAAGACGGTTCATCAGATCTGGTGGACCAAACTCCTCCAAGCTATGACAGTTTATGTTTAGACACTTTCTGGAATTAAGGGGCTCACAGGCTCTCTGAGCCATGCCTTCTACACTGGGGTAGCTCACCAGTAACAGAGCCAGCGGAGCATTCTCAAGGGGCACCACCAGGGACGGCACCATCAGGGACAGGAGTGAAGGGCAGTTGGGATGGCCAATCTCAGGTGTAAGGAAGATACCCTTCACCAAATAGGCGGGAACGTAGTTTGCAGAGTATGCAGTAGTGGGGCAGACCCCATCTTGGGAAGACGGCCCCGCTTGGGGACTCCTCCAAAGGGACTCAAAGGGGATTTGGAGGCAAATTACATAGTGTCAGCATCTCATCAAT
The DNA here is from genome assembly GCF_949774975.1 of Lagenorhynchus albirostris. NCBI lineage: Eukaryota > Metazoa > Chordata > Mammalia > Artiodactyla > Delphinidae > Lagenorhynchus > Lagenorhynchus albirostris. The sequence continues at coordinate 63,043,642 of NC_083097.1, forward strand.
CCAGTGGAGCTCTGAGAGTTGAGCCAGGCATCCTGGGCGTGCTGATGTCTGCTCATCTCCTCAGAATGGCATCCTTTTCCCCATGGCAGAGCGGAGAAGAGTGGGGAAGCTTAGAGTAGGACACACAGATCTTAGGCAGGCCCCGAAGATCCTCAGAGCACAGGAGAGGCAGAAATGGATGGAGGCCCACAGGATTATTTTTCCTAAGGTTCCATGTGTACAATGAGGTTTACTGCCTGGGGGCTGGTGGGCTTTAACATTTAGAGCTCTCCAGCTGGTTGAGGAGAGGGTCTTTGTCAAACAGCACTGAACTGGGGCGGTTCCTCTGTTCAGAGAAGAGAGGGGAGCCTTCAGGGGCAGCAGGAGTGACCGTGACCTCCAACCTGTCTATGGGGAGCTCCCCACTGTTCACATTATTATGGGGGCTACAACTTCACTGACCATTTGGAAAACAAATCATGTAAAATAAAAAATGTATATATATACACACATATATGTGCATATACACATACATATATATATATAATATATATGAAGAACAGAAAGGTTATGACCTTTCTGAAGATTTAATTTCAAAAAACAAAGGAAGACTGAAATATTAAGATGGGCTTAAAATCAAACATATTAAACACAAAGTTATGTCAAAATAAGTTTAAAAATAAGCACTTTGAAGTTTCAAAATACATAAAGAAGAAATAATTAAAATAAATTGGGTTTTAAAATGAGAGAAATAAAAGTCTTCAAGTTCAAAAAATAAGATGTAAGAAAGTTTGTGTCTAGGAAATTGGAAGAAAAGTTATTCTGATAAAAGAATATTAGGGTTTTTTTTCCAAAAGAGACACTCCAACTAGACGAGATTTAAAATAAGACAAATGGCTGAACTCCAACAGGGGATTAAAAACATAAAAAATGAAGTGATACATAATTAAAATCAAACCCAAAAGCCATGAGGTGAGAAGTTTAAAACATGTTAGTAAGTGAAGCTAATGATAACATGGGATTTGTAAACACTATATAAAATTAAAATATACATATGTAGGATAGAGTGAAAATGAAGAGTTTTAAAATTTAGAGTTGGGTGAAAGACAAAGGGGGTGAGGAAGACACAGGTCAGCTGTGTGGACACAGCGTCTCCCTGGAAGTGGCCAGCACCTCAAGGGGTGCCATTTATTTTGGGGGGTGAAGAGCCAGGTGACAGGAAGTCAAGAGCCCCTCTTTCCCTCCTTGTCCCGGACGTTGCCCCACAGGCCTGGATTGTGCTGACCCTGCTCCTTGGTTCACCCTCCCTATACGAGAGGCCCTGAAGGAAAGGAACGTTCTAGAGCCCTCGATCTTGCTGGGCTGTGCTCCCAACCGTCAGCCCCACTCTCCCAGGAAAAGAAGACATGGAAATGGGTGAAAAGAGAATACAGATTGAGGGTAAAATGTCTAGAACTGTGAACTGTTCACTGACACCTCCTTTTGATGTCTTCTGCACCAGAACATAAATACCAGTGGCAGGAAGTTCATCTTCTGTGAAGTTGCTAAAGCTACCCCATATGTAATTATATATTCTTACTGTATTGGCTCAAAATTGTGCAGAATAAAGTGTAACCTAAAGCGAAACCAAAAATAGTTACTTGGTTTCCTTTGCCAAATTTCCTTGAAAAATATAAATGCCTGAGAGTTTAAAGTTAGGTAGTCAGCTAACGAGTATTCGTTGAGCATCCTGTGTTTGGAGGCCTGCAAGCCTCCCTAGACGCAGTGAGGCCAGACCCCCTGGCCTCGCTGTGCCCCAGAAGGGCACGAGGCCTGATCTGGGCTAGTTGTTGTTGCTGGTAGCCTTACCTGCTCCTCCAGGGTCTCTTCTTGGCCCACTACTAAGACACCCAGGTGTTTTCTTTCTTTTTTTTTTCCTCTTCTCTTTGAAAACATATTTTTCTGCAAACAGGTGAGCATTTTGTAAAAGTGCTGTGCTTTGTTTTACTTCCTTCACTGGCTTTCTTCTGCCTCAGATCACACTGAGGGTCTGACCACACTGCCTGAGCAGGGAAGGAACCTTTGTAAGAGCTGAGATCACATTTTAAAATTAATTTCAGACTTTTGTGTTTCTGTTTATGACTGTGTAACCCAGTTTCCCCAAGCCTACTGGTAACAGAGAAGTCCTATGAACCATAATAACGCAATAACAGCCTAATAAATGCACCTCCAAGTCATCCATATTTTCGGGGGGCAATTGGTGGTGGTGCATGGGAGGGCCATGGACCAAGAGAAGACCAAGAGAGGACAGAGGGGGTGAAAGCCTGCCGCTGTAGCGTCCTAGCATGGCCTACCTCCCCTAAAGACTCCCCTAATACACACACACACACACACACACACACACACACACACAAAATGAATCCCCTAAACTGTGTCACATATCTAAATATTTAACTTCAGATTTAAATTAATTTAAATGAAATAAATTTAAAAATTCAGTTCCTCTCTTGCACTAGGCACATTTCAAGAGCTCATGAGCCAGATGTGGCTAGTGGCCACTCTACAGACCAATGCAGATATAGAATGTTCCCACCATCAGGCAAAGCCAAGCCAACCCTACTGTGTGTCTACTCGGAACACTGCTCACGAGCCTGGCTTCACAGGGCTCGTCCTTTCTGGTGGGAGTTAGTCACAAACAGTATTAATAGAAACTCAATTCTGATGCCCTCCCTTACCTTCACCTGTGCCGAAAGAGGGAACCAGCCTGGGGGAAAGAATGTCAGAAGATACACAATTTCAAGAACTGAAATTATTTTTCTTCAATGTGAAAGTGACAGAAAGAACAGATGGCACTTTTTAAAAAAATGAAAATCTGAGATCAAAGAGAAGGAAAGAGTCAAGCGTGAGTCTTCGGGCTGCTGTGGATTCTTCCCTGACCACCCCCCAGCCAACTCAGTAGGATCATTGTTGTTTCTGTGAAGCTCTTAGTTTCAAGATTTGGGTTGCAGAGAGAACTCTTACTTTTATATTCAATTGAAAAGAAGATACTTGCTTTTACCCAGACTTCTTACGATACTATGATTTCCCATCCTGCCTGCCTGCTGGCTGTTTTGTGTATGAGGCAGAACAGATAAGCTTTGACCTTGGAGCTGCTCCGTGGGATTTTCCGCAGATGGTTCTCAATAATAAGGTGTTTGCTCATTTGTTTCTAGGTTCTTTTATTTCAAAATAAAAGTGCAACCAAATTGACCCATGGAGAGAAAACAGATTAGGCAGAAAATAGCATCTCTTGGAATTTCTTATGTAACTCAGTCTGATTCCACCTGTGAAATTGTCCCACCAGGATGCTGGCAATAATGGAACAGGGCAGGCCAAGGGGAGGTCAAGCAGAGACCTTGGTTCTGGGCAGGCACATGCGAGGGCCAGGAAAGTCAGCTGAGGCTGAGAGGACAGGCAAGGGCCATGGGTTTAGAGTGAGAAGCCAGAGTCCTGGAGGTCAGTGAGAGGGTGAGCCCCGTCTCTCCTAGCAGGCGCCCCAGAGCTGGGCTCAGGCCATTCCCAACCAGCCTGGTAGAGGCAAAGAACAAAGTGGAATCCGTGCATACTAGAGCTGAAGGGACTCTTGGGATCCTCTTCCGGTGTTCCCCCAGAGAACTTGAACATAAGGAGCACCTTGTGTGCGGGTTGAGCACACAGCCCTGGGACTTGCACATACCTCCTGAAGTCTGGTCCCCTGGGTATCTGGTAAGCACCTCTGGAGACACCGATCTCAGAAAGTCAGGGCAACACTCATCTCTCCATCCAGTGGTTTTTGAGCTGAGCCCCACAGAGCCCTGAGGTCTCTCAACACTTCTTTGGAGCTACAGAAGGATGCAGTCAAATGAAGGGGAAGGATTGAGTGGGTGAAACTCGAGACCTCGCCACCCACTACAATCTGATGATGGTGAATAGTAGTCACAAGTGCTTAGCCAACCCTTCTATGGGAAGCGCTGTACATGCACTATCTCAACACTCCCTGTAATCACTCTATGAAGTAGGTATTATTATAATTCCTATGTTATGGATGAGAAGACTAGGGCTCGGCAGATAAGCAACTTGCTCAAGGTCACACAACTAGTAAGTGACAGAGCTGAAACGTGAATGATAAAACTCCTCACCATCACATGACACCAATCTTGAAGAAGCTCTGTTTGCATTTGTTTTATGTGTTATTGGGTGTCTTATAGTATTTAGTCTATAAAATGGGTTCCACTGCTCGTACAGGTGTGAAAATACATCTCTAGTCTGATCCCTACCTTTTATACAAGAAGAATCAAAGGCCCAGAGAGGTGACTTTGCTGTCACAAGGTCACAAAATGAGGACACCAAGTTTGGTGATCTGTCCTGAACAAGGCTGGTGGTTTCCCTGAGGGAAGAGCTCTGAGCTCAGCTCTGCCCCAAGCCAGCAGTGTGCCCTTAGCCAGTAGGGTCTGCCACCTTTCCACATGCAGACTGGAGGGCTGTTGCTTGATTTCCTAGGGCTGGCCGACAGCATCTGGTGAGAAAGAGTTATAGCCCCCGCGGGGGGCTGGATCCGATACTAGGGACATTTAGCCAAAGGGGAAAACAAAGGTCACGGTTTATAGTGATTACATTTCTCATCTTCTTACGAGGACCATGGCTCCTCTGTTTGCCTGCCCATCGCCCCTACAACTGCAGCAGAATCTGACCCTCTTTCATTTCTGTTCTAATTAATGTCTATGTGGATTGGGGGCTTCCTGAAAGGATGAAATATTTTCTTCTAGCGGCGGCTGTATTTCAGGTGCTGGTGACTTATTTCTTCTTCCCTGGATCTGGTTCATCAATCACCCGGAGATGTTTTGCAACGGAAGAGCAAATGCATTTCTCAGAGCAGCAGCCTCCACCCTTGTCCCTAAGCCAAAGTCAGGCCATCAGGAAAGGGCTTGGGAAACAGCCAGCCCCTGTCAAAACACGCCATCTGGGAAGTAGATGAGCTGCCTTGTGCTTCCCCTGGGGACTGGACACACCACAAGACGCCTGCGAGGCCTGCTCCTGGAACGTTTGGGTGTCTGTTTGCTTACCGTCCCTCTGAGGGCGAGAAGGGTTTTCAAAGCTGCACACTCTTTGCTTGGGGAACCCAGCTGAGCCTCCAAGCTAATTTACTTGATTGAATGTCCAAGACCCAGTGTTTTTTCCAGGGCTGCTGGCAAAACTATCTTTCCATGTTGAGAAATCAGTCTTCCTCACTTGGCTGAAATGGCTTTTCAACATGTACATTTGAGAGAGGCCTTCATTCTGTAGGATATTCTTGAATCATGTGCCTCCGGACAATGCTGTCTCTTGGAAGGGCTTAGATTAGATGGGATCTTGACTCCACTTATGGCTTCCTTGTCCTCTCAGGATTCTAAAGAGGGAGGTTCGACCAGGTAGCCTTTCAGCATTTCTTTTCATCACCTAACACATGGATCGCACACAACTTCTGCTTGCATTATCCAAAGTGGTAGTATCCCTGATATATCTTGGCAGAAAGTCCCACACTAAGCAAACCTGCCCAAGGAAACCTGACATTTACGGAGTCCCCACTGCAATGCCACCTGTCCATAGGAAAGTCTGGGAAGACAGCTGAGTAGATAAAATGAGGGTGGGAGAACAGGGTGAATTTGGAAGGGAACGGCTGTGGGGCAGGCAAATTTTGACCTTTACCCTCTTAGGGTTCTTTTTGGCTGGGCCTACGAATTAAACGGACAGAAGGCAGATCAACGGGAGAACAACATACACATTTATTTAATACGAGTTTTATGTGACATGGGAGCCCTCATCAGGAAAAGAAGACCCAAGAAATGGTGCAGCCTACTTGCTTTTATATGAGGTTGAACAAAGAGAGGCAATTGTAAAGTGACTAAACTACGTGGGGAGTCAAAAGGAAGATAGGAATTCTTTGAACGAGGTCTGTTCGCATAGAGTTCTCTCGATCTGAACTTATCCTTGGTGATATGAATGTTACTTTCCTTCTGGTATAGGGAAGACATCTTTCTTTTTTTATTATTTATTTTTTTATTTTATTAAAGTGTAGTTGATTTACAATGTCATGTTAGTTTCAGGTGTACAGCAAAGCGATTCAGTTATGCATATCTATTCATTTTCACATTCTTTTCCCTTATAGGTTATCACAAACTGTTGAGCAGAGTTCCTGTGCTATACCAGTAGGTCCTTGTTGGTTATCTATTTTGCATGTAGTAGTGCGTATCTGTTAATCCCAAGCTCCTAATTTATCCTTCACCTCCTTTCCCCTTTGGTAGCCGTACATTTGTTTTCTATGGTGAAGACATCTTTCACGCGGGAATTTCATCTCCAGCTTCTAAGAAAAAGAAGGACGGTCAGAGTGTTTTTCTTGTACTTGTTGTTTTTCAAGTGCCTTTACCTCAAAATAGTCAATGTGCCCAGAGTGGCCTGTTTGGGGGTGGCATATTCTGAGCTCCTTCCCAATGCGGCGTGAAGAGAGGCAGTGTAGGGGGGTAGTTAAGAGTGTTAGGCTTCTGACCAACCTGGGTGTGCATCCTGGCTCTGCCATCAACCAGCTGTGTCTCTGTGAGTAGGTTCTTTCCTCTCTTCTTGGCAGCTTTATCTGAACATAGAACGTCTTCATGGAGTTGCTAGAATGAAATGAGTTCATGGGTATAAAACATCTAGCACTGTGCCTGGCGCATAGCATGTGCTCAATAAATGTCAGCTGTTATTATTCACTCCTTCTTGGGAAATACCAGCGAACCCCCTGGCTTAGCATGGGGACTTGGTGGTGAGGTCTGGACTCATCCCTGACTCTGGTTTCTCGACCACTTGGGCCACCATGTTTTTCCCGGGAGTTGGCAAGTGGAGTGGGCTACCCCAACCTGCCATGAGACATTGGGGTCAGCTTCCTCAAAGCAAGGAGGCTAGAAGGCAGGTGATTTACTCAGAGGTAATTTACTCAGTGCTCCTCAGTCTCTTGCCAACTCTGCCATTTCAGAAGGGCTTTTTCGGTTAATTAAAGAGAGGAGAGACCAATTACATTCAGCTCTGCCTTGTGGAAAGAAGACTTAGTGGTGTCTTTACAAGCTTTGCTCTTCCCAGCACCCTCCTCCCTGCCCTCCCCCAAGGCCCCAAGGCAGAACTCTTTTTCAATCTCCTCGAAGGATGAATGACTCTCAGACAAATACACAAACGGCAAGGATAATTACATCTGGCAGGCGCTTGAAGCAAAGCCCTGGACTATTACTGCCCTTATACCCTCACGGGTCCCTCATTCCTGCCCTGTGCAGAGTCCTTGAGCAGAAAGAAATGACAAACACTCCTGGCGCCATGGTGAGCTGCAGTCAACCATGTTTATGAACTGCAGGGAAGGTTCCCCAGCCAGCATCTCCAGGGCTGTCCTTTGGGTTGAGGCAGCTATCTAATAAAAGACCATTTTCGTAATCGGTGTTCAGTGAAAACGTACTGTTTTCACTTATAGAAACAGTGAAGCCACCTGCTATTTAAAGACACCCCCCAACTCTTCTGCCTCACCCCAGGGCGGAGTCTTCCAGCTCACTCCCTCAGCCAGCTGTGTCTTGTCAGGGTTCCAGTCTCCTCCCTCGGAAGCATAAATCTCTCTGACCATCCATCCCAGGAGCTTTGCTTTTTTATACTTGGTCTGGGGTCTGGGATTATGGCCTCGCCCACAAAGACAGCTTCACCGAGAGTGGTCAGCTAGGGAGGCACTAGGTGTACCTTAGCAAGTGAAGAGTAAATGCACAGTGACTCTCCTTCTGCATCTCAACTCACTGATTCACTCCCCACCCGATCCCACACACCTCCGCTGAGTCAGGCACTGACAAGTGAGAGGGCGGAGAGGAGAGAGGAAGGGAAGAAGATGCTGCTGCAGAGACAGGAGCACAGGAACCCAGAGTGAAAGGAAGAAAGCAAAACAAAGAGAGAAATGCCGCAACCTCCATTAGCCAGCTGGCCTGGGGAATGGCACATTTTGGTTAATGGAAGTTTCTAGTTAAATACAAATGGAGCCAAAATCGTTCTGTCTTAACCCTAAATTTAGAAAAGCTTTCTACAGAGTGTTAGTTCACTTTCTTATCTCCATTACAGATGGGGAACATGGGCTCTTACAGCACCTGAAAGGGCAGCAGCCTGGACATGAACACCAATTGCACGCTGGAGAGTCTGTGGAAGGAGGCGTCCCAGCCTGGGTGAAATATACGTAGAACCCCCATGTTTATCCTGAAAGCAAAATCTCTGCTTATAAACTTCCTTTTTCATGTTTTTGACTTATCCTAATCATGGATTGCTGAGAATTTGTGTTTGAGTTTAACTACATAATACGCTCTTATTCATCCTCCAAATCTCAACTTGACTGTCAACTCCTCTGTGAAGCCTTTCTGATTACTCCTTCCTCTCTCCCCTCCGGCCCTCCCAGTTAATCCCTCTTTGCTGAGCATACTGTGTTTAAATACTTTATTAACATGAATGCAATGGCAGGAGATTGAGGGAGGGCTTCATCTATGACCCTGCTTGTTAAGGAGCTGAACTCCAAGTCTTTGCCTTGTGATAGTAATAACCCCCAATTACATGTGAATTCCCAGAAGGCATAAAACACGTCCAGTTTTCCTGTTATACACCCAGCTCATGGCCATAAACAAGGGAGGGAAGGAAGAAAGAGAAAATCTATAAACAGATAAGAGGAGAGGGAAAGAAATCATTTATAGGCTTGGTGTTTTTATCTTAATTCTGAGACTTATTCCATGTCTGTTTCCCTCTGATTTGTAAAACAAAGTGCCTTGCACAATGTTTCTGAGTTCTGAAACAACTCAGAGAGCTGATATTTTTTTTCCATAAACCAGTCCATTCTCAGAATGCACAGTAGGGGATCAGGGTGGGGCGGGAGTTCGGGGACAAAAATCATGCATCTGTTATTAAGAGCCAAATAGACACAATGCCAGATCTGTGGAGGTTGATGCTCAGGATAGGTTGGAGACCAACCAAGAGATAGATGGTCAGCTGCACTCTACATTTGCCGTGTCTGTCTTCCGTGGGCCATGATAGAAAATCACCGCAATAGTCCTCTCGGTCCACAACCTGTGGCTGAGAACGGAAAATCGGGAGTAAAGAAAAACAGGGCAGGACATTGTGTCCAGTTCCACAGGCCCGGTTGTGCCACGTCTCTGGGCTCGGAGGCAGCTGCCTGGCCATTGGCCCTGCAGCTGCTCACTGGAGGGCGGTGGACGAGCAGGCGGGGCTGATACCTGGGGATTAGCTCCATCAGCCCTGAGCTCAGCAGAAACCCGCATCCTTCTCTTCCCTGGGCCTCCTCGCGGTGCCTGGCCCCCAGCTGGTCCTGGCAACCTCACGTCTGTTGGCCGTGACATCAAGTCTAATTTAAGCGAGGGGCCTGGTGATCCTCTTAACAACCCTCGGAGAAGGCCTGCGTGTTGGTTACAAACCAAGCAGACGGGCTTCCCTGGTGGCACAGTGGTTGAGAGTCCTCCTGCCGTTGCAGGGGATACAGGTTCGTGCCCTGATCCGGGAAGATCCCACATGCCGCGGAGCGGCTGGGCCCGTGAGCCATGGTCGCTGAGCCTGCGCGTCCGGAGCCTGTACTCCACAACGGGGGAGGCCACAACAGTAAGAGGCCCGCGTACTGCAAAAAAAAACAAAAACAAAAACCAAGCAGCCAATAGCCCTCTTACACTGGGGGTTTTACAGACAAGGGAATGCGTGGTGAAGTTCTGTTCTAGAGGTGGTAACAGTGTCCGCTAGGATTCCCAAGGTAGACAATGTGTCTGCCAGCTTGGCAGACACACTGCCCACTGTGGCTGTGTGCATCAGCTGTGTATGCAGAGCTCTACCCACGGGATGAAACAGGACGCGCACAGCACGTTCCCTCAGCGTGTCCGGCCTCCTCTGGCTTCCAGCGGGCGGGGCCTGTCCTTACTTCTTCCATATTCTCAGCGTCTGGAACCTGACAAAGGGTTGGTGCTCAACAGATGCTCCCTGAGGGAATATAATAGGTCTGTTTTCAGAATTCAGTTATGACTGGATCACGGCTGGCCCGTTGTCTCTTTGCTCCTTTATAGGGATGAGCTCATAGACTGTCCCGCAATCCCCAGCAGCTCACCTGTTGCTCAGCTGCCACCACCTGGACAGGAAGGCGGCTCCCATGCCAGCAAGACAGAGCACCCAGGGTCCTGCCCCAGGCCCATTCCTTCCTCCCTCTTTCTTGGCTTCCTTCCTCCCTCCCTCCCTCTTTCCCATCTGGCAGAGTGACCAATTGTTCGGTTTGCCCAAGTCTGAGGGATTTCCCAGGACACAAGACTTACAATGCTAAAATCAGGAAAGTCCCAGCAAACCTGGGCAAGTTGGTCAGTTGATCCCCCTTTTCTCTTCCAGAAACGTTTAATGGACTGTAATATGACCCTGCGGACATATCAGGAATATGATAATGCTTCAGCCCTCGGTAATCTCACATTCTAATGGGATGGAGACACAGTGGGCGAGATATTGTGGAGTACCAATGAGAGGCGTATCGGCTAGAGAGTGAGAGGAAGGATGCGGTGAAATCAGGGAAGGCTTCCTTCAAGACAGGACATCAAACGATGCACCCAGTCCCGGTCAGGGAGACTGAGACAAGTATTTCCTTAAGAGGTGGGAGTATCTATCTACCTTGGTGCCGTAGCGTTGCTGAGGAATTCACAGAGGATGACGGTGTCGTATACGGTGTAACACTATCCTGGGAAATTATAGGCCCAGGCTGAGTTGGGATGTGATGACTGGTTTTACTTGGGGTAAAAAAGCTATTTACAGAGCCAAACTCCCTTTGCTCCAGAATGAGGAAATGTTAATGGCATTTCTACTCCATTCTCATCAGCTTCATCCCTCCCATCTGTATCCTACATTCCTCTTTCCCACCTCTGAAAACATAAGTAAGGATCTTGACCCGTCACAAGACAGGTGATCATTTCAATTCCTTTCTTATCGCACCTCAAGCCTCAATTTCCATCACATCTACAACACAGGGCCCGGTGAAGCTGGAATTGGGGGCCCTAGTGCCTTTTGGCCTAGGATTTCAGAGTCTGGTATCCATAGCTACCTTCACTGGGCAGCTCTTGAGGAAACTCAAGGCTTCCAACCCCTCCTTCACATCCATCTTTCAGATTCTAGGGGAAGGACCTTGGATATTCAGTGGGAGTCTACTCACAGCCTGCTCCTTGGTCAGTCTTGAAATGGGGTAACTTCTGTCCTCTCTGATTTTTCTGGCCTTCGTGACTCACTGCCCTGGGAATCTTTGTTTCCCACAGTGATTGCTGAGACCAGGTGATGACAGGTGTGTCTGAATGAGAGCCTTGTACTCTTTGCTCAGGTTTGTGCTCGACCAAGCTGCCCCCCATGTGAGCACACACCCACAGCATGTGTGCTTGGCGCTCCTGATGCTTCAGCTCCCCTTTAGCCTGGCTATCCAGTGGGAGTGGCTGGAGGGCTCAGTGGTGAGTTCATTCATTTCCATACAGCAGTCTGTGTTTCCTGATCAATCAAGGCCTCTTGGGTTTCTCTAATTTGACTGGGTCATCATATCTCTCCAGCACTGTATTCAAGGGTAATTCTAAGTGATGACTTACAAACAATTTAGGGCATTTATTCTATTTCTTTAAAAGTAATTTTTGTAAGTTTCATCTTGTCCTACATTCACCCTCCACCTATACCTTAACATATTCTCTTCCAGCTTATATACTGGAGAATCCTTTGTATGAGCCTAGGATAGAAGTCTTCATCTGGTGGCAGTGGAAAGAGATGCCCATGAATCTTCTTCAGAAGGGCAGGTGGCCATGTCTCTGGCCCACCAGCTTTGACAGCTGCATTATCAGAGCCTGCTAAGCTGCCTTAGGAGAGCCTGCACTAGAGGATGTGGGGGCTGGGTCCCCTGTTTGTTTGCAGGCCAGAAACCCTGCAGGCCCCTCAGGGGGCTATTCTTCTCGTCTGCTTTATGGTGATAGGTACAGTGATGTCACTGATGATGAAGATGAGAAGGAGGAAGCTGGGATCTGAGTGACCTAGTGACATGCATGAATTGATCTGGTAATTGAAACCTTTTCACTGGGAACGTCCAACAGTTTCATAGCAATTGACATCCTGGATTGACCGGTAGCAGCTGTTGAAACTGAGTCGAGAAGGATCCTGGAGTTGCATCAAGGGTCACCTGCAGACAATGTGATAACCAATTAGTGACGTCAGATGTAGCCAAAAAAGGGAGTGGGGAGTGGGAATTTCATATACTCATCACCTGTGCAGCTTCAAGTGTGGGCTGTTTGCGTCTCTCCTCATTCGCAGGAGTTGAGTCACCTTAGCTGTTTCAGTTTGTACTCGGTTATTTATGAGAGGGCCGGAACTGGCTGGTCACACTTTACTGCTCTCCTACTGTACTCGGGGTGCTCTGCTGTGTTTGTTGACTGCCTTATCTCTAACACTTCAGAGGGCTGGGAAAGCGACTTTTCTTAGAGTAACCTTGCTTCCCAGCCTCCACCTTTTTCTCTGCTTCCTGTTGCGGGCACAGTCGGTTTTTCAGTGATGGGGCTGATGTCATGATGGTTTCAAGTGATTTGGCCCAAAGACAACACCTACTCCCTGAACAATACCCATGAAAACTTAACACAGTCACTCAAGTGAGTCACATTTTCCCCGTGGATGTGATTTGCAGATGTCGAGATGGAGCTCCCCAGAGCTGCCTTCTGAAATGGAACTTCCAGAAAACAGCAGACAGTCTGCAGATCAGCCTTCCCAGAAAAAGAAGAGCCTCCTATAGACCAGCAAGGGCTCTGATCACACGATTGAATGCAAGGTTTCCAAAGAAATCGAAATGAGCATGGAAAATTTCTCTTGCGGAAAGATTCGAGCTCACAATATACCTGACGAAAAGGAATCATTTCTTCCCCCTCAGACTATTCACAGATACTGGCTCATTTGATTCTCATAATGACCCATGGTTGTGGGCTGTGGATACGGACCGTGAAGCTGTTATCCTACATTTTCTGGCTGAGAGAAGAGAGGAATGTTTTGGTGGCTTGCATCTCAGGGTACGTAGCTAGTGAATGATGGAGGCAAGCTTGGGCCTTCTAGTTACCTCTGGACAGTGCTCTGTCCACCCCACCCAGCCTTTACAAACTGGAGGGGGCCACCTAAGTAGCAATGCATTTATTTTTCTTTCAGAGACAAATGTATCTTAAAAAAAAAATAAGAATGAAGGTCAAAAATTTGTCTCAAATAAACATGAAAAAATTAAGGATTTTAGTTATATTTTATAATAATTCAAAGACTTTTTTAAAGGTGAACAAACTGAGGGGCAGAGTAGAGACAAAAAGAAATGGAAAAAGACACACTCAGAGTGCCACACATGGCCACAACTTATATGGAGTCACAGCCCCATTGTGTGGCTTTTTAGATTATAAAGATGTGGTTAGGTTTCCACAAATACAAGCAGAAATATGGGGAGTACTTCTCCTGGGAACTGGTGACATTGAGGATAAAATTTCAAAAGACCCTGGAACCAGAGGTCTCTTAGCCCTGGCCAGAGACAAGGGAGATAAATTCCTTCAGTGGTGTAATGTTGAACTTCCAGAACCGAGCTATTGCCCTGGCTTCAGCCCTCTCTTTATAACAATGAGCACATAGAATACAAAGTGTAAGAGAAAGCCTGGCAAGAGAAAACCAAAGGCGCAGCCCTTTAACAACACATGAGAATCACCTGGGAAGCTGGAAACCCACAATGCCTGGCCCCACCCCAAACCAACCCAGTCAGAACCCTGGGGCTGTGCTCAGGCATCAGTATTTAAAGCCCCCTGCCAAGGTTAAGAAGCCCGGTTTAAGAGATGTGTCCCAAAAATGCTGACTTAGGAAAGGAAGATGTACCGAAATAGCTGCAATGAGATGGGGGATGGCCACGCAAAGCCTTCTCCTGGAAGCGTGATTGAGAACAAAAGCTGGGGGTGATTCAAGAGGTCAGAATGCAGGGCAGGGCCTGTCGTGGTCGAAGACACCGCACTCTCTCTGGTTGAACTGCCGTGGGACTTTGCTGGACAGCTGAATGTAAGAACACTTTCCCCACTTTTGCCTTAATTAATCTTTATTCCAAATGAACTATTTTGAGCACTGGGAGAAGGGTGCTAAATGCCCCAATTCATGTGGTTCTTTGCCCCGCTCTGCGTTACGGGTGGGGGAATTAGCTAAGGGAACACACGTACTCTTTTTTGTTTTGTTTAAACTTTTTAAATTATCTTTTTATTGAGACATAATTGACATAACATTGTGTCAGTTTTAGGTGTACAATATAATGATTTGGTATGTGTATCTATTGTGAACACGCAGTATTTGTCTTTTTCTGTCTGACTTATTTCACTTAGCATAATGCCCTCAGGGTCCATCCCTGTTGTTGCTGATGGTTGCCGTTTTAAAAAATTGGTTTTTAGGTTTTTGTTTTTGTTTTGTGTGTGTGTGTGTGGTACGCGGGCCTCTCACTGTTGTGGCCTCTCCCGTTGCGGAGCACAGGCTCCGGACGCGCAGGCTCAGCGGCCATGGCTCACGGGCCCAGCCGCTCCGCGGCACGTGGGATCTTCCCGGACCGGGGCACGAACCCGTATCCCCTGCATCGGCAGGCGGACTCTCAACCACTGCGCCACCAGGGAAGCCCGGTTTTTAGTTTTTTTAAATTGAAGTATAGTTGATGTATAATATTATATGAGTTACAGGTGTACAATTTAGTGATTCACAAATTTTAAAGCTTATACTCCATTTATAGTTAGTATAAAATATTGGCTATATTCCCTGTGCTGTATGATATATTCTTGTAGCTTATTTTATACCTAATAGTTTGTATCTCTTAATCCCATACCCCTATATTGCCCCACCCCACTTCCCTCTTCCCACTGGTAATCACTAGTTTGCTCTCTATATCTGTGAGTCTGCTTCATTTTTATTATGTTCACTACTTTGTTGTATTTTTAGATTCCACATATAAGTGATATCATACAGTATTTGTCTTTCTCTGACTTATTTTACTTAGCGTAATGCCCTCCAAGTCCATCCATGTTGCTGCAAATGGCAAGATTTTGTTCTTTATTATGGCTGAGTGATATTTCATTGTGTATATATACCACATCTTCTTTATCCATTCATCTGTTGATGGACACTTAGGTTGTTTCCATATCTTTGCAGTTATAAATAATGCGGCTATGGACATTGGGGTGCATGTATCTTTTTGAATTAGTGTTTTTGTTTTTATTGGATATATACCCAGGAGTGGAATTTCTGGTTCACGTGGTAGTTCTGTTTGTTTTTAGCTTTTTGAGAAACCTCCATACTGTTTTCCCCAGAGGCTGCACCAGTTTACGTTACCACCAACAGTGCATGAGGGTTCCCTTTTCTCCACATCCTCGCCAACATTTGTCATTTGTGTTCTTTTTGATGATAGCCATTCTGACAGGTGTGAAGTGATATTTCATTGTGGTTTTGATTTGCATTTCCCTGAAGTTGAGTGATGTTGAGCATCTTTCCATGTGCCTGTTGACCATCTGCATCTCCTCTTTGGAAAAATGTCTATTCAGTTCTTCTGCCCATTTTAAAATCAGGTTGTTTGATTTTTTTTTGATGTTGAGTTGCATGAGCTATTTATATATGTTGGATGCTAACCCCTTATTGGTCATATCATTTGCAAATATTTTCTCCCATTCAGTAGGTTGTCTTTTCATTTTGTTGATGGTTTCCTTTGCTGTTCAAAAGTTTTTAAGTTTAATTAGGTCCCATTTGTTTATTTTTGCTTTTATTTCCTTTGTTTGAGGAGACAGGTTAAAAAAAATACTGCTACAATTTGTGTCAAAGAGTGTTCTGTCTATGTTTTCCTCTAGGAGTTTTATGGTATCCGGTCTTACATTCAGGTCTTTAATCCATTTTGAGTTTATTTTTGTTTATGGTGTTAGAGAATGTTATAATTTCATTATTTTACATGTAGATGTTCAGTTTTCCTAGCACCACTTATTGAAGTGACTGTCTTTTCTCCATTGTATATTCTTGCCTCCTTTGTCATAAATTAATTGACCATAAGTGCATTGGTTTATTTCTGGCCTCTCTATTCTCTTCCATCGATCCATGTGTCTGTTTTTGTGCCAGTACCATACTGTTTTTATTACTGTCGCTTTGTAGTATAGTCCGATGTCAGGTAATGTGATTCCTCCAGCTCTGTTCTTCTTTCTCAAAGTTGTTTTGGCTATTCAGGGTTTTTTGTGTTTCCATACAAATTTTAAAATTATTTGTTCTTGTTCTGTGAAAAATGCCATTGGTATTTTGATAGGGATTGCACTGAATATGTAGATTGCCTTGGGAAGTATAGGCATTTTAACAATGTTAATTCTTCCAATCTAAGAACAGGGTATATCTTTCCATCTCTTTGTGCCATCTTCAAGTTCCTTCATCAGCATCTTATAGTTTTCCAAGTACAGGTCTTTTACCTCCTTAGGTAGGTTTATTCCTAGGTATTTCATCCTTTTTGATGCGACGATAAATGGGACTGTTTCCTTAATTTCTCTTTCTGACAGTTCACTGTTAATATAAAAATACAACAGATTTCTGTATATTAATTTTGTATCCTGCAACTACTGAATTCATTGACGAGCTCTAATAATTTTTCTGGTGGAATCTTTAGGATTTCCTATGTGTAGTATCATGTCATGTGCAAACAGTGACAGTTTTACTTCTTCCTTTCCAATTTGTATTCATTTTATTTCTTTTTCTAATCTGATTACTGTGGCTAGAACTTCTAAAACTGTGTTAAACAAAAGTGGCAAGACTGGGCATTCTTGTCTTGTTCCTGATCTTAGAAGAAATGCTTTCAGCTTTTCACCATTGAGTATGATGTTAGCTGTGGGTTTGTCATATATGGCCTTTATTATGTTGAGGTAGGTTCCCTTTAAGCCCACTTTCTGGAGAGTTTTTATCATAAATGGATTTTGAATTTTGTCAAAGCCTTTTCTGCATCTATTGAGATGATCATATGGTTTTTATTCTTCAGTTTGTTCATGTGGTGTATCACATTAATTGATTTGCAGATACCGAAAAATCCTTGTATCCCTGGGATAAATCCCACTTGATCATGGTGTATGATTCTTTTAATGTATTGTTGGATTTGGTTTGCTAATTATTTGTTGTTGGGGACTTTTGCATCCATGTTTATCAGTGATATTGGCCTGTGTTTTTGTTTTTTTTTTTTTTGGTGTTATCTTTGGTTTTGGTATCAGGGTGATGCTGACCTCATAGAATAAGTTCAGAAGGGAACACACATATTCTTATGTAGAATACCTAAGGCTGCTCTCTTCTTAAGAAGGACAATGACCAGTGATGAACAGGACAGCCATACAGAAATCCACATGAATCACCTGTGGAGGTGCCCTGCCAGGACAGCAGAAAATTAGCAAGTGTCTCAGTGAGGAGCTCTGAGACAACAGGGGATAAGTTTCCAAATTCCTTCTGAGATGGAATCCGGATGAGGAATTTCCCCTTTTGTAAATGGCCTGAACGAAGTATGAGATATCCTTTTAGATCAACATCAGTATCACAGCACTTGATATTGCTGCCCCTCCCCAGGAATCCTGAGCAGCACTAGCCTCCCTTCTGTCTGTTAGAGAAGAAGCTCCCTGGGGGCTCCTCCGTGCTCAGCTTTGCATCCTGTATAGTGTGCAGCTTATCTCTTACCTGGCATGTAGTAGAAACAGAGTGAATGTTGGTGGAGTGAACCACTACAATGCAGCTGGTGCTGTGAGGGGCCTCCCCCAGGAAAGCAGGCCCCACCTTCTGTTGCTGCTGTTGCAGAAATGCCCTCTGTGAACACAGGCTCGAGGTGGGCATTTCCACTCTCCCTCCAAGCTCATTCAAAATAAGGGCTGGGAAGAAGAGAATTGACTAGAGATGGTCTTGAGGTGACATTTATGATCGTGATACTTGGAGACTCGGAGGCAGGAGGGCTGAGGGCCAAAGGGGGTCAAATGGCCTGATCTTACCCCTCAGGGCAGGGCCAACATTTGGGGGAGGTACTTGAGGGACCAGAGCCACAGGTGTCACTGCTTCCCAGCAACCACAGCTGTGATCAAGTGAGATTTTATGATGCCAGGCTCCTTCTGGGAGGCCCGGACCACTCTGACACTGGGTGTCCAAGTGGGCTCAAGGGCTGAATTTTTCTACTGGTGACAAAGCTCTTGTTTCCTTCTCGGCAGTAGGAGCCCCTCTGGAGCCTTGGAAAACTTTCCACCTTCTGAACAAAGCATCCTGCCCATACCCTTAAGAAACAATTATAAAAATGGAAGCTTACATCTCCATTGCTCAGTCTCGCTTTATTTTTGCCCGTAGAACATAAAAGTTTCCAGTCTGCGTCTCCCGTGCTCTGATGTTCTGGATGAATCACATTCTGAGGTAGAGCTTGGAGGCCCGGCTCGTCTGAACTGTCAGAGAGAGGACGCAGATATGTTGGTCAGAGCAATTACAGAGAGAGGTCAGGGCCTTAGAGGTTTTGGCTGCTGTGCCAGCGATTAGGTTAGAATCAGTTGGACAAACAGATTCATGTTGGCTGAATGGGGTCACTCAGGGGAAATAAAAGACTACTTTAATCAAGGCTAAGTCATATCTCCCAGCCAGGCAGCTGTAGTCAGGGCCTAAGAATGTCTGTTCTGGGACACTAAGGCCCGGCCTGCTTCTCTTAGCTGGGACGCTGCACCTGCACTGGCCAGGAATGTGGTCAGAGATGGAGGCCTAGGAGGAGAAAATCTAGGTCAATCTCTGTTGCCTCTGAAGTTTCAGTTTTATGATTTGAAATATACTTCTCATTTGGTCCAGGTAACTTCCAGACCCCGAGTTTATGAACGGAGGCACCTTCCAGCAAGTCAAGTGGCTGCAAAGAAATACACGGTTAGTCCAAGAGTTGGGATGTATTTGGATGGACCTCCATGATCTCCCAGGCTGGCTGATTGGCCCTGCCTTTTGTTAGTACTGAGCAAAGAAACCTTCCAGGTGAGGGCAAGGGCTACAGCATGTCGACTGTCCTGCCACCTCCTCCTCCTGTGCCTTCTGGGAAAGAGGACTTGGCCTGAAGTTTCCTGAGTGTTTCTTTGATGGAAACACTTGGGCTTTTGAGAATCAGTAATATTTAGTCCTTCTGGCTGGGGCAGTCAGGGAGGACAAACTGATCGCTGTGTTTAAGAAGAGGTAGCATTTAGGCCAAAGTTTCTCAAATCTGACTGCACCTTAGACTTGCCGGGAGGTGAGGAGAGGGTGGGCGAGGCAGGGGTTAACAATATTCACATGCCTGGGCTCTACCCAGATATTTCTCATTTAATTGTTTAGCATGAGGCACGGGCATCCACAGTGCTCCTAAAGCTTCTCAGGTGACACTAATGTGCGGCCAGAGTTGAGAACCCCTGGATTCAGGTTCTCAGCTGAAGTGAAATCTGTAGGTGTGGGGATGTAGCCTGTCTCTAATTAGATGATAAACACCCAGGGAGCGAGGACAGTGCCTCCCTGTTTTGGCATCTCCTCCCTCAGTTTAACAGAGTGCAGTACACAATGGGTTCTCAGTAAGCATTTAAATATGAATTCTTGGGTGCGTAGAGAAACAGTAACATTCGCTTAGAAATCTCATCCACTTGAGGCAGTGACTATTATTTTAAACATGCTGCAATGCAGAGGTCCTTGTAGGGAAGTCTGGGCCAGCTGGACCCATCACCACAATTACACTCAGCACCATTCTAACCACTTAAGAAATGTCTGGATGGAAAAACTTCCCAGACAATGGAAAGTAGATGGTGCCTAGGGTGTTTCTTTCTTCCTTTTTTTTTTTTTTTTTGGTGGGAGGTGTCAAGTCTCTGATAATGAAAACAGAGAGGGCATATCTTAGATTACTTGCTTCTGTAACTCGCTGGGGAGTATTATCTCATTATCTAGTTTTCCTTTGACAAGTTAGACAATAGTATCACTTGTCTAAATATCTCTGGAAGGATCCTTGGCAACTATGCCCCGATACACCATTACGAGCCAGTGTATCAGCTGTGGGTCCGGGCACTTCATTCTGATAAAGAAGGAAACTAAGAAAATCACAAGAAAAAAGAGAGGTGAGCAGGAAGACAAGGTCAAGAGAGGGCGACACTGGAGTTTAGAGTGAAAGCGTCTTTGCTGCAGACGTCTTTGCTACATAGCACTGTCCTCTATGGATTGTATTTTTAAAATTGACCTGAAAGCATAAAGGAGCATTTCAGATTTTAAAAAGTAGCAAATACAACAAGGAGGGATTTTGAATCAATAATTAAGAGACTAGATGGAGCTTCACAATTCTGTGCTTAGAATACCGTGAACAGTAGATTTCTCGCCTTCCTTTCCCTTCCCTTTGTACCGTTCTCTCCTTTCCTCCCTCCCTTCTTTCCCGCAAACACTGACCAAACTAAGAAGAAAAGCTCACAGCCTCCACGTCCCCTCAAAGAGGTCCTGCATTAATAGGGAAGACAGGAAAAGGCAGCAGTGGCAGCTCTGATGAAGGGCAGAACGTGAGACGTGCCTGTGGGAAAGAGCTGGGATGGGAGGGGCTATGTTCCCAAAAGGGAGAAGGTTTGCAAGTGAACCCAGCGCTGGTTCTCAGAGTCTGGAAGGACATCTAAGTCCATCCCGTCCAGATCCCTATGAGAGCTGTAACCAGCCAGTGGCCGTCTGACCTTTCTTAAACATCTACAGTCAGCTCTGGTACCCTTGAGACAAGCAACAGACAAAGTCTGTGTCAGTATTACAAGAGGGTTATAAGAGAAAATTGGCAACCTGGCTGAAGCAAAAAAGGTAATTTAATAGCTCATATAACTGAAATGTCCGGGGCTTAGGTCTGGCTTCAATCAAGGCGGGGTGTAGGGGTTCAGATGGCACCATTGGGAGTCTTCTGCCCTCTCCCTCTCTCAGCCCTGCTTCCCTCAAGCTTGGCTTCATCCTCAGGCAGGCACGGTGACCCCCCCCGCCCAACTCAAAGCTCCTACCAGCCTGGAACTCAGGAAGGAGAGAACATCTCTTTCCTACTAGTCTTGGGCACTCTCGGTAGCCCAGCTTGAGTCAGGGCTGATTCCCAAACTAAGAGGGAAGGAATAATGAAGGGTAACTCCTGGGTTTCAGTCTAGGGGAAACTGGAAAAGTTTAATACCTTGACCAAAATTAAGATAATCACAGGGAACTATATCCAGTTTTCTGGGATAAACCATACTGGAAAAGAATATTTTTTTAAAATGACTATATGTGTAAAGCAGTCGCTTTGCTGTATAGCAGAGATTGGCACAGCATTGTAAATCCATTATACTTCAATAAAAAAAAGAAAAAAGGATAATCAGAAAGAGCACTGGTTTTGGAAAAAGAAATTGGAAGGGAAGAATTGGGTTTCAGGCAATTCAGAGGAATTGGTGGGATGCTAATGAATGGCAGGTGGTTAGAACAGTGAGGCTGGGGGTTCTGTGGGGAAGTTGGAATTGGAGATGAGAATTTGGGTCATCCTGTAGATAGGGGAACTGGAGCTACAGAATTGGTGTGTTCAACAGGGAGAGTATGTGTGAAAGCTGGGAGGGCTCTGTCCAGGCGGCTTGTAAGCTGTAAACATTCTGCAAATGAAAATTTCTATTAGCATCAGGATTACATGTGTGAGATAGGAGGAAAATGAGAAACCAGTGAAGGAGAAAGAGAATGTTGTGGGAGGCCTCATATACTACAGATCATAACCATAATTAGTCAGGATTTTTTTAAATTGATGTATAGTTGATTTACAAGGTTGTGTTAGTTTCAGGTGTACAGCAAAGTGATTCACTTATATATATGTATATATATATATTCTTTTTCAGATTCTTTTTCCTTATAGATTATTATAAAATATTGAGTTTCCTGTGCTGTACAGCAGGTCCTTGTTGGTTATCTCTTTTATATATAGTAGTGTATAGGATTTTTTTTTTTACAAGTGATAGGAAACTCAATTCAAATTGGTTTAATAATAATAAAAGAGTATATTGACTCATGTAACAGGTAAGCCCAGGGTAGTCCAGGCTCAGATGTATTCAGGGACTCAGTGATTTGGGGACTTGTTTTTACTCTTTTCACCTTATTCTTCCCTATGTTGGCCCAGGAACCTTGTCCTTATGGTGACAGAACAGCTGCTAGGAGCTCCATTCTATCTTCTCCATCAGGAAGAGCAGTTCTCCTCCAGACAGTTTCAGTGAAGTTCTATGAATGAGTCTGACTCTGGTGTAGCCGATTATATGCCCATTTCTAAGCCAATGGGTTGTCATGCTCTGATGCTTAGAATTAAGTCAACATCCATCTCGAGTTACGAATGGAGGCATCCAAACCACATGGACTGAGAATGAGGGAGGGACAGTTCCCTAGAGGAGGATTGGGGTGCTGTTCCCAGAGGGAGATAGAATGGATACAGCCAAAACAATGACTCTCCACTACACAAACCAAGGGAAGAATGTCAAAGCAGGTGGTAGTCACCAGGGTCAGAAGACCCAGAGGTCAAAGAAGGTGGGAAGGGAATGGGCACAGTGTACGTTAGACATGTGACTGAGTCATTTGCTTCTTTAAAAGATCAGAAACATGGGAGGAGAACAGATTTTAGGGGGTGCAGGGGTGAGTGGGAGTGGAAATACCGAAGAGGCAAGGATTTGATATTTTAAAGAACTTGATCTGTGAAAGGAAGCAGAGAGGCTAGCTCTAACCCTTCCCCACAATTACTGAGAGAGGCGCTGTGCTAGGCACTAGGAGGGCTGAAATGAGTCATTCTCAGCCTATGCCCTCAAGAAGCTCACAGCTTGGAAAGGAAGAGAGAATTGTGAATGAATGGAGTATGCAGAGAAGGAATACTTAGTGACTCCAACGTTGAAGAGAGGGAAGGGGCACCAGTGAGAGCCTGATATTAGCTCAGAGTTATCTTTCAAGAGAGAAGGATGAAATCTCTCCAAGGGTATCAGGGAGCTCTTCATGCGAGATGGTACCCAAGCTGGATTTTGTAGGATGAATGGGAGTTTGCTTCAGGAAGCGAAATGGGGAAAGGAGTACTAAACAAAGGCAAAGATTCCCTAAGAGGCTTGCGGGTGCATAGTGAGAAGTGCAGGGCTGGGGAAGGGCAAATGGAGAAGGGCCTGTGTGATGTGTGAGGTGTGTGTGTGGGGTTGTCCAGCAGTGGTGGGCGGGGACAGTGAAAGTCTGCAGTCAGGGCAAAGTATGTCTGATTAGCATGTTAAAAGAATCTCTCTGGAGTCAGTCTGGGGAGTGAGCTTTGTGGACACGGGCCAGTTCAGAGGATGTGTTGTTGTCATGGAAGGAGTAACAGAGGTCAGCACAGGACAGGGAAGAGGGGATGGAATGGAAGGATCATCCGGAGCAGAGAGAACTCATAGAACTGGTGATGATTGCATGAGAGAGCGAGTAACAGGGAAGCTTTGAGCACAGGCCATGGGGCTGTGGAAGGAGGAAAGGAGCCCCAGAGAGGGAGAACCAAAGGTGCAGGTGGGGAACAGATAACGGAGTAGAGGGGTCCCCAGAGAGCCAAGGGAAGGTGGGCAGGCTCCAGACACCTGTGGAGGCCAAGACAGGCTGAGCACCCAGTGGGGAGGAAGGATGGAGAATGTGGATAAGAAGTCAGTGTTAAGAGGAGGGCAGAACTGTTGGAGAGCTTTAATTTTCTCAGTTAAGAAAGAGGTGAATCACCTGTTGGGAGGGAGTGGGTTTCCCTCTGGGGAAAAATGGGGAGAGTAAGAGCACCGTTCAATCACTGAGTCATGCCAACTCCACCCCCAACTGGGCCCTCCTCTCCCTCGCCTGCTATTTGCCTCATCTGGGTCCTTATTAACTACGCCAGCGGCATGCCAGGTGGCAGTGGGAGTGCTTGTCAGACCTTGATCACCCCAGGAGCTGCTTCAAAGCCTCACCCACCCCTGCCTCGGATTCAGGAGCTCTGGAGTGAGACCCAGGCACGTGTGTTTTCAGAACACTTCATATAGGAGACTCTGAAATGCTTCATAACCTCCCACCCCATTTCCAACAAACCGCTGAGAATGACTGAGGTAACAGGCCAGAGTCCTGGAATCTGCCATGGGTGGGAGAAGATGGGGGGGGGATCATTTGCAGAAACCGGTGGGTGTCAAGTGACTCAGGAAGGGAGGGCGAGGAGCACAGGCAGCTGGACCAGCAGATTGGGGAGAGCAAGGGGTCTCCTGTTGTTACATTCAGGGAATACGCCTCTCCCAACCACATCAGTGCCAGTGACCACACAAGAGACTCAGAAGATCTGTAAAACCTGAGCTCAACCGAGGATAACCAGATTATTTTGAAATATCATGGTCATTGTTCTAAAGGCAAGGAATGAAAATGGGGAGGAAAAAAAACTTCATAATGGAAAGGCCCTGGGCATCTTCAAAAGTTGCAGCGGTGTGTGTGCAGCATTTCCCTCTGCTGGTTACAGTCGGACCTGCAGCTGTAAGGCAACTCATCCTTGGCTTCTTGACCACACCCTGGAGAGGGCAGGTCCGTGAGGCTTCTAACAAGTTGTTGGTCAAGTCACAAACTATCATTAAATCAATACACATAACCCTTCAGGTATAAGCCGAGCCTTAAGCTTTAGACTTGGAGATTTGCCAGTTAACTGTGTTCAAATAAAGATTAAAAACTGTCCAGGAAAAATGCTAAGGCCCTGAAAAAATTTCTTTGGAAAATATTTGATATGCGCATAATGGCCACAGTCACCTGGAGACAAGCTAAAGAGTTAGAATTTTTTTTTCTGGAATGAATGAACTTTCAAAAAAGGCTTGGTAATTCTATGCTGTATAATAATAATAGTGGCCCACATTTATTGAACATTTATCATTATTGTTACCTTGTATGCGTGACATCAATTAGCGTTCACAACAGCCCAGAGTTCACATTAAGAACTATTATCATCCATATTTTACTGGTGAGGTAACTGAGGTATAAAGAGTATAGGTACCATGGGACCATGGTCATGGTCACAAAAGCTTGACAGAGTGAGGAATTAAACCTAGAAGCATTATGTACCCTCCTTGTTAAGGTCATGCCAACTGCTTTATCAAATATTCCAAAAATGTATGACTGCTCAAACATCCATCATAGATCTTTATTTCATTCTCATGTAATGGCCCCAGGCAGGCGTTTCTTGTGACTGGATGCCTCTCTTCTTCCATGTGCTGATTCAGGACTTGGGTTCTTTCTGCCTTGTGGCTGCCTATTAGCTGGGTCGGATCGTTTTCCTACACGTTTATCTAGCTAGAAGGAGAGAAAAAAGCAACAAGAAAGCACTTCTGCTTCGTAAAAGCTGTGGCTCACATTCCAGTGGCAAGAACTAGACCCTTGGTCTCACATGGATGCCAAGGGCACTGGGAAATGCAGTTTCTGGCTGGTCAGCCACTTTCTAGCACCAACTCTGCACCATGGGAGGGGGAGCAGGGATTTGAGTGGTCAGCTGGCCATCTCTGCCCTCCCTCTAGTAAGTATGACAGGACGATTCACTGACTCAGGTCACACCATTTCTAGGAGGTTGAGAGAAACTGATCACTACCCCAGGTGAGCACCACCACCAGATCCTGCGACTGGTGTCTTTAGCAGTAAATCATTTGAGAGGCACTTTTCCTGCTGACAAAGCACTTTCACACCAATTATCTTATTTCATCCTCACAACTCCTGTGAGGTGGGTTAATTACCTCTAGTTCCCAGATAAGGAAACCAAGGCTAGGCAGTCAGGTGGCATGCCCAAATTCCCACAGTTGAGACTCAGGGTCTTCTCATTGCCACGTCCTGGAAATAGTGGTGTCTGCTAAGCTTAGGTGGAGTTTGACCAAAATATCTTTTGTTGCGGGGAGAGGAGTGGGATGTTCTCCATAGCCTGAATCGACATCGCTCATAAAACCTGGAGGCTGTGATTCTGTCCAGTCTCTGCCTGGGATTCTAAAGTTGAAAAGAGTTGGTGGTGGCAGACAAAGGAGGCCGACAAAGGGAGGAGTGGCAAATAGAGGCTACTGGAGAGACAGCAAGCTCTCAATCTTCTCTTATTTTCTACCTTTACCAAATGTCACAGAACAAACAAAACCACGGCTTACATTTCACAATTTAATAATTTACATTGCAGATTTCACTTGCTATTGACAATGCTATGGTGTTCTTAATTATTACGGATTTTTCCGTATAGTTTAGGAGGGGTCTTCACTTTTCTTCCATCCATCCCACTCCCTCCTTCGAGTTTTATCAGTCTCTGAGAACAATCTAGTCATAAGGAGGGGCTCTCATTATTTTAACTCTCACCAAGCTATCCTTCTGTGCTAGTTTAAACATTTAAAGTTTTAGTTTACATTTTTTACTGTGAAATTTTTAAGTATACAAAACAGAAAAGTAATATGTAAACATACAGATGCTCTGGTGATTAAAAATATTAGCATTTTCCAAATATCTTTCTGTTACTGATTTCTAGATTAATTCTATTATGTTCAGAGAATAGAGCTTGCTTTCAATTATTTTACATTTGCTAAGTTTTCTTTATGGCACAGAATGTGATCTATTGTGAATGTTCCATGTGCACTTGAAAAGAATGTGTATTCTGCTGCCGTTGGGTAAAGTGTTCCATATCAATATCATTCAGGTCAAGATTGTTGATCTTGTTGTTCATGTCTTCTATATGCTTGCTAATCTTCTGTCTACTCATTTTATTGATCACTGAGAGAAGAGTGTTGAAATCTCCAGCTATAATTGTGGATCTGTCTATCTTTTCAGTTAAGTTTGTGCTTCACATATTTTGAAATTCTGTTGTTAGGGGCATACACATTTAAAATTGCTATGTCTTCTTGGAGAATTGAGCCTTTATTTTTATGAAACTCCCCTCTTTATCTATGAAAAAACCCTTGCTCTGAAATCTGCTTTGTCTGATAATAGTATAGCCAATCCAGCATGGTATATTTTTCTCCATCTTTTTACTTGTGACCTATCTCTTTTTTTATGTTTGAAGAGGATTTCTGATGTCTTGTTTTCCACTCTAATTTTTGTTCCTCTGTTTTCTATTTCACACCTTCTTTTAGATTATTTAGACATTTAATATTATTGATTAATTTCCATTTGAATTATAAGTATTCCATTTCAATTTTTCTGTTGGCTTTTTGACTTTAACTTTTGTTTTTTTGTGGGGATATTTTGTTTGTTTTAGTTTTAGTGGTGCTTTAGGATATACTATATGTATAAATTTTGTCTACTTAGAGGTAATATTTTACTGCTTCAAGTAACATGTAGAAGACTTAAAATCCTATTGGTCTTTACTTTCCCCTCTCTATGTTATAACTGTCAAATGTACTACACCTACATACATGGAAATGTGAACCATACAATCTTATGATTTTTGTTTTCAATAGTCTTACATATTTTAAGGGGAGAGAAATAGTTTTTTATTAGTACAGATATTTACCATATCTGATGCTCTTCCTCATTCCCGAAGTTCCAAGTTTTCCTCTGATAACATCTTCCTTCTGCCTGAAGAACTTCCTTTAGCATTTCTTTTAGAACTCTTTTGATTTTCCTTAATGACTGGAGACTCCATGGGGACCATGACTACAGCCCACCCTTGGGTCAAAAGCACAAGCAAAACAAGGGGGCAGGGGGACCCTGGAAACTCACCCCCATGTAGGTTGCTTCTTCATATTTGGACTCCTCAATCTGCCTGTTTTTCTTTACTTTTCAGAGTTCTCATGTAGTTCCCTTAGTATTTTGTCCAGTATTTTAGTTTATATCAGTGTAACAGCCTGTCAGTGTAATCGTCTCACTCCATCTTGGCCCATGTCTGTTTTCTCCTGTGTTTGGTTGAATTTTCTCTTCATTTTCTAGCTTCTTAAGATGAAAGCTTAGATAATTGATTTGAGGCTTTTTTCTTTTCTAATATAAGCATTTAAAGCTATAAATTTCCCTCTAAGTACTGCTTTAGTTGCATCCCACAAATTTTAATATGATGTATCTCCATAATGTTTCAGTTCAAAATATTTTCTAATTTTCTGTGTAGAGAATATTTGTAATATTTCCTCTTTGACCCATGGGATAGTTAGAAGTGCATTGTTTAATTTCTAAATATTTAGAGGCTCTGCCTATATATTTTTTGTTAGTGATTTCTAGCCTAATTCTTATGTCATCACAGAACACATTAAGTATAGTTTCAATCCTGTTAAATGCCTTGAGGCATGTTTCATGGCCTAGAGCCATTGTCTATAAATTGATTATGTATACTTGAAAAGATGTTATTCTATTAAAAATTAAGTGTGCTGAAATTCTATAACTTGTACTTAAGCAATTCAGCTATGAGGCTTTACAACAGAGATAAATACTGCCATCCAAATTATGAATTACAGTTTAACAGTAATCTCAACAATCAGCAACCACTGTAGTTATCCTTATCTGACTTGTTTGGGAATCCTCTAGTCTCATTTTCTTCATGGTTCACAAAGTCATCACAGGCACAGAAAAAGATTCAACTTTAATGAATCCGTGATTCGACTGCACATGTCAACTTAAAAAATCACATGCAGGCCTACCTTGCAGCAGCTATTCCCAATGTGTTTTAAGTTAACTGTACAACCATTGTATCTATAAATAACTTAGCACCTTTTTGTCACTTAGAATAGCATGCAATACTACTTGAGTGAGCCATTTTGGAAGTAATACCAAGTTCTAGTGTTTGCTGCTTAGTATTGAAATGAATTTACTGTTCCGTCCTAGACATTTTGCACTAAAGTAGTTGAATTCATTCTTGTGTCTTTTTGTTAACGTGCTCTGTACCACTGGTGAGTGCTCCTTAGTTTCCTTACCTGCTGCTACAGAAAGTTATTTTACATCGCAATGGTTATCGCCAAGGCCACACACAAAAACACATTTTGTTTGCAACACTAACCCTTTGACTGCTAATGTATGTTTCTGCTTGCTGTGCCTTGTTATGGCTGCTTTTTTTGTGCAAAATAAAGTATGTTTGATGTTCTCCTTGTATACCTGCTGTTTGATACACTTGCAACAATTTCTCTTGTAAATGGAATGGTTTGGGGTTTTTAAATAAGCATTACCTGACAACCTACTATAGTTAATGCAGAATTACTGAACAGTCTAATATTGACTTAGCCTGAGTAACTCTAAATTTAATTCTATACATCTTTCCAATCGTAATCACATATACTGTGGAACAGTATTGATAGTTACTGCAAATTACTATTTCATTTAGATTATAACAGAAAATGAACAGAGAAGTACTGACTAAACCTATTGACTTCTCTGCTTAAAAGTGAAAGATTGAAACTATCAATGACATGTTATAATAAATGAATATCTATAGCCTCCCACTGCATCAGGAACAAGTTAAATGAAGTCTTGTGAACTAATAATACATCAGCCCCATTTATTGGTTTGGAGACCATTTTAATTAATAATAAATGCCCAAAACATAGAACTTTAACCAAAGTCTTGTCCATTTTAAAACAAAATGTGGATTGAAGGGACTTATAATTCCTGCTTTTTCTAATAGGAGTCCCTGAAGAACATATACCAAAGAGTTTGAGAACTTCATCCAAACCTACTTTAAAGCACTATGTGCAATTAAGCTGTTATGACATAATTACATTGCATAATTGTTGGGTCCGTTTTCTTGAGCTTATAATGTACCTGGAAAATAAACCTCCTGGGGAAATAAAAAAGCTCACACTGATTATTGGAGAAAGACTGTATATGCAAGCAAGATCTCATTTTAAAGAGGTGACTTGAAACTCCAAGAAAGCGCTTGATGTTTTATATGCTTGTAGCAAATTGATGTTTTAATTGTAGTTTTATAGAAAGTATTAATGCTTTTATGTATTTCAGAAATTTCGTATGTTGAATGGAAATTGTTTTAAATGTATAAATATTTGAGTTTATGTAAGCATGAATATACTTGCTAAAAGTCACTTATGTTTCAGTTTGTGTAATAATAATATACAAATTTTAGTTTAAAATTTTTTCTTAAAACATTAGTGGCTTACATTTTAAAAAAGAAAAATCACCAGCATGAAATAGCAGAAAAGAAAAGATGTTATTATGCTATTTTTGGGTGTGATGGTCTGACCCTTGAACAACATGGAGGTTAGGGACACCAACACTTGTGTGGTCAGAAATCTGTGGATAACTTTACAGTTGGCCCTCCTTATCCCCCGTTCCACATCTGAGGATTCCACTAACTGGGGATTGTGTAGGACTGTAGTAAGTTTTTTCTTTTTTTAATACAATTTTTAAAGTTTACCTTCCATTTACAGTTATTACAAAATATTGGTTCTGTTCCCCATGTTGTACAATATACCCTTGAATCTATCTTACACCCAATAGTTTGTACCTCCCTGTCCCCCACCCCTATATCACCCCTCACCCCACTGCTCACTAGTAACCACTAGTTTGTTCTCTGTATCCATGAGTCTGCTTCTTGAACATTATAGTCACTAGTTTGTATTTTGTTTTAGATTCCACTTGTCAGTGATATCATACAGTATTTTTTTTTACATCTTTATTGGAGTATAATTGCTTTACAAATGGTGTGTTAGTTTCTGCTTTATAACAAAGTGAATCAGTTATACATATACATCTGTTCCCATATCTCTTCCCTCTTGTGTCTCCCTCCCTCCCACCCTCCCTATCCCACCCCTCCAGGCGGTCACAAAGCACCGAGCTGATCTCCCTGTGCTATGCGGCTGCTTCCCACTAGCTATCTACCTTACGTTTGGTAGTGTATATATGTCCATGTCTCTCTCTCGCTTTGTCACAGCTTACCCTTTCCATTCCCCATATCCCCAAGTCCATTCTC
Organism: Lagenorhynchus albirostris; assembly: GCF_949774975.1. Classification (NCBI taxonomy): domain Eukaryota; kingdom Metazoa; phylum Chordata; class Mammalia; order Artiodactyla; family Delphinidae; genus Lagenorhynchus; species Lagenorhynchus albirostris. The sequence continues at coordinate 63,074,513 of NC_083097.1, forward strand.
TAGTAGGTCTGTGTGTTTATTCCTGTCTTACCCCTAGGTTTCTCATGAAATTTCTTTTTCTTAAATTCCATATATATGTGTTAGCACGTGGTATTTGTATTTCTCTTCCTGACTTACTTCACTTTGTATGAGAGACTCTAGGTCTATCCACCTCATTACAAATAGCTCAATTTCATTTCTTTTTATGGCTGAGTAATATTCCATTGTATATATGTGCCACATTTTCTTTATCCATTCAACCGATGATGGACACTTAGGTTGTTTCCACCTCCAGGCTATTGTAAATAGAGCTGCAGTGAACATTTTGGTACATGACTCTTTTTGAATTATGGTTTTCTCAGGGTATATGCCCAGTAGTGGGATTGCTGGGACATATGGTAGTTCTATTTGTAGTTTTTTAAGGAACCTCCATTCTGTTCTCCATAGTGACTGTACCAATTCACATTCCCACCAGCAGTGCAAGAGTGTTCCCTTTTCTCCACACCCTCTCCAGCATTTATTGTTTCTAGATGTTTTGATGATGGCCATTCTGACCATTCTGGTGTGAGATGATAGCTCATTGTAGTTTTGATTTGCATTTCTCTAATGATTAGTGATGTTGAGCATTCTTTCATGTGTTTGTTGGCAATCTGTATATCTTCTTTGAAGAAATGTCTATTTAGGTCTTCTGCTCATTTTTGGATTGGGTTGTTTGCTTTTTTGGTATTGAGCTGCAGGAGCTGCTTATAAATTTTGGAGATTAATCCTTTGTCAGTTGCTTCATTTGTAAATATTTTCTCCCATTCTGAGGGTTGTCTTTTGGTCTTCTTTATGGTTTCCTTTGCTGTGCAAAAGCTTTGAAGTTTCATTTGGTCCCATTTGTTTATTTTTGTTTTTATTTGCATTTCTCTAGGAAGTGGGTAAAAAAGGATCTTGCTGTGATTTATGTCATAGAGTGTCCTGCCTATGTTTTCCTCTAAGAGTTTGATAGTGTCTGGCCTTACGTTTAGGTCTTTACTCCATTTTGAGCTTATTTTTGTGTATGGTGTTAGGGAGTGATCTAATCTTATACTTTTACATGTACCTGTCCAGTTTTCCCAGCACCACTATTTGAAGAGGCTGTCCTTTATCCACTGTACATTCCTGCCTCCTTTATCAAACATAAGGTGACCATATGTGCGTGGGTTTATCTTTCTATCCTGTTCCATTGATCTATATTTCTGTTTTTGTGCCAGTACCATACTGTCTTGATTATTGTACCTTTGTAGTATAGTCTGAAGTCAGGGAGCCTGATTCCTCCAGCTCTGTTTTTCGTTCTCAAGATTGCTTTGGCTATTCGGGGTCTTTTGTGTTTCCATACAAATTGTGACATTTTTTGTTCTAGTTCCGTGAAAAATGCCAGTGGTACTTTGATAGGGATTGCATTGAATCTGTAGATTGCTTTGGGTAGTAGAGTCATTTTCACAATGTTGATTCTTCCAATCCAAGAACATGGTATATCTCTCCATCTATTTGGATCATCTTTAATTTCTTTCATCAGTGTCTTATACTTTTCTGCATACGGGTCTTTTGTCTCCTTAGGTAGGTTTATTCCTAGATATTTTATTCTTTTTGTTGCAATGGTAAATGGGAGTGTTTTCTTGATTTCACTTTCAGATTTTTCATCATTAGTGTATAGGAATGCCAGAGATTTCTGTGCATTAATTTTGTATCCTGTTACGTTACCGAATTCATTGATTAGCTCTTGTAGTTTTCTCATAGCATCTTTAGGATTCTCTATGTGTAGTATCATGACATCTGCAAACAGTGACAGGTTTACTTCTTCTTTTCCGATTTGGATTCCTTTTATTTCCTTTTCTTCTCTGATTGCTGTGGCTAAAACTTCCAAAACTATGTTGAATAAGAGTGGTGAGAGTGGGCAACCTTGTCTTATTCCTGATCTTAGTGGAAATGCTTTCAGTTTTTCACCATTGAGGACGATGTTCGCTGTGGGTTTGTCATATATGGCCTTTATTATGTTGAGGAAAATTCCCTCTGTGCCTACTTTCTGCAGGGTTTTTATCATAAATGGGTGTTGAATTTTGTCAAAAGCTTTCTCTGCATCTATTGAGATGATCATATGGTTTTTCTCCTTCAATTTGTTAATATGGTGTATCACGTTGATTGATTTGCATATACTGAAGAATCCTTGCATTCCTGGAATAAACCCCACTTGATCATGGTGTGTGATCCTTTTAATGTGCTGTTGGATTCTATTTACTAGTATTTTGTTGAAGATTTTTGCATGTGTGTTCATCAGTGATATTGGCCTGTAGTTTTCTTTCTTTGTGACATCCTTGTCTGGTTTTGGTATCAAGGTGATGGTGGCCTCGTAGAAGCAATTTGGGAGTGTTCCTCCCTCTGCTATATTTTGGAAGAGTTTGAGAAGGATAGGTGTTAGCTCTTCTCTAAATGTTTGATAGAATTCGCCTGTGAAGCCATCTGGTCCTGAGCTTTTGCTTGTTGGAAGATTTTTCATCTCAGCTTCAATTTCAGTGCTTGTGGTTGGTCCGTTCATACTTTCTATCTCTTCCTGATTCAGTCTTGGCAGTTGTGCATTTCTAAGAATTTGTCCATATCTTCCAGGTTGTCCATTTTATTGGCATAGAATTGCTTGTAGTAATCTCTCATGATCTTTTGTATTTCTGCATTGTCAGTTGTTACTTCTCTTTCATTTCTGATTCTATTGATTTGAGTCTTCTCCCTTCTTTTCTTGATGAGTCTGGCTAATGGTTTATCAATTTTGTTTATCTTCTCAAAGAACCAGCTTTTAGTTTTACTGATCTTTGCTATCGTTTCCTTCATTTCCTTTTCATTTATTTCTGATCTGATCTTTATGATTTCTTTCCTTCTGCTAACTTTGGGGGGTTTTTTGTTCTTCTTTCTCTAATTGCTTTAGGTGCAAGGTTAGGTTGTTCATTCAAGATGTTTCTTGTTTCTTAAGGTAGGATTGTATTGCTATAAACTTCCCTCTTAGAACTGCTTTTGCTGCATCCCATAGGATTTGGGTCGTTGTCTCCACTGTCATTTGTTTCTAGGTATTTTTTGATTTCCTCTTTGATTTCTTCAGTGATTACTTTGTTATTAAGTAGTGTATTGTTTAGCCTCCATGTGTCTGTATTTTTTTCAGATATTTTCCTGTAATATCTAGTCTCATAACGTTGTGGTCGGCAAAGATACTTGATACAATTTCAATTCTCTTCATTGTACCAAGGCTTGATTTGTGACCCAAGATATGGTCTATCCTGGAGAATGTTCCATGAGCACTTGAGAAAAATGTGTATTCTGTTGTTTTTGGATGGAATGTCCTATAAATATCAATTAAGTCCATCTTGTTTAATGTATCATTTAAAGCTTGTGTTTCCTTATTTATTTTCATTTTGGATGATCTGTCCATTGGTGAAAGCGGGGTGTTAAAGTCCCCTACTATGAATGTGTTACTGTCACTTTCCCCTTTTATGGCTGTTAGTATTTGCCTTATTTATTGAGGTGCTCCTATGTTGAGTGCATAAATATTTACACTTGTTATATCTTCTTCTTGGATCAATCCCTTGATCATTATGTAGTGTCCTTCTTTGTCTCTTCTAATAGTCTTTATTTTAAAGTCTATTTTGTCTGATAAGAGAATTGCTACTCCAGCTTTCTTTTGGTTTCCATTTGCATGGAATATCTTTTTCCATGCCCTCACTTTCAGGCTGTATGTGTCTCTAGGTCTGAAGTGGGTCTCTTGTAGACAGCATATATATGGGTCTTGTTTTTGTATCCATTCAGCCAGTCTATATCTTTTGGTTGGAACATTTAATCCATTTACATTTAAGGTAATTATCGATATGTATGTTCCTATTCCCATTTTCTTAATTGTTTTGGGTTTGTTATTGTAGGTGTTTTCCTTCTCTTGTGTTTCCTGCCTAGAGAAGTTCCTTTAGCATTTGTTGTAAAGCTGGTTTGGTGGTGCTGAATTCTCTTAGCTTTTGCTTGTCTGTAACGGTTTTAATTTCTCCATCAAATCTGAATGGGATCCGTGCTGGATAGAGTAATCTTGGTTGTAGGTTTTTCTCCTTCATCACTTTAAATATGTCCTGCCACTCCCTTCTGGCTTGCAGAGTTTCTGCTGAAAGATCAGCTGTTAACCTTATGGGAATTCCCTTGTGTGTTATTTGTTGTTTTTCCCTTGCTGCTTTTAATATGTTCTTTGTATTTAATTTTTGACAGTTTGATTAATATGTGTCTTGGAGTGTTTCTCCTTGGATTTATCCTTTATGGGACTCTCTGTGCTTCCTGGACTTGATTGACTTTTTCCTTTCCCATATTAGGGAAGTTTTCAACTATAATCTCTTCAAATATTTTCTCAGTCCCTTTCTTTTTCTCTTCTTCTTCTGGGACTCCTATAATTCAAATGTTGGTGTGTTTCATGTTGTCCCAGAGGTCTCTGAGACTGTCCTCAGTTCTTTTCATTCTTTTTTCTTTATTCTGCTCTGCAGTAGTTATTTCCACTATTTTATCTTCCAGGTCACTTATCTGTTCTTCTGCCTCAGTTATTCTGCTCTTGATCCCTTCTAGAGAATTTTTAATTTCACTTATTCTGTTGTTCATCATTGTTTGTTTGCTCTTTAGTTCTTCTAGGTCCTTGTTAAATGTTTCTTGTATTTTGTCTATTCTATTTCCAAGATTTTGGATCATCTTTACTATCATATTCTGAATCTTTTTCAAGTAGACTGACTATTTCCTCTTCATTTGTTAGGTCTGGTGCATTTTTTACCTTGCTCCTTCATGTGCTGTGTATTTTTCTGTCTTCTCATTTTGCTTAACTTACTGTGTTTGGTGTCTCCTTTTCGCAGGCTGCAGGTTCGTAGTTCCCGTTGTTTTTGGTGTCTGTCCGAAGTGGCTAAGGTTGGTTCAGTGGGTTGTGTAGGCTTCCTGGTGGAGGGGACTAGTGCCTGTTATCTGGTGGATGAGGCTTGATCTTATCTTTCTCCTGGGCAGGTCCACGTCTGGTGGTGTGTTTTGGGGTGTCTGTGGCCTTATTATGATTTTAGGCAGCCTCTCTGCTAATGGATGGGGTTGTGTTCTTGTCTTGCTAGTTGTTTGGCATAGGGTGTCCAGCACTGTAGCTTGCTGGTCATTCAGTGAAGCTGGCTGCTGGTGTTGAGATGGAGATATCTGAGAGGTTTTTGTCGTTTGATATTATGTGGAGCTGGGAGGTCTCTTGTGTACCAGTGTCCTGAAGTTGGCTCTCCCACCTCAGAGGCACAGCACTCACTCCTGGCTGCAGCACCAAGAGCCTTTCATCTACACGGCTTTTCCGTCAGCCGCATCACCTCCCGGCTGGTCCTGAGGAGACGGGGCTCCCGTCAGCATGAGCTGGACTCCACAACATCCCAAAGCCGAAGCCTCAGCAACTCCTGAGGAGACTTGGCTCCCGTTAGTGTGGACTCGACCCTGTGTTGTCCCGAAGCCCCCGCGCTGTCAGCCGCATCACCTCCCGGCCGGTCCTGAGGAGACGGGGCTCCCGTCAGCATGAGCTGGACTCCACAACATCCCAAAGCCGAAGCCTCAGCAACTCCTGAGGAGACTTGGCTCCCGTTAGTGTGGACTCGACCCTGTGTTGTCCCGAAGCCCCCGCGCTGTCAGCATGGACTCAGCCCCATGTGTTCCAGAAGCCAAAGCCCCAGCAGGTCCTGAGAAGACCAGGTTCATGTCAGCTGCCCAGGGGAGCCCCACCTGCTAGTGTTGGAGGGTCTCCTGCAGAGGCAGGGGGTGACTGTTGCTCACTGTGGGGACAAGGACACTGGCAGCAGAAGTTCTGGGAAGTACTCCTTGGCATGAGACCTCCGAGAGTCTGCCATTAGCCCCACCAAAGACCATACAGTATTTATCTTTCTCTGACTTACTTCACTTAGTATAATGCCCTTCAAGTCCATGAATGTTGCTGCAAATGGCAAAATTTTGTTCTTTTTTATGGCTGAGTAGTGTTCCAGTGTGTGTGTGTGTGTGTATCTCACAGCTTCTTCATCTATTCATCTGTTGACGGACTCTTAGGTTGTTTCCGTGTCTTGGCAATTGTGAATAATGCTGCTATGAACATTGGGATGCACATATCTATTCAAATTAGTGTTTTTGTTTCAATTAGGCGTATACCCAGGAGTGTAATTGCTAGGTCATATGGTAGTTCTATTTTTAGTTTTCTGAGAGACCTCCATACCATTTTCCACAATGGCTGCACTAATTTTGTAGCAGATATTTACTGGAAAAAAAATCCATGTATAAGTGGACCCATGCAGTTCAAACCGATGATGTTTAAGGGTCAACTGTAAATGTTAATTAGGCCACGTGTGGTTCTGATCTATATCTCTACTGATTTTCTATTTACTTCTATCAATAACTGAAAACAGTGTTAAAAGTTTGTTGCAGTTTTGTTAGTTTTTGCTTTTTGTATTTTTTTAAGATCTGTTTTTGGATGTATACACATGTAGGATTATGTCTTCTTGAGGATTTGACCACTTTATTATTGCAGAATATCTCTTGTCTTTGACAGTAATCACTGTCTTGAAATCCATTTCATCTCATATAAATACAGCCATTCCAGTTTCCTTAGGATTGTTTTCCCATCCCAGTGTATCTTTTCCCATCCCAGCCTTTAACTTTTCTGAGTGTTTGTATTTAAAGTGGGTTTTCTTGGGGCTTCCCTGGTGGTGCAATGGTTAAGAATCCGCCTGCCAATGCAGGGGATGCAGGATCGAGCCCTGGTACAGGAAGATCCCACATGCTGCAGAGCAGCTAAGCCTTTGTGCCACAAATACTGAGCCTGTGCTCTCGAGCCCAAAAGCCACAACTACTGAGCCCTCATGCCACAACTACTGAAGACCTCATGCCTAGAGGCTGTGCTCTGCAACAAGAGAAGCCACGGCAGTGAGAAGCCCATGCACCACAATGAACAGTAGCCTCGGCTTGCCTCAACTAAAGAAAGCCCACATGCAGCAACAAAGACCCAATGCAGCCACAAATAAATAAATAAAATAGATAAATTTTTTTAAAAGTTGAAAAAAATAAGATGGGTTTTCTTTTTTTTTTAACATCTTTATTGGAGTTTAATTGCTTTACAATGGTGTGTTAGTTTCTGCTTTATAACAAAGTGAATCAGTTATACATATACAAATGTTTCCATATCTCTTCCCTCTTGCATCTCCCTCCCTCCGAAACTCCCTATCCCACCCCTCTAGGTGATCACAAAGCACCTAGCTGATCTCCCTGTGCTATGCGGCTGCTTCCCACTAGCTATCTATTTTACGTTTGGTAGTGTATATATGTCCATGCCACTCTATCACTTTGTCACAGGTTACCCTTCCACCTCCCCATATCCTCAAGTCCATTCTCTAGTAGGTCTGGGTCTTTATTCCCATCTTGCCCCTAGGTTCATCATGACCCTTTTTTTTTCTTAGATTCCATATATATGTGTTAGCATACGGTATTTGTTTTTCTCTTTCTGATTTACTTCACTCTGTATGACAGACTCTAGGTCCATCCACCTCACTACAAATAACTCAATTTTCTTTCTTTTTATGGCTGAGTAATATTCCACTGTATATATGTGCCACATCTTGTTTATCCATTCAACCGATGATGGACACTTAGGTTGTTTCCACCTCCAGGCTATTGTAAATAGAGCTGCAGTGAACATTTTGGTACATGACTCTTTTTGAATTATGGTTTTCTCAGGGTATATGCCCAGTAGTGGGATTGCTGGGTCATATGATAGTTCTATTTGTAGTTTTTTAAGGAACCTCCATTCTGTTCTCCATAGTGGCTGTATCAATTTACATTCCCACCAGCAGTGCAAGAGTGTTCGCTTTTCTCCACACCCCCTCCAGCATTTATTGTTTCTAGATGTTTTGATGATGGCCATTCTGACCATTCTGGTGTGAGATGATAGCTCATTGTAGTTTTGATTTGCATTTCTCTAATGATTAGTGATGTTGAGCATTCTTTCATGTGTTTGTTGGCAATCTGTATACCTTCTTTGGAGAAATGTCTATTTAGGTCTTTTGCCCATTTTTGGATTGGGTTTTTTTTTTTTTTTTTTTTTTTTTTGGTATTGAGCTGCAGGAGCTACTTGTAAATTTTGGAGATTAATCCTTTGTCAGTTGCTTCATTTGTAAATATTTTCTCCCATTCTGAGGGTTGTCTTTTGGTCTTCTTTATGGTTTCCTTTGCTGTGCAAAAGCTTTGAAGTTTCATTAGGTTCCATTAGTTTATTTTTTTTTTTATTTCCATTTCTCTAGGAGGTGGGTCAAAAAGTATCTTGCTGTGATTCATGTCACAGTGTTCTTACTATGTTTTCCTCTAAGAGTTTGATAGTGTCTGGCCTTACGTTTAGGTCTTTAATCCATTTTGAGCTTATTTTTGTGTATGGTGTTAGGGAATGTTCTAATTTCATACTTTTACATGTACCTGTCCAGTTTTCCCAGCACCACTATTTGAAGAGGCTGTCTTTTCTCCACTGTATCTTCTTGCCTCCTTTATCAAAGATAAGGTGACCATATGTGTGTGGGTTTGTCTCTGGGATTTCTATCCTGTTGCATTGATCTATATTTCTGTTTTTGTGCCAGTACCATACTATCTTGATTACTGTAGCTTTGTAGTATAGTCTGAAGTCAGGGATCCTGATTCCTCCAGCTCTGTTTTTCGTTCTCAAGATTGCTTTGGCTATTCGGGGTCTTTTGTGTTTCCATACAAATTGTGACATTTTTTGTTCTAGTTCCGTGAAAAATGCCAGTGGTACTTTGATAGGGATTGCATTGAATCTGTAGATTGCTTTGGGTAGTAGAGTCATTTTCACAATGTTGATTCTTCCAATCCAAGAACATGGTGTATCTCTCCATCTATTGGTATCATCTTGAATTTCTTTCATCAGTGTCTTATAATTTTCTGCATAGAGTACTTTTGTCTCCTTAGGTAGATTTATTCCTAGGTGTTTTATTCTTTTTGTTGCAATGGTAAATGGGAGTGTATTCTTGATTTCACTTTCAGATTTTTCATCATTAGTGTACAGGAATGCCAGAGATTTCTGTGCATTAATTTTGTATCCTGCACCTTTACCAAATTCATTGATTAGCTCTAGGGTTTTTCTGGTAACATCTTTAGGATTCTCTATGTATAGTATTATGTCATCTGCAAACAGTGACAGCTTTACTTCTTCTTTTTCAATTTAGATTCCTTTTATTTCCTTTTCTTCTCTGATTGCTGTGGCTAAAACTTCGAAAACTATGTGGAATAATAGCGGTGAGAGTGGGCAACATTGTCTTTTTCCTGATCTTAGTGGAAATGCTTTCAGTTTTTCACCATTGAGAACAATGTTTGCTGTGGGTTTGTCATATATGGCCTTTATTATGTTGAGGAAAGTTCCCTCTATGCCTACTTTCTGCAGGGTTTTTATCATAAATGGGTGTTGAATTTTGTCAAGAGCTTTCCCTGCATAGATTGAGATGGTCATATGGTTTTTCTACTTCAATTTAATATGGTATGTCACGTTGATTGATTTGCATATATTGAAGAACCCTTGCATTCCTGGGACAAACCCACTTGATCATGGTGTATGATCCTTTTAATGTGCTGTTTGCTAGTATTTTGTTGAGGATTTTTGCATCTATGTTCATCAGTGATATTGGCCTGTAGTTTTCTTTCTTTGTCACATCTTTGTCTGGTTTTGGTATCAGGGTGATGGTGGCCTCGTAGAATGAGTTTGGGAGTGTTCCTCCCTCTGCTATATTTTGGAAGAGTTTGAGAAGGATAGGTGTTAGCTCTTCTCTAAATGTTTGATAGAATTCGCCTGTGAAGCCATCTGGTCCTGAGCTTTTGCTTGTTGGAAGATTTTTCATCTCAGCTTCAATTTCAGTGCTTGTGGTTGGTCTGTTCATATTTTCTGTTTCTTCCTGGTTCAGTCTCAGCAGGTTGTGCATTTCTAAGAATTTGTCCATTTCTTCCAGGTTGTCCATTTTATTGTCATAGAGTTGCTTGTAGTAATCTCTCGTGATCCTTTGTATTTTGCAGTGTTAGTTGTTACTTCTCTTTTTTCATTTCTAATTCTATTGTTTTGACTCTTCTCCCTTTTTTTCTTGATGAATCTGACTAATGGTTTATCAATTTTGTTTATCTTCTCAAAGTACCAGCTTTTAGTTTTGTTGATCTTTGCTATAGTTTCCTTCCTTTCTTTTTCATTTATTTCTGATCTGATCTTTATGATTTCTTTCCTTCTGATAACTTTGGGGCTTTTTTGTTCTTCTTTCTCTCATTGTTTTAGGTGCAAGTTTAGGTTGTTCATTCCAGATGTTTCTTGTTTCTTAAGGTAGGATTGTATTGCTATAAACTTCCCTCTTAGAACTGCTTTTGCTGCATTCCATAGGTTTTGGGTCATCATGTCTCCATTGTCATTTGTTTCTAGGTATTTTTTGATTTCCTTTTTGATTTCTTCAGTGACCTCTTGGTTATTAAGTAGTGTATTGTTTAGCCTCCATGTGTTTGGTTTTTTTACAGATTTTTTCCTGTAATTGATATCTAGTTTCATAGCATTATGGTTGGCAAAGATACTTGATATGATTTCAATTTCCTTAAATTCACCAAGGCTTGATTTGTGACCCAAGATATGATCTATCCTGGAGAATGTTCCATGAGAACTTGAGAAGAAAGTGTATTCTGTTGTTTTTGGATGGAATGTCCTATAAATATCAATTAAGTCCATCTTGTTTAATGTATCATTTAAAGCTTGTGTTTCCTTATTTATTTTCATTTTGGATGATCTGTCCATTGGTGAAAGCGGGGTGTTAAAGTCCCCTACTATGAATGTGTTACTGTCACTTTCCCCTTTTATGGCTGTTAGTATTTGCCTTATTTATTGAGGTGCTCCTATGTTGAGTGCATAAATATTTACACTTGTTATATCTTCTTCTTGGATCAATCCCTTGATCATTATGTAGTGTCCTTCTTTGTCTCTTCTAATAGTCTTTATTTTAAAGTCTATTTTGTCTGATAAGAGAATTGCTACTCCAGCTTTCTTTTGGTTTCCATTTGCATGGAATATCTTTTTCCATGCCCTCACTTTCAGGCTGTATGTGTCTCTAGGTCTGAAGTGGGTCTCTTGTAGACAGCATATATATGGGTCTTGTTTTTGTATCCATTCAGCCAGTCTATATCTTTTGGTTGGAACATTTAATCCATTTACATTTAAGGTAATTATCGATATGTATGTTCCTATTCCCATTTTCTTAATTGTTTTGGGTTTGTTATTGTAGGTGTTTTCCTTCTCTTGTGTTTCCTGCCTAGAGAAGTTCCTTTAGCATTTGTTGTAAAGCTGGTTTGGTGGTGCTGAATTCTCTTAGCTTTTGCTTGTCTGTAACGGTTTTAATTTCTCCATCAAATCTGAATGGGATCCGTGCTGGATAGAGTAATCTTGGTTGTAGGTTTTTCTCCTTCATCACTTTAAATATGTCCTGCCACTCCCTTCTGGCTTGCAGAGTTTCTGCTGAAAGATCAGCTGTTAACCTTATGGGAATTCCCTTGTGTGTTATTTGTTGTTTTTCCCTTGCTGCTTTTAATATGTTCTTTGTATTTAATTTTTGACAGTTTGATTAATATGTGTCTTGGAGTGTTTCTCCTTGGATTTATCCTTTATGGGACTCTCTGTGCTTCCTGGACTTGATTGACTTTTTCCTTTCCCATATTAGGGAAGTTTTCAACTATAATCTCTTCAAATATTTTCTCAGTCCCTTTCTTTTTCTCTTCTTCTTCTGGGACTCCTATAATTCAAATGTTGGTGTGTTTCATGTTGTCCCAGAGGTCTCTGAGACTGTCCTCAGTTCTTTTCATTCTTTTTTCTTTATTCTGCTCTGCAGTAGTTATTTCCACTATTTTATCTTCCAGGTCACTTATCTGTTCTTCTGCCTCAGTTATTCTGCTCTTGATCCCTTCTAGAGAATTTTTAATTTCACTTATTCTGTTGTTCATCATTGTTTGTTTGCTCTTTAGTTCTTCTAGGTCCTTGTTAAATGTTTCTTGTATTTTGTCTATTCTATTTCCAAGATTTTGGATCATCTTTACTATCATATTCTGAATCTTTTTCAAGTAGACTGACTATTTCCTCTTCATTTGTTAGGTCTGGTGCATTTTTTACCTTGCTCCTTCATGTGCTGTGTATTTTTCTGTCTTCTCATTTTGCTTAACTTACTGTGTTTGGTGTCTCCTTTTCGCAGGCTGCAGGTTCGTAGTTCCCGTTGTTTTTGGTGTCTGTCCGAAGTGGCTAAGGTTGGTTCAGTGGGTTGTGTAGGCTTCCTGGTGGAGGGGACTAGTGCCTGTTATCTGGTGGATGAGGCTTGATCTTATCTTTCTCCTGGGCAGGTCCACGTCTGGTGGTGTGTTTTGGGGTGTCTGTGGCCTTATTATGATTTTAGGCAGCCTCTCTGCTAATGGATGGGGTTGTGTTCTTGTCTTGCTAGTTGTTTGGCATAGGGTGGCCAGCACTGTAGCTTGCTGGTCATTGAGTGAAGCTGGGTCTTGGCATTGAGATGGAGATCTCTGGGAGATTTTCACCGTTTGATATTACATGGAGCTGGGTGGTCTCTTGTGTACCAGTGTCCTGAAGTTGGCTCTCCCACCTCAGGGGCACAGCACTGACTCTTGGCTGGAGCACTAAGAGCCTTTCATCCACACAGCTCAGAATAAAAGGGAGAAAAAGTAGAAAGAAAGAAAGAAAGAAAGAGGATAAATTAAAGTAAAATAAAATAAGATAAAGTTATTAAAATAAAAATTAATTATTAAGAAAAAAAATTTTTAAAGTAAAAACAAAAAAAAGGACGGACAGAACCCTAGGTTAAATGGTAAAAGCAAAGCTATACAGGCAAAATCACACACAGAAACATACAAACTCACAAAAAGAGAAAAAGGGGAAAAAATATATATCTTTGCTCCCAAAGTCCACCTCCTCAGTTTGGGATGATTTGTTGTCTATTCAGGTACTCCACCGATGCACGGTACATCAAGTTGATTGTGGAGCTTTAATCCGCTGCTCCTGAGGCTACTAGGAGAAATTTCCCTTTCTCTTCTTTGTTCACACAGCTCCTGGGGTTCAGCTTTGGATTTGGACCCGCCTCTGCGTGTGGGTCGTTTGAGGGCATCTGTTCTTCACTCAGACAGGACGGGGTTAAAGTAGCAGCTGATTCGGGGTCTCTGGCTCACTCAGGCCAGGGGAAGGGAGGGGTATGGATGCGGGGTGAGCCTGCAGTGGCAGAGGCCGGCGGGACGTTGCACCAGCCTGAGGAGTGCTGTGCGTTCTTCCAGGGAAGTTGCCCCTGGATCACGGGACCCTGGCCGTGGTGGGCTGCACAGGCTCTTAGGAGGAGAGGTGTGGACAGTGACCTGTGCTTGCACACAGGCTTCTTGGTGGCGGCAGCAGCAGCCTTAGCGTCTCGTGCCCGTCTCTGGGGTCTGTGCTGATAGCCGCGGTTTGCGCCCATCTCTGGAGCTTGTTTAGGCGGTGCTCTTAATCCCCTCTCCTCATGCACCAGGAAACACAGAGGGAAGAAAAACTCTCTTGCCTCTTTGGCAGCTCCAAAGTTTTTCCCGGACTCTCTCCCGGCCAGCTGTGGTGCACTAACCCCTTTAGGCTGCGTTCACACCGCCAACACCAGTCCTCTCCCTGGGATCCGACCTCCGAAGCCCGAGCCTCAGCTCCCAGCCCTCCGCCCGCCCTGGTGGGTGAGCAGACAAACTTCTCGGGCTGGTGAATGCTGGTCGTCGCTGATCCTCTGTGCAGGAATCTTTCCGCTTTGCCCTCCGCACCCCTGTTGCTATGCTCTCCTCCGCAGCTCCGAAGCTTCCCCCCTCCACCACCCGCAGTCTTTGCCCACGAATAGGCTTCCTAGTGTGTGGAAACATTTCCTCCTTCACAGTTCCCTCCCACTGGTGCAGGTCCCATCCCGATTCTTTTGTCTCTGTTTATTCTTTTTTCTTTTGCCCTACCCAGGTACGTGGGGAGTTTCTTGCCTTTTGGGAGGTCTGAGGTCTTCTGCCAGCGTTCAGTAGTTGTTCTGTAGGAGTTGCTCCACATGTAGATGTATTTCTGGTGTATTTGTGGGGAGGAAGGTGATCTCTGCGTCTTACTCTTTTGCCATCTTTCACTCTGCTTTTTTCTTTTTAGAGTTCTAAAATACATTTATAAACTATAAATGAAACTGGGAAAGAAATTCATATTTTCTTTTTGAAAAACGATTCACCTTGCACTGATTTCTTCACATACTGACAGTCAACCACATTTCCTTGGAGACTAACATCTGCTAAGAAATTGTGCCTGGGAGAGCATCCAGACTATATTGTGCCAGGCTCTGCCCCACGCTCACTCGGCTTCTCTTGAAGTTTGCACTTGTTGGCCTTATCGAATTTGTCAATTTCTGACATTTATTTTGAGTATTTGACAATTTATATTTAATGTAATTATTGATACACTTGGGTTTAAATACAAAATTTGCTATTTGGTTTTTTTCTTTTGAAAAACTATTTTTTGTACAGCAGATTCTTATTAGTTATCCATTTTATAATTATTGGTATATATATGTCAATCCCACTCTCCCATTTCATCACAACACCACTCCCCACCACTCTCCCCACTTGGTGTCCATACGTTTGTTCTCTGCATCTATGTCTAAATTTCTGCCCTACAAACCAGTTCATCTGTACCATTTTTCTAGGCTCCACATATATGCATTAATATACATTTGTTTTTCTCTTTCTGACTTACTTCACTCTGTATGACAGTCTCTAGATCCATCCATGTCTCTACAGATGGCCCAATTTCGTTCCTTTTTATGGCTGAGTAATGTTCCATTGTATATATGTACCACATCTTCTTTATCCATTCATCTATCAATGGGCATGAAGTTGCTTCAGTGTCCTAGCTATTGTAAATACTGCTGCAATGAACATTAGGGTACACGTGTCGGTTTGAATTATGGGTTTCTCTGGGTATATGCCCAGTAGTGGAATTGCTGGATCATATGGTAATTCTATTTATAGTTTTTTAATGAACCGCCATACTGTTCTCCATAGTGGCTGTATCCATTTTCATTCCCAACAACAGTGCAAGAGGGTTCCCTTTTCTTCAAACCTTCTCCAGCATTTGTTGTTTGTAGATTTTCTGATGATGCCCATTCTAACTGGTGTGAGGTGATACCTCACTGTAGTTTTGATTTGCATTTCTCTAATAATTAGTGGTGTTGAGTAGCTTTTCATGTGCTTCTTAACCACCTGTACGTCTTCTTTGGAGAAATGTTTATTTAGGTCTTCTACCCATTTTTGGATTGGGTTGTTTGTTTGATCTTCAAACAAATATTGATCTTCATGAGCTGTTTATATATTTTGGGGATTAATCCTTTTCCCATTGATTCATTTGCAAATATTTTCTCCCATTTTGAGGGTTGTCTTTTCATCTTGTTTGTAGTTTCCTTTGCTTTGCAAAAGCTTTGAAGTTTCATTAGGTCCCATTTGTTTAGTTTTATTTCCATTACTCTAGGAGGCAGATCAAAAAAGATCTTGCTGAATTTATGTTGAAGAGTGTTCTTTTTACGTTTTCCTCTAAGAGTTTTATAGTGTCCAGTCTTACATTTAGGTCTCTAATCCATTTTGAGTTTATTTCTGTGTATGGTGTTAGGGAGTGTTCTAATTTCATTCTTTTACATGTAGCTGTGCAGTTCTCCCAGCACCACTTATTGAAGAGACTGTCTTTTCTCCATTGTGTATCCTTGCCTCCTTTGTCATAGATTAGTTGACCATAGATGCGTGGGTTTATCTCTGGGCTTTCTATCCTGTTCCATTGATCTATATTTCTGTTTTTGTGCCAGTACCATATTGTCTTGATTACTGTAGTTCTGTAGTATATTCTGAAATCTGGGAGCCTGATTCCTCCAGGTCTTTTTTTTCCCCTCAAGACTGCTTTGGCTATTTGGGGTCTTTTGTGTCTCCATACAAATTTTCAGATTTTTTTGTTCTAATTCTGTAGAAAAGGACATTGGTAAATTGATAGGGATTGCATTGAATCTGTAGATTGCTTTGGGTAGTATAGTCGTTTTCACAATATTGATTCTTCCAATCCAAGAACATGGCATATCTCTCCACCTGTTAGTGTCACCTTTAATTTCTTTCATCAGTGTCTTATAGTTTTCTGCATACAGGTCTTTTGTCTCCCTAGGTAGGTTTATTCCTAGGTATTTTATTCTTTTTGTTGCAATGGTAAATGGGAGTGTTTCCTTAATTTCTCTTTTAGATTTTTCATCATTAGTGTATAAGAATGCCAGAGATTTCTGTGCATTAATTTTGTATCCTGAAACTTTACCAAATTCATTGATTAGATCTAGTAGTTTTCTGGTGGCATCTTTAGGATTCTCTGTGTATAGTATCATGTCATCTGCAAACAGTGACAGCTTTACTTCTTATTTTCCAATTTGTATTCCTTTTATTTCCTTTTCTTCTCTGATTGCTGTGGCTAAGACTTCCAAAACTATGTGAATAAGAGTGACGAGAGTGGACATCCTTGTCTCGTTCCTGACATTAGAGGAAATGCTTTCAGTTTTTCACCATTGAGAATGACGTTTGCTGTGGGTTTGTCGTATATGGCCTTTATTATGTTGAGGTAGGTTCCCTCTATGCCCACGTTCTGGAGAGTTTTTATCACAAATGGGCGCTGAATTTTGTTAAAAGCTTTTTCTGCATCTATTGAGATGATCATATGGTTTTTATTCTTCTATTTGTTAATATGATGTATCACATTGATTGATTTGCATATATTGAAGAAGACTTGCATCCCTGGGATTAATCCCACTTGAGAGTGGTGTATGATTCTTTTAATGTGTTGTTGGATTCTTTTTGCTAAGATTTTGTTGAGGATTTTTGCACCTATATTCATCAGCGATGTTGGTCTGTAATTTTGTTTTTTTGTAGTATCTTTGGTTTTGGTATCAGGGTGATGGTGGCCTCATAGAATGAGTTTGGGAGTGTTCCTTCCTCTGCAATTTTTTGGAAGAGTTTGAGAAGGATGATGTTACCTATTCTCTAAACGTTTGATAGAATTCACCTGTGAAGCCATCTGGTCCTGAACTTTTGTTTGTTGGAAGATTTTTAGTCACAGTTTCAATTTCAGTGCTTGTGATTGGTCTGTTCATATTTTCTGTTTCTTCCTGGTTCAGTCTTGGAAGGTTATACCTTTCTAAGCATTTGTCCATTTCTTCCAGGTTGTCCATTTTATTGGCATAGAGTTGCTTGTAGTAGTCTCTTAGGATGCTTTGTATTTCTGCGGTGTCTGTTGTAATTTCTCCTTTTTCATTTCTAATTTTAATGATTTGAGTCCTCTCCCTCTTGATGAGTCTGGCTAAAGGTTTATAAATTTTGTTTATCTTCTCAAAGAACCAGCTTTTAGTTTTATTGAACTTTGCTATTGTTTTCTTTGTTTCTATTTCATTTATTTCTGCTCTGATCTTTATGATTTCTTTCCATCTACTAAGTTTGGGTTTTGTTTGTTCTTCTTTCTCTAATTCTTTTAGGTGTAAAGTTAGATTGTTTATTTGAGATGTTTGTTCTTTCTTGAGGTAGGATTTTATTGCTATAAACTTTCCTGTTAGAATTGGTTTTGCTGCATCCCATTGGTTTTGGATCATCGTGTTTTCATTGTCATTTGTCTCTAGGTATTTTCTGATTTCCTCTTTGATTTCTTCAGTGATCTCTTGGTTATTTAGTAATGTATCATTTAGCCTCCCTCTGTTTGTGTTTTTTACGTTCTTTTTCCTGTAATTTATTTCTAATCTCATAGTGTTGTGGTCAGAAAAGGTGCTTGATCTGATTTCAATTTTCTTAAATTTACTGAGTCTTGATTTGTGACCCAGGATATTATCAATTCTGGAGAATGTTCCGTGCGCACTTGAGAAGAAAGTGTAATCTGCTGTTTTTGGATGGAATGTCCTATAAATATCAATTAAATCTATCTGGTCTATTGTGTCATTTAAAGCCTGTGTTTCCGTATTAATTTTCTGTTTGGATGATCTGTCCATTGGTGTAAGTGAGGTGTTAAAGTCCCCTATTATTATTGTGTTACTGTCGACTTCCTCTTTTATAGCTGTTAGCAGTTGCCTTATGTATTGAGGTGCTTCTATTTTGGGTGCATAAATATTAATAATTGTTATATCTTCTTCTTGGACTGATCCCTTGATCATTATGTAGTGTCCTTCCTTGTCTCTTGTAACATTCTTTATTTTAAAGTCTATTTTATCTGATATGAGTATTGCTACTCCAGCTTTCTTTTGATTTCCATTTGCATGGAATATCTTTTTCCATGCCCTCATTTTCAGTCTGTATGTGTCCCTAGGTCTGAAGTGGGTCTCTTGTAGACAGCATATACATGGGTCTTATTTTTGTATCCATTCAGTGAACCTGTGTCTTTTGGTTGGAGCGTTGAATCCATTCACATTTAAGGTAATTATCGATATGTATGTTCCTATTACCATTTTCTAAATTGTTTTGGGTTTGTTTTTTTAGATCCTTTCCTTCTCTCTGTTTCCCACTGAGAGAAGTTCCTTTAGCATTTGTTGTAGAGCTGCTTGGATGGTGCTGAAATCTCTTAGCTTTTGTTTGTCTGTAAAGCTTTTGATTTCTCCACCGAATGTGAATGAGGTCCTTTCCGGGTAGAGTAATCTTGGTTGTAGGTTCTTCCCTTTCATCACTTTAAATATGTCATGCCACTCCCTTCTGGCTTGTAGAATATCTGCTGAGAAATCAGCTCTTAACCTTATGGGAATTCTCTTGCATCTTATTTGTTGTTTTTCCCTTGCTGCTTTCAAGACAAATTTTTGCCAATTTGATTACTTTGTGTCTCGGCCTTTTTTTCCCTTGCATTTATCCTGTATGGGACTCTCTGCGCTTCCTGGACTTTGGTGGCTATTTCCTTTCCCATGTTAGGGAAGTTTTTGATTGTAATCTCTTCAAATATTTTCTTGGGTCCTTTCTCTCTCTCTTCTCCTTTTGGGACCCCTATAATGCGAATGTTGTTGCATTTAATGTTGTCCCAGAGGTCTCTTAGGCTGTCTTCATTTCTTTTCATTCTTTTTTCTTTATTCTGTTCCACAGCAGTGAATTCCACCATTCTGTGTTCCAGGTCACTTATTCATTCTTCTGCCTCAGTTATTCTGCTATTGATTCCTTCTAGTTTATTTTTCATTTCAGTTATTGTATTGTTCATCTCTGTTTGTTTGTTCTTTAATTCTTCTAGATCTTCATTAAACATTTCTTGCATCTTCTCAAACTTTGCCTCCATTCTTTTTCTGAGGTCCTGGATCATCTTCAGTATCATTATTCTGAATTCTTTTTCTGGAAGGTTGCCTATCTCCACTTCATTTAGTTGTTTTTCTGGGGTTTTATCTTGTTCCTTCATCTGGTACATAGCCCTCTGCCTTTTCATCTTGTCTATCTTTCTGTGAATGTGGTTTTTGTTCCACAGGCTGCAGGATTGTAGTTCTTCTTGCTTGCTGTCTGCCCTCTCCTTGGCATTCCTGTAGTAACCTGCTAGTGTTGGAGGGTCTCCTATGTCTCACCATGAGGACAAGGACACTGGCAGCAGAAATTCTAGGAAGTACTCCTTGGCATGAGCCCTCCCAGAGTCCGCCATTAGCCCCACCTGCTATTTGTTTTCTATTTGTCTCAATTGATCTCTGTTCCTTCTTTTCATCTTGTCCTATCCTCTGTTGAATTTTTTTAGTGTTTTTTTTTATTCTATTTTCCCTCCTCTATTGGTTTATTGGCTATAGCTCTTTCTTTTGTTAACTTATTTTCATAGTGGTTATTCTAGAATTCACAGTATATATCTTCACCTTATCACAACCTGTCTTCACATATTACAACCTGTCTTCACATATTACATCACATGGCATATGTATGTTTCTACTTCTCTCTTCCAACCTTTGTATTTTCCTTGTCATACATTTTACCTCTACATATGTTGTAAATCCCACGGTAAATTATTTTTGCTTTAAACAACCAAATGTCTTTTTAAAAAAGTTTAAATATTAGAAATAAGTATTTTATATTTAATTACTTTATATTAGATATTTACCATTTTTCTTTATTCCTTTGTATAGGTGCAAATTTCTGTCTGGTATTTCTTTCAGCTTGAAAAATATCCTCTTTCATTTCTTTTAGTGAAAGTCTGCTGGCAATGAATTCACCTAGCTTTTGTTTGCCTGAAACTGTTTTTATTTTACCTTTGCTTTTTAACAATATTATTGCTGGATATAAATTCTAGACTAATAGTTTTATTTTTTTTTCTTTCAGCATTTTAAAGATGTCATTTTCTTTTCTTTTTGCTTCCATTGTTTTTAATGCCCAGTTAATGGAATTTAAAATTTTGTTCTCCTATGTGTAATGTCTTTTGCTTTATTTTAGTCTGACTGCCTTTAAAATTTTACCTTTGTTTCTTGTTTCCAGCAATTTGGTTATGATACATTTTTGTGTGGTTTGTCTTTAACTTGCTTGGATTTTGCTGATCTTCTTGGACCTGTGGGTATATAGTTTTCACTAAGTTTGGAAAAATTTTGGCCATTATTTCTTCAAATTCTGTTTCTGAAAAATAAATAGGCAAGAATAGATTAAATTTAGGGATATTTAACATTCTTTGATATCACATCTTCCTATGCACGAGTAAGGTTTGTCTTTACATTTTATCAAGTCATCTTTTGCATATCTCGGTAGCATTTTAAAGTTTTCTTCATATAGATCTTAAATATTTCATATTTATTTCTAGGTATTTTATGTTTTGGTTATTGTGTTTATTATAAGTGAGATCTTTTGTTATTATGTTCTAAGGGGCTATTGCTTTTATATTGGAAGATCATTGATTTCTCTATTAACCTTGTCCTAACCACCTTACTGTGTCCCATTATTGTTTCCCATTCATTTGCTTATATTTTTCAGGTATATATAATAATATCAGAAAATGCTGCTTTCTTGTATTTGCATGTTACTATTTTGTTTACTAAAATAAAGCAAAAGATATTATGAAAAAGTAACGTGTCTTTTTCATGTTACTTTGTATCTTTTACTCTTTTTGAATATTTTAGACATACTCATTTTAAAAATCTTTTCATATTATTCCATCATGTGTCGTTTATTGGGGTACAAATTTTCCCAACTATCTCATCTGTTGACTATATTTCAAGATAGTTCCTTTCTTCCTAGAATTAGACATATTTACCATGAATTCATCTTCAGTAGGTAAAGTTTCCTGTTAGAGCTCTGTGAACTTGTGTTGTGCAGGCATCTGTATCACTTGGTTCACATTTGCCTTTGCAGAGTTCATTCCTGGGTACTTTTTATATTTATTTTTTGAGTATAACTTCATTTGGTTATGGTTTGGAGAAATTCTGACTAACACCTACACATGGTACAATTTTGGAAGTTTGATTTCTATAGGTCTACTCTTTCACCACCCACAGTGTTGGCCAGATGGTCAGCTTCCTGCTGTTCCTTAGACCAGTGGGCAGAGTCTTCTAGTCCTTATTTCATGGGAGGAACATCTCTTTCTGGCTTTTAGCTTTATTCAAAGAGGTCAGTTTCTACTTCTTACCACCTGCTGGCCTGAAGCCTAATTCTGTTCCCATGGCTGTTAACACACATCTTCTCTGCCAGCACCTGTTTCTCATGTCCCTGTGGACAGTCTGCTTTTAGCCCCTGCTCAACTTTATGAGTTTGAGTTTCTACTTCCTTCCTGGTACCTGGGAATTTTCCTTGCTTAGTTTTGAGTTTGGCTATGAAATGACAGTAATAATGATGACAACAACAATAACATTTTGTTGTTATATTTTACCCAAAATTTATGTGGGCTTGGAGCATAATGAGAAACTTCCCACATTGGTTGAATCTGTGCCACTGACCAAGATTTCCTCATGGTCTTTAAGTAATTCTGACACATGTCCTTTCCTGTCACATACTTATTCTCAGAATATCTTGGGCCCCAACAAGTAAGAGATTCTAATTGTTCCTATTCACATACACACTCAGCGTTTTCCACATATCCTCATTTCTATTCCTTTATATTGTTATCAGGATATAGAAAACTTAAGAAAATGAAGGCGCTTCCTTATCAGACATCACTCTCTATGGCACAGGGTCAGGGGATACTTTTAATGCACTATGATAAGTATCAAAATAGAGGTAGGTGCTGTGCAATTACAGGGAAATGTTGCTTAAAGGTTTTGTGTATGTGTATGAAACAGAGCGGCCTGTGTGTATGTCTTTCTCTTCTATATATCCTGGGAATAATGAGAGTGGGAAAGCAGACAACAGGGGGTGGGGGAGAGAATGTGTGGGGGTCAAGACCCTTGGCTCCTGGTTTTTGTCACTAATAAACCTGTGCAGCTGCCCTTTGATGCCACCCATTTGAGGTCCTGACTCAGCAAGTCTGGAGTGGTTCCAAAGTAGCTGCATATTTAGATGCTTCTGTAGGTGATTTTGATGTACTGTTAGGATTAAAAGCTACTGACTTATATGCGACCTTCAGTAAATCATTTAAACCTATATACCTTCTGTGCCTCAGTGTTCTCCACTGTAAAATCAGGTAATTTTCAGATCTACCATTCCATTCTAATGGATAAATTTGCCTAAGAGTACTATTTTTGTGATGGTTGTTATTGTTGTTTTGGGTAATAATACTGTTACATAATCTCACTGCCTTTAGAAGCTTAGGTTGTATTTTTCTTGAGAGCAAAGCGTCAGTAAACTCAAATAACAAGCAGACTTGTTTTTCTATCATCCAGTGTTGTCATTCGGCTTCCAAAAATTAAGTAATGGTACTTGATGTAACAGCTTTGCCAGCCTGATGACCTGCCTTTACACATGATATTATGAGGTGATGAGGCTGAGTCTTATGATTTGCGGAGCCTGTCTATTGCTTTCCAGTTATAGCTCAGGGGTGTGTGGGGGGGGAAGGCACGAGGCTGTGAACAGTAATTGTTAGTGAACCCAGCTGGAGGACTACAGAGAGGTGCTCAGAGGCGATGGTTCCAAGTGTTTCTCTTTAATTATCTTCAAAACAACCTCTCATCCTAAAAAACCCAATTAAGGAGCAACACATGGCTTTGAAAGACATGGTGGGAGAGTTCCTGATGGTTTTCATTTGGGGAATAAGTATAGTGCAATGGGAAGAATGTGGACTCTGGAACCAGCCAGACTGGGTTCAAATCCTGGCTCTACAACTTACCAGCTTGATGACATTATGTAAGTTGCTCCACTAGTTTGTGCCTCAGTTTCCTCATCTGAAATGTGGAGAGAATGATGACTATCATGGCACCCACCTTGGGAAGCTATTTTACAGATGAAGTCAGCTGATACATGTACGACACTTAGAACAGTGCTTGGAGGATGTAAACATTCAAGAAGTCTTAGCTTTAGTTATTTGCTTCAAGACAAAGATTTAATCCACAGGGACAAATGGCAAAGAAATCTGAGGCAAATGTCAGGCTTATGGGGAAGACGTTTGGGGGTGGGTTGGCCTTTATGGAAGCCCTTTACATGGCACTGCATGGTCCTCCTATGTGGGAAGGCAGTCTTGCCTGGGGCACAAGCTCACCTCTGGTGGGCCAAGTTGACAAGGACAGGGCCAACTACAGACAGTCTCTGGGCCTGACCACAGGACACAGGCTCTCTCCCTCCATCAGCCTGAAACCATTTTCTTTTCAGTCTCTCCCTCCCTCCTTTTAGTCCTTCCGTCTGCTTTCTTTTTCTCCTTTCTCCCTCTCCTCCTCCTCCTCAAGCCTGGCCTTCACCTCCTCACCCTTTCCTATGGACATTTCTCCACCTGGAGATTAAGAGCAAATCTGACCTGAGTCCCCAACCTACTTTCTGGCCCCTTGTTCCAGCCTCACCCACTCCAAGTAGGGCCCTTGTGTCCAGTTAGTCTCCTTCCCAGAGATGGTGGGACCTATCTGAGAATCAGCCTCCTGGATCCCACACAGAAGACAGTAGTCCTGCCAGGAAGGGGCGGTGACTTACTGTGTTTGCTCTTCCCCGGCACAGTCTTTTCCTGCAGGTACATCTTGTTCGGAGCAGTTTCTGGAGCCCAGACATAACAGGCTGGCTTCACCTCTTATTAACTGGGACTGAAAAGTCAAGTCCATTTTGGTTTTAATTAAGAGAACACAAGGGGGACTTCCCTGGTGGCACAGTGGTTAAGAATCTGCCTGCCAATGTAGGGGACGGGGGTTCGATACCTGGTCTGGGAAGATCCCACATGCCATGGAGCAACTAAGCCCATGTGCCATAACTGCTGAGCCTGCACTCTAGACCCCGTGAGTCACAACTACTGAGCCTTCATGCCACAACTACTGAAGCGCACACGCCTAGAGCCCGTGCTCTGCAACAAGAGAAGCCACAACAATGAGAAGCCCGCGCACTGCAACGAAGAGTAGACCCCGCTCGCCACAACTAGAGAAAGCCAGCGCACAGCAACAAAGACCCAATGCAGCCAAAAATAAATAAATAAATGTATTTAAAAAATAAGAGAACACAAGGATTGGAGTAAACTGTGTGGAAGTAAGAAACAGGAACAAAGGTAAGAGATGAAAGCCATGCTTTGACCTCACTGGAACATTTGATGTTTTGAGAATATTGAATTGTTCTTCACTCCTCATTATCTCTAAGGAGGAAGAGAACAAAACCAACCCACTGCAGGCAAACTGACTAATGCTCTCCTTTAATGAATTCTTCTTAGCCACTGGTTTCCATGAAGTTGAGAAACAGTGAGAGAGCAAAGGGCAGGGGCCTCTCAGTTTTTGTAGTAATGAGTTTTGTGGATCTTTGAAAATGTGACCTTCACTACTTCACAGCCCTACTGTGTGTCCACATTTCCACACAGAGAGCCATAGGCACTGCTGGCAAATGCTGGAGAAGTCTGAAGCTGAGGAGCCAGTGGGGCCACTATATTAGTTTCCTAGGACTGTTGTAATAAAATACCGCTACTCAGGTGGCTTAGAACAACTGAAGTTTATTGCCTCACAGTTCAATTGGTTAGAATTCCAAAATCAAGGTGTCATCGGGGCCATGCTCCCTCTGAAGGTGCCAGGGAAGAATCTGCTCCAGACCTCTCTCCTAGCTGCTGGTGGTTCCTTGGCTCCTGGCCACATACCTCCAATCTTCACGTGGCACATTTCCTGCATGTGTGCTTATGTCCACTTGCCCCTTTTTGTAAGAATCGCCAGTCATGTTGGAACAGGGACCCACCTTCTGCAAGATAACCTCATTTTAACAGATTACAGCTGCAAAAACCCTACTTCCAATTAAGGTCACATTCTGAGGTCCTGGAAGATGGGACTTCAAGACATGAGTTTGGGGAAGACACAATTCAAACCATCACAGCCATAGCTGTGTTGTACAAGCTAGATGCCATGAAAGTGTGGGGATCTGCTTTGCACAGTCCATTCCATAGGTTGACGCTCAGTGCTCTGTGACTACACATTTGATAGAACCACCCTGGTGCTGGTTCTACATGTGCTGGAAATGAGGCCAGAAACATGGGCAGGGGCCGATCATGGGCTTGGAAGCCATGTGTGGTCTCCTGAGAGCAATGGGGAGCCATGGAATGTTTATCAACTGGAGGATGATCAGATTCTAGAAAGATCCCTCCACTGTAGTGTTGAGTAATAGAATGGGGGCGGAGTGAGACCTTCACAGTGTTTCAAGCAAGTGATAGAGCTGGCCTTGAACCTCACTAATAGCAATTGAAATGGAGGGAAGATGACTTAGAGAGATACCTGTGATTTACGTATCAGGATTCCGAGAGAAGAAGAACTTAAAGTATGTTATATTTTAGTAAGGGAAATGCCATTTTAGGATTGCTGTAAAAGAGAACTGCCATTTGGGTTTCTGGAGACGGGCTCTTGAAACTTTGGAACAGATTCTCTTGTTTTCAAGGAAGTCACCAGGATAAACTGTCTATTTACACCAAAGTAAAGCAAGTTATTCTTGAAGCAAATGGTGAAGACATCATGAATCTGAGTATGACAGCTGCAGATTTAGATGCTAAGTGGTGAAGAGTTAGAACAGTTTTTACTGAAGTTAGAATTTAGACTGAATTCTTGGTATCCTCCATGTATTGGTTTCCTAGTTGCTGCCATAATAAACTACCACAAACTTAGCAGCTTAAAACAACACAAATTTATATGATTTTATAGTATTCTAAGTCAGAATCTGACATGGTTCTCGTGTGGCTAAAATCAAGGTGCTGGCAGGGCTGTGTTCCTTTCTGGAGGATGTAGAGCTTTTTTCTCTGCTTCCAAGGCCACCCACATTCCTTGGCTCATGGCTCCTTCCTCCAGCGTCCAGGCCAGCACTGCATGTAATCGCCCTATGTCAAGGTCAGCTGATTGGCAAACAGTTCTGTCTGAAACCTTAATTCCCCTTTGCCAAGTAACCAGCAGTATTCACAGGTTCTGGGGATTAAAATGTGTATATCTTTGGTAGAGGGAGGTGGCCATTATATTGCGTATCATACTCCACATGGTGTTTAAATTAGTATAACACAGGCAATGCAAGATTGAGTAGTGGAGCTGTCTTATCTGGGCTCTGGGGAATCAGAGATGGGGCTTCTCTCGAAGGAAATGGAGGTTCCCAGGGCCAATTGTGCTGGTGCAGCATGAGCCGGCCATAGGCCAGGAGAAGGGGACAATGCCCCCTGCTCTCTGGAAAGGGGTCTTAGGGGATCTAGAATCAGTGTTGATCTAAAGATTCTTGAGGGTAGGAGAGCCTGTTGGGAGCTATGCATGGCCCAGAGGTTGGAGTTTTGGGGCCTGTGAGCTCCAGGAAGAACACAGTTATCCACTTTTCTTAGCTCCCAAATATTCAGGAAACACTGCCTTCTGTCCTAGACTAGGGAGTTAAATTGTGTGGGATCAAGGAAGGGTGAGGGGGTGGGGGAGGTGTCCAGCACCTACTTGCAGTGAGTCTACGTGTGTAAAAGAGCTCATCCTGGAGAAATGAGTTACAAGAGGGCGTGAGGTGAACCGGGGGCTCAGACTGCCATGGTGGCACCACAAGTGGCAGATGGAGAGATAAACGCTTACCGGGTTGCATCTTTCAGGGTTTTCCAGAAATGGAGGGAGCCACCGCGTGGCAGACTAGCTGTTCTGCTAATCCCAGGCAGATGCAGTTTGAACTTGAAAGGAAATGAGACTTTATTTTGGGCTCCCAAAGCAGACGTCCGAGTTTCAGGCTTTAGAGATGAAGGGGCTGTGGAAGGTGATGGCGGGAGAGGAGTCTGGCTAATTCTGGCATTTAGCTGCATCACAGAGGGCAGCGGAGTCTTGGTCCCTGGGAGAGGCATTTCTGGAAGGCCTGAGGCAGGGAGGATGAAGCCTTTTGCCTTCTGTGCCTGGAGTTTTATGGAACTGTGACTGCCCCGGAGGAACCATGGCAGGGCCCGCAGGCCTGGGTCAGTTGGGTTGGAGCTTCCTGGAATTGGCTGCTTCATGTGGGAGCACCAGCTGAGGGTCATCACCATTCATGCTAAACAGGGGAGGGGAAGGAACACTGTAAGAGCCTCTAGGGCTTTGGGTGGTGGGACCTCCTTACCCCTCCCAGTCCCTCCTGGGGAGTGGGGGTCAGCTGTAGGAGGGAGGCATTCTTCTGTTTGGGTTCCATTTTCAAAAGCGAGGAGTACAGCAGTCCCCACTTACCCCTGTTGCAGTTACCTATGGTCAACTTGTCCAAAAATATGAAATGCAAAATTCCAGAAATAGTTCATGAGTTTTAAATTGTGGGCCATTCTATGTAACATGACAAAATTTTGTGCCATCCCACTCCATCCAGCCTGGGAAGTGAATCATCCCTTTGTCCAGCATATCCTGCCATTAGTCACTTAATGTCCATCTGGGTTATGGGATCAACTGTCGCGATATTGCTTGTGTTCAAGTCACCCTTATTTTACTTAATAATGGCCTCGAAGGGCAAGTGGAGTGATGAGGACAATTCAGAAATTCTCTTACTGTGCTTAATTTGTGAATTAAACTTTATGAGTTTTTTATACATAGTATGTATTTATAGGGAAAAACATAGTCTATACAGACATAGCTCGTTTTATTGCACTTCACTTTATTGTGCTTCGCAGGTAACTGTGTTTTCTACAAACTGAAGGTTTGTGGTAACCCTGCATCGAGGAAGTCTGTCAGTGCCATTTTTCCAACAACGTTTTTCTCTGTGTCACATTTTGGTAATTCTCACAATATTTCCAACTTTTTTATTATTATTATATTTGTTAAGGTGATCTGTGATCAGTGATCTTTGATGTTACGATTATTTTGAGGTGCCACAAACTACACCTAGAGAAGATAGCAAACTTTTTAAAACTTTGATGTATAGTTGATATACAATGTTGTGTTAATTACTGCTGTACAGCAAAGTGATTCAATTATACACACACACACACACACACACACACACACACACACATATATATATATATACATTTTTAAAATATTCTTTTCCATTATGGTTTATCATAAGATATTGAATATAGTTCTCTGTACTATACAGTAGGACCTTGTTATTTACCCATTCTATATATAAAAGCTTACATCTGCTAACCCCAATCTCCCACTCCATCCATCCCCCAACCCCCTACCCCTTGGCAACCACCAGTCTGTGCTCTATGTCCATGATTCTGTTTCTGTTTCATAGATAAGTTCATTTGTGTCATATTTTTGATTCCACATATAAGTGATATCATATGGTATTTGTCTTTGTCTGGCTTACTTTACTTAGTATGAAAATCTTGAGGCCCATCTATGTTGTTGCAAATGGTATTATTTCGTTCTTTTTATGGCTGAGTAGTATTCCACTGTATAATATATGGACCACACCTTTTTTATCCATTCATCTGTTGATGGACATTTAGATTGTTTCCATGTCTTGGCTATTGTGAATAGCACTGCTATGAACATAGAGTTGCGTGTGTCCTTTTGAATTATAGTTTTGTCCAGATATATGCCCAGGAGTGGGATTGCTGGGTCATATAAGTAATTCTATTTTTAGTTTTCTGAGGAATTTCCATACTGTTTTCCACAGTGGCTGCACCAATGCACATTCCCACCAACAGTGTAGGAAGGTTCCCTTTTCTCCACACCCTCTCTAGCATTTGTTATTTATAGACTTTTTTTTTTTTTTTTTTTTTTTTTTGCAGTACGCGGGTCTCTCACTGTTGTGGCCTCTCCCGTTGCGGAGCACAGGCTCCAGACGCACAGGCTCAGCAGCCATGGCTCACGGGCCCAGCCGCTCCGTGGCATGTGGGATCTTCCCGGACTGGGGCACGAACCCGTGTCCCCTGCATTGGCAGGCGGACTCTCAACCACTGTGCCACCAGGGAAGCCCTATTTATAGACTTTTAATGACAGCCATTCTGACTGGTGTGAGATGGTACCTCATTATAGTTTTGATTTGCATTTCTCTAATAATTAGCCATGTTGAGCATCTTTTCATGTGCCTATTGGCCATCTGTATGTCTTCTTTGGAGAAATAAGACAGCAAAAGTAATCAAAATGTGTGTGCTCTGACTTCTCCACCAACCAGCCTTCCCCCATCTCTCCTGAAGCCTCCCTATTCCCTGAGACACAATAATATTGAAATTAGGGCAGTTAATAACCCTATAATGGCTTCTAAGATTTCAAGTGAAAGTAAGAGTCTTACATCATCTCTCACTTTAAATCAGAAGCTAGAAATCATCAAACTTAGTGAGGAAGGCATGTTAAAAGCAAAGATGGGGGAAAGCTAGGCTTCTTGCACCAAACAGTTAGCCACATTGTGAATACAAAGGGGAAAAGTTCCCGAGGGATATTAAATTACTACTCCAGTAAATATATGAAAAATAAGAAAATGAAACAGCCTTATTGCTGATAAGGAGAAAGTTTCCTTGATCTGGGAAGAAGATCAAACCAGCCACAACATTCCCTTAAGCCAAAGCTTAAGGCCCCAGCTCTCTTCAATTCTTGAAGGCTGAGGGAGGTGAGGAAGCTGCAGAAGAAACATTTGAAGCTAGCAGAGGTTGAAGGAAAGAAGGCATTTCCATTAATAACAAAGTGCAAGGTGAAGCAGCAAATGCTGCTGATGTAGAAGCTGCAGCAAGTTATCCAGAAAATCTAGCTAAGACAATTAATGAATGTGGCAACACTAAAATTTTCAGTGTAGGCAAAGTAGCCTTCTATTGGAAGATGCCATCTAGGACTTTCATAGCTAGAGAGGAGAAATCAATGCCTGGCTTCAAAGCATCAGAGGACAGCCTGACTCTCTTGCTGGGGGTTAGGGCACCTGGTGAACTTTTTATTTTTATTAAATTTAATTATTTATTTATTTTTGTCTGCATTGGGTCTTCGTTGCTGCGTGTGGGCTTCCTCTAGTTGCGGTGAACCGGTGCTATTCTTCGTTGTGGTGCATAGGCTTCTTATTGCAGTGGCTTCCCTTGTTGCAGAGCACGGGCTCTAGGTGTGTGAGCTTCATTAGTTGTGACACGTGGGCTCAGTAGTTGTGGCTCGTGGGCTTGAGAACACAGGCTCAGTAGTTGTGGCACATGGGCTTAGTTGCTCCATGGCATGTAGGATCTTCCCAGACCAGGGCTCAAAACTGTGTCCCCTGCACCAGCAGGCAGATTCTTAACCACTGCACCACCAGGGAAGCCCTTACCTGGTGATTTTAAGTTGAAGCCAATGCTCATTTACCATTCTGAAAATCTTAGGGCCCTTAAGAATTATGCTAAATCTACTCCGCCTGTGCTCTATAAATGGAACAACAAAGCCTGGATGACAGCACATCTGTTAACAACATGGTTTACTGAATATTTTAAGCCCCCTCTTGAGAACTGTTGCTCTGAAAAAGAAAAGATTCCTTTCAAAATATTACTACTTGTTGACAATGCACCTGGTCACCCAAGAGCTGTGATGGAGACAATGAGTTTAATGTTTTTTTCATGCCTGCTAACAAGAGCTATTCTGTAGCCCACCGATCAAGGAGTCATTTCAACTTTTAAGTCTTATTATTTAAGAATTATATTTTGCAAGGCTATCATTGCCATAGGTAGTGATTCCTCTGATGGATCTGGGAAGGATAAATTGAAAACCTTTTGGAAAGGATTCACCTTTCTAGATGTCATTAAGAACATGTGTGATTCATGGGAAAATCTCAACATTAAGAGTTTGGAAGCAGTTGATTCCAGCCTCATGGATGACTTTGAGAGATTCAAGACTTCAGTGAAGAAAGTCACTGTAGATGTGGTGGAAATATCAAGAGAGTTAGAATTAGATGTGGAGCCTGAAGATGTGACTGAATTCCTGCAATCTCATGATAAAAATTGAATTGACGGATAAGGAATTGCTTCTAATGGATAAGAAAAGAAAGTAGTTTCTTGAGATGAAATCTACTCCTGGTGAAGATGTTGTGAAGATTGTTGAAATGATAACAAAGGATTTAGAATATTACATAAACTTAGTTGATAAAGCAGTGGGAGGGTTTGAAAAGATTGACTCCAATTTTGAAATAAGCTCTACTGTAGGTAAAATGCTATCACACAGCATTGCATGCTACAGAGAAATCATTCATGGAAGAAAGAGTCGATCAGTGTAGCAAACTTCATTGTTGTCTTATTTTAAGAAGTGGCCACAGCCATCCCAGCCTTCAGCAACCAGCACCGTGATCAGTCAGCAGCTATCAACATCGAGGCAAGACCCTCCATCAGCAAAAAGATTACTACCTGCTGAGGTATATGTTGTATAAGCATGTATGTTCCTGTATGGGGATGTTCATCCAAAACACATCCCCTTGAAAAGACCCAACTGTTCTCATTGCGATGGAACAGAGACAGGTAATGGGTCCAGTGACAGCGGCTTCTCACTTCCATCATTCCCACTGGTTCTGGGAGCAGTAAGAGCTAATACCAGGTACGTGATAGAGGTTCCAAAGGGCATTTTGTTTTAGCCATGCCCTTTTCCTTCAGAATTGTCTAGTTTTGCCTTTGCCTCTAATTCATTTGTTCAGCTATGTGCTGTGAGAGATCCAGAGAAATTAAGCTGTGGCTGGTCTCTACCTTTAAGGAATTGACTAGAGACAAGCACAGCTCTCAGGAAACTGACACTATGTTACACTCTTACATTATGAGATGGTTTGTGCAGTAGGTCCCAACCTTAGCAAGACTGACTGGAAATTCAGGGTTCAGAGAGGGTGAAAAGGGACTACAGAGGACTTGAGTAGTTGGGAAAAGAAGACTTTTTGAAATCAGCCCTTGAAGGATTAGCTCTGTAGAGAGAAGGGGCTAGAGTATTTTAGATGGCATAGGGAGAAAGAATGAGGGATGTGGGATATGGGATGTGTGTGTGTGTGTGTGTGTGTGTGTGTGTGTGCATGCACACATGTAGGCACACAATAGTTGTACATATAAATGGTACAAAATTTTAAAAAGATATGCAAAATCTCCCACCTCCTTGTTCTTCAGTCACCCAGTTTTCCTCCATAAAGGCAGAGTTCATATTAAAAAATAGTTAATAAATACAGATGTACCCCCAGCCTCCCACATGAATGGCTGGATGGCTGAACAGCCTTATAAGAACGGAAGTCTGAAGCATACATGTGTTCACTGATTTCTCTGTTGCTCATTATGTGACCACTCCTTACAACCATCAAATCCTGACAAAGAACACGTCACACACCATTTGCAGGGGTGCTGGACGGGGGGCAGCTTTCCTGCCACAAGGTGCAAAAAATTTGCGAGACCAAAGATAATTGTAAAAAGTTAGTCACCCCTGCATCCCACCAGGAATCCATGAAAATCCCAGGAGGACTTGGGCTTCCACAGAGCCTGTGGTACCTGGATATAAGGGTCTGGGAGACCCCAGCTGACAGGGAGGCTACACTAAGTGGAAAAGAGTTGGGCCCTTTTGGAGCCCAGGGCAAAGGCAGGGCTCCCCCTCTCTCCAAACCAGTGTGTAAAGGGGGTGGCTCACAGGGGACCCACTGATGGGAGCAGGGCTGGTGCTGCCCGGGGTTTCAGGATGCAGGGAGGAACTCTGACCACACAAAGACCAACTCCAACTCTTCCCCAGATGGGTTTCCTAACCAGAGGAGGACTCCTGCATTGAAAGGTAATGTAGGAAAGATTCCGATTTTTCTTCCTGCACTGTGAAATCAATTAAAAACAGAACAAATATAAAATAGTTTTGTAACCTCATCCACTTCCTGGCTTCCTTCCTTCTTGGGGACAGGCCAGCCCAGCCTGGGGAGAGATAGGAGTCTCATGGTCTGAAAATTCTGTGGCAGTATAAGTAATGGTGACCTAATGCTTCACTTCTTCTCAGGGCACCTGAGGCTGGAGGCGAAAATGTTTCCTGGAAAATGGACAGATGAAGGAGGCCCTCATAGGAGGGGGCTGGGGTCTGACCCTTCCAGGCCCTAGGGCCAGTCCCCAGCCTCTGCCTCTGTCGCCCACAGGTTCAGAACTGGCCTAACCTGGGGAAATAAGGCAGCCTGTCTTAGAAGACAATTTGTTTCCCACAGAACAATTCAGATTTGCTTGTTATCCTTACACATACTTGCTCTGTACAAACCGAATCAAGAATTTTTATTCTTTCTTCGATCTACAAATAATCCTGACAGATAACTTTTATTGAGTGCTCCTACTATGTGCCAGTTACTTAGTTAGGCGCCTTTCTTAAGTTAACTCTAATTCTTACAACACCATGGCAGGTTAAGTAGTATTTTCCCAACTTACAAATAAGGAAAATAACAAGGTTCAAAGAGGTTAAGTAACATGCCCAAGATCACACAGCTGCTAAGTAGCAAAACCAGTGTCCAAATCAGGTCTGTTTTCCACTCCTAAGTTAAATAAGAATAATTCTCATTTACTGAACATTTACTGTGTTCCAGATACTTGACATACATTATATGAAATTCTTACACCAAATCTGTGAGGAAGGCTGCTACTCCAGCTCCATTTTATAGATGAAAATGTCATCGTTAAGGAGCTAGCGCAAGGTCCCAGAGCTGATTTGGTGACCTCAAGGCTTGAACCCAGATCTCTGGGTTCTCTGGTGCCAGTATTCATTCCAAGCATGCCATGCAACGTCAGGGACAACCAGGAAGGGGCTCGTATCCCTAGGTGCTTCCACTGGGTGCTCTGGCAGCAGGGAGCGGCCCCAGTGGCTCGTCCCTGGTGGGCTGAGGATGAACTGATCTGTGCACAGAGCAGCTTCTGCCAACCCACATGGTTCTCAGCAGCATGTAATGTTTCCGAAGGCTCTGGCCAACTTGGCTGAGGCATTTTAGACATCTTGAGGGACACTGCTCGGAACATCTTAAATGGATCCACAGACTTCTTTGTCAGGAAGTGCTGCTTCATACCACAGAACTGCCCACATTTTTCCCAGTTAAGAGTATTAGTTAGAACTAAGGCAATCATTGCAGAGTCTGGCAACCTCAGGGTCCTATTTTTACACCCAATGCACAGTCATGTGAATGGGTCTCCAAGGCTTATACACCCCTCCTTAGTTTTCAGACAGGTCTGGTGTCCTTTCAGGAAACTGTCTTCTCTGAACCCCTGTGCTATTTTCCAAAGCACAACTTCTCCCCCAAATATTTTGGGGAGTCTTGATGTCCTGATCTACATCTTCCCTCCCCTTCACTCACTCACCTCCGTACTCCCCTCACCCTGACCTACAGTCCATAAAGAATAGCAGTAGTAAAACAATCCAGGTTGGGCTGGCATCAGAACTAGCCAGCACATTCTTACACCTATTATGTCGTTTAGAGCTCTTACTAACCCAAGAAGTATGAACACAGGTTTCCAGAGGAGAAATTTAAGATCCTGTTAGTGATCAAATCAGTATGAGGATTTAGGTTTCTCCTGAAACCTGTTGTCTCCATCTCGTTTTGCCCCAGACTCTATTCCAAGATGGAATTGGGAAATAGCCACCGTGACTCAGGAGCATTGCTCTAACTTGAAATGTTTCCCTCAAGGGGTTTCTTAAATTGTTCTGAAAGCTCAGCCTGAAAATTGAAAATACCACATAAATGTGAAGCTTCTATCTAGAGCGAGCAATTTCCTAAGCATATTCCCTGAAACGAAGATTGTCACACAATTTGAGCTATCTCAGCTGCATCAGCAACTAGTCATTCGTTCATTCAACAAACACTTATTGTCTTCCAGGGGCCAGGTGTTGCACGTAGTGTGGATTCAGTGGGGAGCAATATAGACACAGTTCCAGCCCTTCTGAGTTCAGAGTGCATCTGGGGAGTCAGGTAATTAAACAGGAACTTATAGAAAAGGTATGTGTTGTGGGAGCAGAGAGCAAGGAAGCCTGGTCAATCCAAGGGTTTGAGATGACTTCCCTGAGGAAGTGATGTTTCAACTAAGATCTAAAGGGTGGTAGAAGCTGGGTGGGTGGGGATGAGGTGAGGAGGACTCCAAGTATGGCAGCCATAAGCATGGGTCTCACAGACCTCCAAGTTCAGGGAACTTAACTGCCCAAGGCCCAGCTGCTGCGCTCTGAAATCTATCACCATGCGCCAAGGCCATGCTTACCACACGCACTTCTGGCCAGTGACTGAACGTGGCAGGGGTGTTAAGGCAGCCTGTTCCTTGGAGGCCAGGACGCTTCTGATTGCAGTTTGGCTCGAGGGCACCCCCGCAGGCTTGTCAAACTTCCTTAGATTGCTGGTGGCTTGAGATGCTTCCACCAGCCCTTCCTCCCGTCTCTCCTTCACTTAGTCTCAGACTGGCATTGTGCTCCTTATCCAGCCCCTCAGTTCTACTGGCTGCCGTGAGAGTGGGTGACACTACACAGGGAGGGTGAGAAGGCTGAGGTAAGTTGAGCCAAAAGGCAAGGAGAAACCAAGGGGAAAGGGCCCAGGGCAGAACTGTACAAGTTTGGTTTTCTCAGTAGGAGGAGAAAAAGTCACACACAAGGAGCTAACAATTTACTCCAGGGATTGTTCAAGACTAGAATTCTGTCCCTTCCTTTTAAAATTCCAGAATGGCTCTGGATAATAGCATCCTGTTTCAGGACAGCATCCCAAAGGGTGCTGGGGTATGGAGGAACATTGTTCACAAAGCCATCTTTTATTCCGTTTATAAGGACTTTTCCCTTCTGGGAACATTTTTATCCTTATGGTATCAGAAGCAAGTGGCTCTCCAGAGTCTCACCTTGGGAGGGTCCATCCCAGGCCTCAGACTTGGCCAGTCTAGCCCAGGTGAGTCTTTATTGTGGAGATGGACACCACAGGCTATCAGCACCTGGTGCCATTCAGCATCTAGATCCTTCCAACCAGCAGCCCAGGCTCAGATTCCTCCCAGCTGCACAGGGAGAATGTCCTGCTCTGGCTACCATAAGTCACTCAGCAGATCTAGTTCTCGTTGCCATTAATAAATTGGGTTTCCGGTTTTATTTTCAAAACAAATAAAAGAACATTAACATCGAGGGAGGTCATCAAAGAGGGGGAGTGTTACAAAAAAAGCAACATGTAGCCTATGTGGGTGTGACGTGGAAGGTGAGGAGGGTGGATTTTGGCTTTTAGGTGGCCCCAGTTACCACAGTCAGGATTTCAACCGTGCGTTTCGAATCCATTCTTTATCTGTGTGACTCCTGGGGATTAGGTAGGAGTACCAACACGCTGCAATTATAAAAAGAGAAAAAAATTACCCTGCTG
Organism: Lagenorhynchus albirostris; assembly: GCF_949774975.1. Taxonomy (NCBI): domain Eukaryota; kingdom Metazoa; phylum Chordata; class Mammalia; order Artiodactyla; family Delphinidae; genus Lagenorhynchus; species Lagenorhynchus albirostris. Next base: position 63,111,275 of record NC_083097.1, read on the forward strand.
GTGATCATTCAGAGAAGTATTTTAGGACAAATAAAAGGAAGTACATCTTTAACAACCTGTGGCCTATAAATGGAACATGTTACCCCCATAGTGTGTTCAAGATGAAAATTAAAAATGGGTCCAAGAAGAGGTCAGATAAATTCCTGGATATTAGATAGAAATGTTGTGAAGGTCAACCGATGAAGACCAAGTCACCATGTTCCCACAGGAGTGTTCCTGGTGCCCCTGTGTTCTGGGCTGTCCAAGTTCCTAAGAACAGAGAGTGCTCTTTCTCAATGCCATGCCTTTGTCACACTTACTTCCTTGAGGTTCCCCTGCCACTCTCTTCTAAGACTGGAAAACTACCACTTACAGACCCAATTCAAGTGGAGCCTTTTCTAGGAAGTCCCCACAACTCCTCCAGGGCAAGACTGGTCACTCTTCCACCAGTGGAACAACTCCACAGTGCACTGTAATTGTTTACCCAACTGGACAGATATTGTGTCTATTCCATGTGGGCTTAGCAGAGAGCCTGGCCCATAGCCCCGATGCAGAAAGTACATGTTGAATGAATGAGTGAATTAAGGAAGGAAGGAATGTTGAGCTTTATCAACCAATGGTCTGACCACGTACTGCATTTATGATCTTGTCAATGGCATTCTTAGAATGGACAATACTTTTCTTTCAGGACAAATGCCTGTTTGTCTCAGCTAATATATATGCTAGTCTCCAACTCAGCCATCTGTGTAGTTGCAATGGAGTAGCCAAGAGGCTTGTTGAGATTTTAGTGTCTTTAAATTAACTGTGTCTCTTAGACAAGTGAGCCAGTTCCCCAGAAATCTGGTCTAGAAATATTGCCAATGCACATTCCAGTGACTTGGAGATGTTAGAAAAACAGACGTATCACCTTTCAGGGAACTGCATTTTAAAGTTGGGTTTCCTTCCAGATACTTAGGTTGTGAGTGACACACAGTCTGCGGAAATTTTATGAGATCACCAAGAAGCTGAGGTCTGAGACTTTCAAGAAGTGTTTAACCACAGATCAACCAAACATAACATTTGCATGTTAAAAAAAAAACCAAACTCACACAGCAAACAAAGCTCTAGTGGTCAAAATGCCATCCAAGTCAAACCAACATGAGGGGCATGCCCAGGCTTACATTTGGAGGTTCTGAAGGTGGTGAATTGTGGGTCGAGGTACCCTGGACAACAAAGGAAAATCTAAGAATAATGAGAGGTCTTGCTCAATCAATTAAACAACCAGCCCTAGAGAGAGACTCCTGGCAGTCAGAAATCTCTCAATCCCAATTTTAACCCCTTTAGAAAATACTTTGAATTTAACTTTCTGCAAAATTTCAGTAGTCAGTTTATAAATAAACATCTATATCATCTGTTACCTTAAAGGTAAATGCAAAGAGCTTTGAAGGACCACATACAGATGTTCATTCATTCAACAAATAGCTGTTGAGTAGCTATGATGTTTAGGGCCATCTGGTAGACCTTGGAGATGTAGCAGGCAGCCCTGCCCTCACTGGGCTTGTAGCCTGGCAAGAAGGACAGGCCAGGATAAGTGATCACCATAACAGCTGAAGAGGTTTTGCTGGGGGAATTCTAGCTGGTTCTGCTAATGTATAACCAGGGGACCCCAGAGGGCAGGGAAGAGCTCCCAGAGGAAGTGATTCTTAAGCTGTTGCTCAGAATTGAGATTGTCAGAAGAAGAAGGTTCCAAGAAGAGGGGAGGACTCCAAGGAACTGAAGATTCCAGAATTGCTGGAGCACAGAGTGAGGGGAAGAATTATAAAAGAAGGCAGGGTCTAGAATGTACAGGCCTTATAGGAGTAAGATAAAAACATTTAACTGAGACATGAATATAAATTAGTCAATAATTATATAACTCTAATTTTTAAAATGTACCCCATTTATAAAATAAATCCATTTATAAAATATATTCCATTTAAAAAATATATCCTATTTTATTCTCTAAATATGAGAAACTATAGATATTATTCTCTTGCTTATTAAGAGACTTAAGTAACAGTACAAATTGTTCAAAGATATAATTTTTGTGATTGGTGTACCTGCCACTAGATAAATGATGCCCCCTGAGTCAAGATAAAACTTTTCCAAAGATTTTCCCATTAAATTGCAGGACATTAAGTAAACTGTAGACTCAGTAAGAGGAGAATTCACTTAACTTCAGTGATATTTTTCAAGACACTAAATTTTCTCTCGGCATTTGTAGAATCAACAGCAATTATGTTGACAAAATGTCTTAGCTCATATAATACTGTTTTAGATTTTTATCTATTCAATATCTCTATATTGACTTAATTATGAAAATTGTCTACTGGAGTGACATACTTTGGTCTCACCTAATCCTTCAGACTAGATGAGAGGCTCTAGTTGGTAGATAAATACTGAACCATAAGTTGAAATCCTGGCTCAGCCACTTAGGTCTTAGATAACCTCTCTGTACTTCAGTTTTCTCATCCAGAAAATGGAGATTATCACATCCGTAGTCCTCAAGTGAATTAATATACATTTAGAGTGGAACAGAGCTGGCACTATACACTCATTAATTCCCCTATTTAGTAATAAAATTAACATCGTAAATGCCCAAGACAGGTGGGCATCAGGTGGGTTTTAACCAAGCCCTTCCAATAAATAAAAGAGGAATTTAACAGAGATGAATTTCACACTAGTCCCCAGACCATCCCTATGGGTGCCCATCTTTCTCAGGAGTGTTCATCATTCCTGAAGAAACTCTGCCTGGTGCCAAACAGTGACCTGTAGGAACCTTTAACCATCTACCCATCTGCTCTCCCACTTTTCATCCCATTCTCTGGGAACTCAAGTCCAACAGAGGCTGAAGTTCCCACATGTGGCCAGGTGAGGGTGACTCTGAGGGAGCATTGGCCTGTGGTAGTTGGCCACAGTCTCAGAGAGCCCTGGGGTGCCAGCATGTCCACCAGGACCAACATCATCCCCTGACCATGGAGTGTTCTTGGGAACACTGGTAGAGGACTTCACTGGGACAAGGAATGGAGCTTGGGAAGCATATTGGATTGGTGTGCTGAAGAAAACCAGAATGATCCCTAAGCAGCACCTACTGGGGGTTGAGGGGGAGGGAGCACCAAGACACAGACCTGTATCAACGCTCTTTTGGTGGAAACCAATGGCAGAGCCCAGTAGTGTGTACTTTGTGGGCTACTGACTGGCATAAGCATCAACTAATTAGAACAGATTCAGCATTAACTCTTCAGTTGATGGATAGTGCAGAGGTAGGGGAGATAGGTTCAAAGTATGGGAGAATTTCAATATTTAAACAGCCAGGGGACTTCCCTTAGTGCAGTGGTTAAGAATCCACCTGCCAATGCAAGGGACACAGGTTCTAGCCCTGGTCCCGGAGGATCCCACATGCCGCGGAGCAACTAAGCCTGTGCGCCACAACTACTGAGCCCATGCACCACAACTACAGAAGCCCACATGCTCTAGGGCCCACATACTGTAAGTACTGAGCCTGGTGCTGCAACTACTGAAACCTGAGTGCCTAGAGCCCATGCTCCACAAGAGAAGCCACCACAATGAGAAGCCCGTGCACCGCAACAAAGACTAGCCCTCGCTTGCTGCATCTAGAGAAAGCCTGTGTGCAGCAACAAAGAGATAACGCAGCCAAAAAAAAAAAAAACCAAAAAACAAAACAAAACAAGAAGTAGCTGTACAGGTAAACACCAGCTGTATATTAGCCTTGGCACCTTGAAAGCCATATTAATGGCTCTGGACTCTATCCTAAAGGTATGGAGAGCTACAAGGGTTTTAAGAGATCTGATGTATGATTTTGACAAAGCTTGCTGAATACAGTTGGAGGACAGGTTGAAGGAAGGCAAGACTGGAGACAGGGAAACCAGTTGAGACACGCTTGCCGGAGTTCGGGTTGGAGATGATAGTAGAAATGGGTAGGTGTGAGAGATATTTAATATGTACAATTCTCAACACTTGGGGATTAACTAGACATGGAAGGTAAAGAGGAGGAGTCAAGGATGACTCCTAGGTGTCTTGCTTGGGAAGTGAGATAGCTTATCTTGCCATTTACTGAGATAGGGACATCAGGAGACAGAGCAGGTCTGAGGAAGGAGGACATGATCAGTTTAATTTTGGATATGTTCAGCTTGAAATGCCTGTGACATATCTAGGCAGAGATCCAGTAGGCAGCTGGAGATGTGGGTACCATGTGTGAAAGAAACCTGACTGGAGATGATGATTTTGGAATCCTTACATACTGAGTGCATGAAATTCCCCAGAAGGGGAATATAGAGTGAGAAAAGGATAGGTCTGAGTCCTGAGTAACAGCAACATGTAAGAAACAGGTAGAAGATAAGGCATCACAGGGTTATGGAGAAAACCAGAATACTGTGTCATAACAGAAGGCAAGAGAATGGTGTGTTGGCTGTGGTCAATGGGCACTTAGTGCCCATTCCTACTTTCTGTTCTATTTGTCTTCCTGGACAGCTAAAAACTTCTTTTCCAAGATTCTCTTGCAACCAGAGGTCTGGATGCAAATTAGGTTCCAGAAATTCCATGTACTACTCAAGATTTAGAAGGTTTAGAGCTGAGACAGAGGCTGCATAGTCCTGATACTCTTAGCTGATTTCTGTTGAAGTTGTGGAGCTTTTCCGCAGCAGTGTTCCAGTGCCTAGCTGATAGCTTCATGCTTGGTCAGTTGTCTTGGAGGTAGCAGTTTCCTAGCACATGGATTGTAGCCATTATAGTGTGTTCTGATTCCCTACCTTCCCAATTTTGACAAAGGTACCATCTCCCTGGCAGATCAGTTGTGATGGTATTCTTGGAGATCTGGTTATACCCAAAGCTCTTCCAACACTTTAATAAACACCTATTTTCTATACCAATCCTCTTCTGCATAAAAGATCTACAGTGGTTTCTTTTATTCTTTTTGAATACTGACTGAATGAAGGGGATATTTCAGGGAGGAATCTTCTGTGTGTGTGTTTTTCCATATCACCAAGCAATTAACTCAATTCTGACACTATCTACATGAATATAGCATCGAATCTCACAAGTTAAGTGCTCAGTCCTACGAGACTCCCCACCCCTACCTTCAGACATTAATCACAAGTTCATGTTGTCACCTGGACTGACCAACTGCTGTAGATCGAAGGTTCTCACAACCCTTGCCTTGGGTTCAATTAATTTGCTAAAGCAGCTCACAGAACTCAGAAAAACACTTCACTTAGGTTTACCAGTTTGTTGTAAGAGAATATGACCCAGGAACAGCCAGATAGAAGAGATGCAAAGGGCAAAGTGTAATAAGTGAGAAGGAGTGCAGAACTTCCATGCCCTCTCTGAGCATGCCACTCTCCCTAAATCCTCACGTGTGAAATCTCCACGTGTTCACCAACCAGGACCTGTCAGAACTGGTTCTTTTGGGATTTTATGGAGGCTTCATTAACTAGGCATGATTGATCAAATCCTTAGCCATTGGTGATTGATTCTGCCTCCTGCCCTTCTCCCTTTCCCTCAGAGATCAGGGGTCGAACTGAAAGTTCCAACCCTCCAATCACAGGGTTGGTTCCCCTGGCAACCAGCCCCATCATTCCTGCTTTCCAAAAGTCAACTTTGTTACCATAAACTCAGGTGTGGTTGAAAGCAGTTTGCTATGAACATCAAGACACCTTTATTGCTCTTATCATTTAGAAAATTCCAAGGGTTTTAGGAGCTCTGTGCCAGAAACAGGGACAAAGACCAAATATATATTTCTTATTATAAATCACAATATCACAGATCTTCATTTATTTTCTATACAGGACCTATTATGCCACTGTAAATAGTTTCTATTTAATCCATAAGCAAAGGGAAGCCCATAAATAGTTTTAAACAGAAGAATTACAAGGGCATATCTGCACAGTTTGGAAACATCATTCAGTCTAGGGAATAGGTGGGAAGACATCAAGGCTAGAAAGAGGGTACCCATTAGGGATTGTTGGTTGGTCCTCCAAGCAAATTATGATGGGGCCTAAACTCAGGTGATGACAGTAGAGATGGTGAGGTAGAGGATAGGTACAAGAGAATTTTAAGAATATGGCATGAAAAATTATGTCTCAAACATTGATTAACCACAGCTAAAATTGAAGACTTAGGTCACGATGATATTTTCTGAGAAGCTCTGTAAAGAGAAATGTTAAATGTTTGTGTCCCCTCAATATTCATATGTTGAAACCTAATCCTGAATGTGATGGTATTTGGAGGTGGGGCCATTGGGAGGTGATCAGGTCATGAGGGTAGAGCCCTCATGCATGGGATTATAAGAGACGCCAGAGAGCTTCCTCCCCACTTCCACCATGGGAGGAAACAGGGAAAATGTGGCCATTTATAAACCAGGAAGTGGGCCCTCACCAGACACTGAATTTTCCAGTGCCTTGATCTTGAACTTCTCAGAACTGTAAGGAACAAATGTTTGTTGTTTAAGCCACTAAGTCTATGGTATTCTGTTATAGCAGCCCAAACAGACTAAGACAAGAAAAAACTCATATTGTTGACATAAGTACTTTAAGAAATTAAATGCTGTGTTATTTATTGCCCTTCTCCACAAAATAAGGAAGAAAATTTACAGAATATTCCATATTTACATTCTAGTGACAACAGGAGTATAATTAAAAAATAATCCATGTAGGGCAAAGGTCTGAAATAGGATTAAAATGTACATGTTCTGCATCTTGAATCATGATGCCAGTTCCTCTCTATGGTTAAGATTTTCAGTAAGAAAGAGAAAGGGTTTTGCCAAGATCCACAACTATTTACAAAGCTCTTATTTATTCTCTCAGAATAACCATTCAAGTCTTGTGATAACCTCAGAGGAAAATGCATTCTTTTAAGAAATTATTTAAGTCACAAGTGTGTTTGTTATGGAAAAGTGAATTTACTTGCTTAAGTTGTAAGTGATCTCAGTAATCATATTGATACTTATTAATCTACCACTCAATGTATTACATTAGACAGAAAGCACCTGACTGCTTAGTTTAGTTTTCTCCCTGCAAATTGCTTGAAATTAAAACATGCCTTCGGCCAATTCTGATCTAAATACATGACAAAGCGTTGTTCTTCCGTAGGTGGTAGGATAGTCAGGACTTGGTGACTGGTTTGAAAGATTGGGCAAAGAAGACTCTTCAGGAATGATGCCCAGGCTGCCGGCTTGGGTAACCGGTAGGGGAAGAAGATGTTCAGTGATACAGGGGTCATAGGAGGAGGAGAGCAAGTTTCCCAGGAAGACAGGGTGTTTGACTCTGGACATGTGGAATTTGAGGTGCCTGTAGGAAAAATGAACAGAGCTGATTAACAAGCAAATGGAGGTATATGTATGGAGCTCCATAGAAATCTAGAAATTTAACTTTGGAGCCGACTGCACATGACTCATATAGAGCCATTCTCAGCTAAGTTTGGGACCCTTGCAATATAATTTGACCCAGGAAAGGTCAAATGTCTCTTAAAACCTTAATGCTTTCCTCACTGAGAACAGAATATGTTGACTTTAAAAGAAAATCAGTATTCACTGTGGTGAATACTGCCCTTGGGTAATTTAGGAGGAAACCAGCCATGGTATTGATGTTGGGCATGAAGGGCCCTCCATCTTGCTCCTGCCAGGGTCCAGAACATAACAGGTACTCAATAATTATTTGTTGAATGAACAAGTGGTTAAACATCCCCGTTCCTCGTAGCCTGCCCTCAAATATGTCCTCATCACCCAATGAAACTGAAAATGCAAAGGCTAGAAATACTTTTTTTTTTTAATGAAAGGATCATCCCCAAGTACTTCCGGGAGGGGTAATCAGCAACCACCATGGGTCACACGATTCACCACTGGAATAATTTTTGGAAAAAAGAAGGAAAACACATGGGGAACAGGGAGCCATGGGGGTCAGGCTGCTTCCTTCACCTCTTTTCCTGGGGCTGATCTGGCCTGAAGGCCTGAGGCTCTCCACCCAGGACACTCTTAAGGATACCAAAATGTCCTTCCCATCCTTTCCATTACTTGCTTTCAAATATGTCTCTGCCACCCCACTGCACACCCACCCCACCCCAGGGAACATCAACACAGTCTGAAGGCCCACTTCCCCAACCCCGCCACACTTATTTTTGTTGTTGTTTCTTCATAACATTGATCTTTGCGACTAAGTAGCAACCTGAAAAGCCAAGGAACAGTGTGCCTCCCCTTACAGTAATTTTGAGGTCTCTTGGGGGACTAAAGCACGATCCCGGGGTTTATAAGAGGTGCCGCATCTTTGCAGGGAGGGGAATGTGGAGATGGGGGGAGTGGTGGGGAAAGGAAAGCCTTTGTTGTAGCTGCAAAGATATCAACAAAGCCAAGGCCCTCGCTCTGTTGGAGTGAAAGGAGTTAGAAACTGGGTGGGAAGCCTGCCCCAAACCTTCACTCTGATTTTGGCCTCTGCTTATTATTATGGTTCAGCTTCTCTCCTTAAGTCACTATTGGCTTCTGTCTCGAAGAGCAGCAACTCAGAAAGTATAAACCCGTCCCTGGAACGTCATCCTTTAGAAGCTGAAATGGAATATTCCTGGAATAACCTTTCCCTTCATGTCTGTACACAGCCCCAGGAGCAGCAATTCTGCAAGAGGGGAGTGGAGAGTGAGGCCACAACCTGTGTCATGAAGGCCTCCAAAATGCTCCTCCCTGGTACAAGTAGAGAATTAACACGAACGTACTGGGGAGGAAGGGAGAGGTCTGAATGATCAGGTTAGCAGCCTCACGTAGAAACCTCTCCTCCACCAACCATCCTCCTCAGGCAGCAAAAGCTCAGTAAGTATTTGCACTGCACACTGGAGGTTAAGTTAGGCTAGCATGGACGCTGTGAAATACCAGCCAACCCATCTCCTGATTCTCCTTTGTTCCAGGAGCTCTAGGGTCCCGCCTTTAACAACAGCTAGAAAAAAAGACTCTACCAGATTTCCTCTTGCCATCCTCCAAAACCCTAGTGAATTCATCACCTGAGTTAAAATTACCTTCTTGCAAAACAGACCCCAGAGACTTGGGCTGGTCTAACTCCAGCTGCTCTTTATAGCCAGAGCAAACTGACTTAATTTTTACAGATGAGCGAGTGTTGGCGGTGAAAATCGATTGCTCTAAGAATGACCAAAGAAGCAGGTTCTAAAATTCCCTGAAGAGTGCTCTTCTCTCAGAAGCTGTAGAGGTGTGCAGGAATGTTAGATGCACCCCCTCTGAACAACACTTGTTGTTTGGGGAGCCTAGACTTTATTTGCTAAGACATATCTGGGAGTGTGATTTGGTTTTCCTGTTTCCATTTTGGGCTCTGGTACTTGATTTTGCTTTGTGAGTTTCTCAAAGGTGCATCCCATCTGCTGACATCTGTTGGCTCTGAGGTGACACAGTCTCACTAAGACGGCTCCTATTTAAATGTTGTGTCTTCCGCTGTTTCTGTCTCAGTGTATTTCTCCTTTTCAGTTTTCTTTCCCTCCACTGGTCCCAATGGACCCAAATGGACTACTTGACATTCTCCTGTTTTCAGTCCTCCACCTGTATTCTATCAGTATGGAATACGGTAATTACGTGATCCATCTTTAAATTCACTGGACTATAAACAGCAGCCAGAGAAGGCCAACAACTCCATTTTCCATTGGAAAATGCCCAGGGGCTGGTTAACAAGAGAAGTGTTCACAGGAAAGGAAATTAACAGTTTGATGAGATTTCAGAGTCCCTGCTAGGGAGCATCAACCAACAGGAAGCCTCTTACCTGAAGCTGAGGCCATGAATCTCTTCTATACCAAAACAGGAATTGAAATGCAGATCCACATTTGTACCTCAGATTTCCCCGTGACACTTACTTCTTAAGCATTTTCTTAAAAGATAGGAGTTTCACTGGGCTAGGGCATTATGTTTTTTGAAATGGGAGAAGTAGGGTACACTAGAAATTATATCATCGTCATCATCATCATTGTTATATAATAAAAAAATGTGGCTGGCCGTTCTCCCTAGTTCCTGGGAGACAACCTCTAAATTTTTGGAATTTTCCTAGGGATAGAAGTGTCTCTGTTATTCATGGTGGGCCCCTCGGACCACAACTAAATTTACACTAACAAGATGGCTCAGGATGGAGGCTGGCTATGCCATCAAGACTAATAATGTGGGCTTCCCTGGTGGCGCAGTGGTTGAGAGTCCGCCTGCTGATGCAGGGGACACGGGTTCGTGCCCCGGTCCGGGAAGATCCCACATGCCGCGGAGCGGCTGGGCCCGTGAGCCATGGCTGCTGAGCCTGCGCGTCTGGAGCCTGTGCTCCGCAACGGGAGAGGCCACAACAGTGAGAGGCCCGCGTACCGCAAAAAAAAAAAAAAAAAAAAAAAGACTAATAATGTGATTAGAGTGTAGGGCTTAGAGCACAGGTAGGGAATAGAATATTTTTCCAGATAGTTATAAAACTGGAAGATGATCTCTTTTCACCAAAAAGCCTAAGTACATAAATTCCTTCTCATCATTAAGGAATGTAAGCAAACTTAAAGATATAGAACACAATACTATACACAGAAAGAAAATATGCCCAGGGTAGCAAGCAACAGGCATTTTACAGAGCTTGTATAGAATGTTCCAGAATTGAACAAACCTAGTGGGAAGAGAAGAAATAAAGTTATAGACCAACTTCATGAAAATTATATTTAAATGAGATCATTGTGCACTGTTCAGGAATCAATATTCCCAATCTACAAAGAGTTTTAATAAATCAGTGAGAGCACATATATATAATGGAATATTACTCAGCCATAAAAAGAAATGAAATTGAGTTATTTGTAGTGAGGTGGATGGACCTAGAGTCTGTCATACAGAGTGAAATAAGTCAGAAATAGAAAAACAAATACCGTATGCTAACACATATATATGGAATCTAAGAAAAAAAAAAAGGTCATGAAGTACCTAGGGGTAAGATGGGAATAAAGACACAGACCTACTAGAGCATGGACTTGAGGATATGGGGAGGGGGAAGGGTAAGCTGTGACAAAGTGAAAGAGTGGCATGGACATATATACACTACCAAACATAAAATAGATAGCTAGTGGGAAGCAGCCGCATAGCACAGGGAGATCAGCTAGGTGGTTTGTGACCACCTAGAAGGGTGGGATAGGGAGTGTGGGAGGGAGGGAGACGCAAGAGGGAAGAGATATGGGAACATATGTATAACTGATTCACTTTGTTATAAAGCAGAAACTAACACACCATTGTAAATCAATTAAACTCCAATAAAGATGTTAAAAAAGTAAATAAATAAAATTTTAAAATAAATAAATAAAATAAATCAGTGAGAAAAGACTAGCATCCCTACAGAAATAAATGACAGAGCACACAGACAAGAAAATTTTAAAAGAGATAACACAAATGGCCAATATATACATGGCAATATGTGCAACATTTCTGGAAACAAAAAAATACCAGTTAAAAATATTGAGATATATTTTACAAAACAAAATAACAATAAAAGAGAGAACTAACAGGTAGAGCTACTAGTCTTTGGAAAGGAAAAAAGAAATTTAAGAGATATCATTTCTTTACCTAAAAGACTGGCAAAGATAAAAAAGATTTCCAATACCTAGTACTGGAAAAGTGAACTCTCTTATTAACAGTGTTGGATGTGTAAATTAGCAAAAGCTTTCTGGTGGGAGATTTGGCATTATGTATTAAAATGGTACATGGGCATTCCCTTTCACTAATTCCATTTCCAGAAATTTATAATATGTTGATAATCAGATGAGTATACACATACGTATATACACACACACATCTACACACACTCACATCCACATACATACATAGAGGCAACATATCTATTAGTAGATAGTTAAAACAGATTACAGTATATTCCCCACATACAGAATAATATACAACCATTAAAAATTAAGATGTTGATCCATATTATTTTTGGCTACAACACATTGCTGAATAAGAAAACAAGTAGCAAAAAAAGCATTCATATCATATTCTCATTTTAGTTGTGTGAGTGTACAAATACTAGCAATTGTTCTATTCATGAGGGGGACTTACACGTGATTTTCACTTTTTTATTGTTTGAATTTATTTTAGACTTTTTTTTTTACAGCAGTTTAAGGTTCATAGAAAAATTGAGAGGAAGGTGTAGAGATATCTCATATATCCCCCTCCCCCATTATCAACATCCCCACCAAAGTAGAACATTTGTTACAATTGATAAACCTACATTGACTTATCTTAACCACCCAAAGTCCATAGTTTATTTTAGGGTTCACTCTTGGTGTTGTACATTCTATACATTTGGACAAAGGTATAATGACATGTATCTACCATTATAGTATACAGAGTAGTTTCACTGCCCTAATAATCCTCTGTGGTCCTCACAGAGATGAATAAAATCCTCTGCTTATCCCTCTCCACCACCCCCCACCAACCTCTGGCAACCACTGATGTTTTACTGTTTCCAAGGTTTTGCCTTTTCCAGAATATCAAATAGTTAGAATCACAGAGTGTATAGCATTTTCAGATTGACTTCTTTCCCTTGTTTATATGCATTTATGTTTCCTCCGTCTCTTTTCATGGCTTAAGCACTCACTTCTTTTTAGTACTGAATAATATTCCACTGTCAGGATATATTACAGTTTGTTTATCTATTCACCTTCTGAAGGATATCTTGGTTGCTTCCAAGTTTGGGCAGTTATGAATGAATTAAGCTGCTATAATATCTGTTTGCAGGTTTTTGTGTGGACATAAGTTTCACCTCCTTTGGATAAATACCAAGGAGTGTGATTACTGGATCATATAGTAGGAGTATGTTTAGTTTTGTAAGAAACTGCCAAACATTCCTCCAAAATGACTATATAATTTCATCTCCGCCAGCAATGAATTAGAGAGCAACGGGAGCTCTCATCTGTTGCCAGTATTTTGTTGTCAGTGTTCCGAATTTTGGGCTATTCTAATAGGTGTGTGGTTGTATCTCATTGTTGTCTTAATTTGTATTTCCCTGCTGACATATGATGTGGAGCGTCTTTTCCATATGCTATTTGCCATGTGTATATCTTCATTGGTGAGGTGTCTGTTTAGGTCTTTTGTCCATTTTTTAATTGGGTTCTTCACTTTCTTATTGTTGAATTTTAAGAGTTCTTTGTATATTTAGAATGACAGTCCTTTATCAGATGTGTCTTTTGCAAATATTTTCTCTGTGGCTTGTCTTCTCATTATTTTGGCATTATATTTTTTCAGAGCATAAGTTTTCTATTTTAATGAAGTCCAGCTTATCAATTATTTCTTTCATAGATTATACTGTTGTTGTATCTAAAAAGTTATCAACATTTTCAAGGCCATATAAGTCTTCTCCTATTTTATCTTCTAAAAGTTTTACAGTTTTGTTTTACATTTAGGTCTATGATCATTTTGAGTTAAAAGTCTATGATTTTTTGCTGTTGTTGTTCATGTGGATGTCCAGTTGTTTCAATGCCATTTTTTGAAAAGGCTATCTTTGCTCCATTGTGTTACCTTTGTTCTATTGTATTACCTTTTGTCAAGATCACTTGACTATATTTATGTGGGTCTATTTCTGGGCTCTCTTTTCTGTTCTATTAGTCTATTTGTCTATTTTTTCACCAATACCACACTGCCTTGATTACTGTAGCTTTATAGTATAGTCTTGAAGTCTAGTAGTATTAGTCTTCCAATTTTATTCTTCTTCTTCAATGGTTTGTGGGCTATTCTGGGTCTTTGCCTCTACAAATAAACTTCAGAATCAGTATGTCAGTATCCACAAAATAACTTCTGGGGTTTTCACTGGAATTGCATTGAATCTATAGATTAAGTTGGGAAGAACTAACATCTTGACATACTGATTCTTCCTATCCCTGAGCATGAAATATCTCCCCATTTATTTAGTTCTTCTTTGAGTTCACTCATCAGAGTTTGTGCTTTTCCTCACATAAATCTTGTACATATTTTATTAGATTTATACCTAAGTATTTCATTTTTGTAATGCTAATATAAATGGTATTGTGTTTTTAATTTCAAATTCCCTTGTTCATTGGTAGTATATAGGAAAACAATTAACTTTTGTATATTAACCTTGTATTCTGCAACCTTGCTGTAAGCACGTATTAATTCCAGGAGTTTGTTGTTGTTGTTGATTCTTTCAGATTTGTTACATAGACAATTATGTCATCTATGAACAAAGACAGTTCTACTTCTTTCTTCCCAATTCATATAAATTTCTTATTCTTTTCTTATTGCATTGCGAGAAATTCCAGTACAATGTTGAAAAGAGGTGGTGAAATGGTATACCCTTGCCTCATACCTGATCTTAGTGAGAAAGCTTCGAGTTTCTCACCACTAAGTATGATGTTAGCTGTAGGTTTTTTTGTAGTCTATCAAGTTGAGTAGGTTCCCCTCTATTCCTAGTTTACTGAGGAGTTTTTATCATGAGTGGGTGTTGGATGTTGTTAAATGCTTTTTTTTCTTTTTTTGCATCTGTTGATGTGATCATGTAATTTTTCTTCTTTAGCCTGTTGATGTGATGATTACATTAATTGATTTTTGAATGTTGAACCAGATCTGCATACCTAGGATAAATCCCACTTGGTTGTAGTATATAATTTTTCTTATATGTTATTTGAATTTGATTTGCTAATATTTTGTTGAGGACTTTTGCATTTATGATCATGAGAGATATTGGTCTGTAGTTTTCTTATATTGTGTTCGTGTGGTTTTGGTATCAGGCTAATGCTGTCCTCTTTGACTGAATTAGGAAGTATTCCCCTGCTTCTATCCTCTGACAGAGATTGTAGAGAATTGGTATAATTTCTTCCTTAAATGTTTGGTAGAATTCACCAGTGAACCTTCTGGGCCTGGTGCTTTCTGGTTTGGAGGTCATTAATTATCATGCAATTTCTTTAGTAGAGGTAGGCTTATTCAGATTGTATATTTCTTCTTGTGTGAATTTTGGTAGATTGTATCTTTCAAGGAATTTGTCCATTTCATCTAAGCTATCAAATCTAGGGGCATAGAGTAGTTCAAAGTATTCCATTATTATTCTTTTTTTTTTTTTTTTTTTTTTTGCGGTACGTGGGCCTTTCGCTATTGTGGCCTCTCCCGCTGCAGAGCACAGGCTCCGGACGTGCAGCCCCAGTGGCCATGGCTCATAGGTCCAGCCGCTCTGCGGCATGTGGGATCTTCCCGGACTGGGGCATGAACCCGTGTCCCCTGCATTGGTAGGCGGACTCTCAACCACTGCACCACCAGGGAAGCCCTCCATTATTATTCTTTTAATGTCTGTGGGATGTGTAGTGACCTTCCCTCTTTCATTTCATATATTAGTAATTTGTATTCTCTTTTTTTCTCAGTCTGGATAGAGCTTATTAATTTTATTGCTTCCCCCCCACAAAGAACTAGCTTTGGTTTTGTTGATTCTCTCTATTGAGAGATGAAAAACAAGCAAGGTTTTCTCTAAGCTAATTTTTCCCAAAGAACTAGCTTTTGGTTTTGTTGATTTTCTCCTATTTTCAATTTCATTGATTTCTGCTCTAATCATTATTCTTTCTTTCTGTTTACTTTTGATTTAATTTGCTCTTCTTTTTCTAGTTTCCTAAGGTGTAAACTTAGATTATTGATTTCAGGTCTTTCTTCTGTTCTAATATATGTATTCAATGCTGTAAATTTCCCTCTAAGGACTACTTTTGCTGCCTCCCACAAATTTTGATAAGTTGTGTTTTCATTTTCATTTAGTTCAAAACATTTTTAAATTTCTCTTGAAATGTCTTCTTTGACCCAGACATTATTAGGAAGTGTTATTTACTCTCCACTCATTTGGCCATTTTCCAGTTATCTTTCTGTTATTGATTTCTGGTTTAATTCCATTGTGGTCTAGGAACAGACATTGTATAATTTCTATTCTTTTAAATTCATTAAAGTGTGTTTTATGGCCCAGAATATAGTCAATTTTGATGGATGTTGTGTGTTACCTTGAGAAGAATGCTATTCTGCTATTGTTGGATGAAGTAGACTATAGATATAAATTATATCTAATTGATTAATGGTGTTGTTGAGTTCAATATATCCTTCCTCAATTTCTGTCTGCTGCATTTGTCCATTTCTGCTACAGGAGTGTTGAAGTCTCGAATTATTATAGTGTATCCATCTATTTCTCCTTGTGTTTCTATCAGTTTTTGCCTCACGTACTTTGGTACTTTATTGTTAGACACGCACATGTTAAAGATTGTTATGTTTTCTTGCAGAATAGGCCCCTTTATCATTATGTAATGCCCTTCTTTATCCCTGATAACATTTCTTATTTTGAAGTCTACTTTGTCTGAAATTAATATAGCTACTCCTGTCTTCCTCTGAAATTTTGAAATGTTAGCATGTAATATTTTTCTCCATCCATTTACTTTTGATCTATATGTGTCTTTATGTTTAAAGTGAGTTTATTGTATGCAACATATAGTCAGATCTTGTTCCTTGATACACTCTGACAGTGCCTGTTTTTTAATTTTTAATTAATTAATTAATTAATTTTTATACAGCAGGTTCTTATTAGTTATCAATTTTATACATATTAGTGTATATATGTCAATCCCAATCTCCCAATTCATCCCACCACCACAACCCACCCCCGCTTTCTCCCCTTGGTGTCCATATGTTTGTTCTCTACATCTGTGTATCTGTTTCTGCATCCCTGTTTTTAATTGGTGCATTTAGACCATTGACATTCATAGTGATTTTTGATATTATTAGATTAAAAACTCCCATATATGTTACTGTTTTCTACTTGTTGCCCTTGTTCTTGTTTTTGTCCTCCACTCTTTTTCTGCCTTTTGTAATTTTTTTCTGCCTTTTGTAATTTTAATTGAGCATTTTGTATGATTCCATTTTTCTCTCCTTTCTTAGCATATCAGCTATATATATATATTTTGTTTTACTTTTTTTAGTGGTGGTCTTAGTGTTTACAATATACATTTACAACTAATCCAAGTCCACTTTTAAAAAACCCTATAATGCCTCATGGGTAGTGTACATACCTTTTAATAACAAAATAATTCTAACTCCTTTCTCCTGTCCCTTATGTTGCTGTCATTCATTTCATATATATATATATATATATATATATATATATATATATAAAATACATATAGGCACATAAGATATAAAAGCATACATAGTTGAATACATTGTTGCTATTATTATTTTGAACAAACTGTTTTCCATTACATCAATTAAGAATAAGAAAATAGGGGCTTCCCTGGTGGCGCAGTGGTTGAGAGTCCGCCTGCCGATGCAGGGGACATGGGTTTGTGCCCCGGTCCAGGAGGATCCCACATGCCGCGGAGCAGCTGGGCCCGTGAGCCATGGCCGCTGAGCCTGCACGTCCGGAGCCTGTGCTCCGCAATGGGAGAGGCCACAAAAATGAGAGGTCCGCATACAGAAAAAAAAAAAAAGAAAAAAAAGAAAAAAAGAGATTGGTTCAAGATGGCAGAGTAGAAGGACATGTGCTCACTCCCTCTTGCGAGAGCACCAGAATCACAACTAACTGCTGAACAATCATTGACAGGAAGACACTGGAACTCACCGAAAAAGATACCCCACATCCAAAGACAAAGGAGAAG
This sequence comes from Lagenorhynchus albirostris, assembly GCF_949774975.1. Lineage (NCBI taxonomy): Eukaryota > Metazoa > Chordata > Mammalia > Artiodactyla > Delphinidae > Lagenorhynchus > Lagenorhynchus albirostris. The sequence goes on from NC_083097.1 coordinate 63,128,897, forward strand.
CCACAATGAGATGGTAGGAGGGGCGCAATCACAATAAAATCAAATCCCATAACCACTGGGTGGGTGACTCACAAACTGGAGAACAATTATACCTCAGAAGTCCACCCACTGGAGTGAAGATTCTGAGCCCCACGTCAGGTATCCCAACCTGAGCGTCTGGCAATGGGAGGAGGAATTCCCAGAGAATCAGACTTTTTGAAAGCTAGCGGAATTTGATTTCAGGACTTTGACAGGAATGGGGTAAACAAAGACTCCACTCTTAGAGGGCACACACAAAGTAGTTTGTGCATCAGCACACAGGAGGAAGGAGCAGTGACCCCATAGGAGACTGAACCAGACCTACCTGCTACTGTTAAAGGGTCTCCTGCAAAGGTGGGGGGGTGTTTGTGGTTCACCGCAGGGACAAAGTGACTGGAAGCAGAATTTCTGAAAAGTACTCCTTGGCGTGAGCCCTCCCAGAGTCTGCCATTAGCCCCAGCAAAGAGCATGTAGCCTCCAGTGCTGGGTTGCCTCAGGCCAAACAACCAACAGCGAGGGAACTCAGCCCCACCCATCAACAGACAAGTAGATTAAAGTTTTACTGAGTTCTGCCCACCAGAGCAACACCTAGCTCTACCCACCACCAATCCCTCCCATCAGGAAGCTTGCACAAGCCTCTTAGATAGCCTCATCCATCAGAGGGCATACAGCAGAAGCAAGAAGAACTACATTCTGCAGCCTGTGGAATGAAAACCACAGTCACAGAAAGATAAACCAAGTGAAAAGGCAGAGGACTATGTACCAGATGAAGGAAGAAGATAAAAACCCAGAGAAACAACTAAATGAAGTGGAAATAGGGAACCTTCGAGAAAAAGAATTCAGAATAATGATATTGAAGACAATCCACGACCTCGAAAAAGAATGGAGGCAAAGATCAAGAAGTTGCAAGAGGGGTGGGATAGGGAGGGTGGGAGGGAGGGAGACGCAAGAGGAAAGAGATATGGGAACATATGTATATGTATGACTGATTCACTTTGTTATAAAGCAGAAACTAACACACCATTGTAAAGCAATTATACCCCAATAAAGATGTTAAAAAAAAAAAGAAGTTGCAAGAAACGCCTAATAAAGACCTAGAAGAATTAAAGAACAAACACCTACAACAATTAAAGAACAAACAAATAGAGATGAACAATACAATAACTGAAATGAAAAATACACTAGAAGGAATCAATAGCAGAATAACTGAGGAAGAAGAACGGATAAGTAACCTGGAAGACAGAATGGTGGAATTCACTGCTGTGGAACAGAATAAAGAAAAAAGAATGAAAAGAAATGAAGACAGCCTAAGAGACCTCTAGGACAACATTAAACACAGCAACATTCGTGTTATAGGGGTCCCAGAAGGAGGAGAGGGAGAAAAGACCCGAGAAAATATTTGAAAAGATTATAGTCAAAAACTTCCCTAACATGGGAAAGGAAATAGCCACCCAATTTCAGGAAGTGCAGAGTCCCAGGCAGGATAAACCCAAGGAGAAACACGCTGAGACACATAGTAATCAAATTGACAAAAATTAAAGACAAAGAAAAATTAAAAGCAATAAGGGAAAAATGACAAATAACATATAAGGGAACTCCCACAAGATTAATAGCTGATTTATTAGCAGAAACTCTACAAGCCAGAAGGGAGTGGTGCAATATATTTAAAGTGATGAAAGGGAAGAACCTACAACCAAGATTACTCTACCCAACAAGGATCTTATTCATATTTGACAGAGAAATCAAAAGCTTTACAAACAAGCCAATGCTAAAAGAATTCAGCATCACCAAACCAGCTCTACAACAAATTCTAAAGGAACTTCTGTAAGTGAGAAACACAAGAGAAGGAAAGGACCTACAAAAACAAACCCAAAACAATTAAGAAAATGGTAATAGGAACATACATATTGATATTACCTTAAATGTGAATGGGTTAAATGCTCCAACCAACAGACACAGGCTCACTGAATGGATACAAAAACAAGACCCATATATATGCTGTCTACAAGAGACCCACTTCAGACCCAGGGACACATTCAGACTGAAAGTGAGGGGATAGAAAAAGATACTCCATACAAATGGAAATCAAAAGAAAGCTGAAGTAGCAATACTCATATCAGATAAAATAGACTTTAAAATAAAGAATGTTACAGGAGACAAGGAAGGACACTACATAATGATCAAGGGATCATTCCAAGAAGAAGATATAACAATTATAAATATATATGCACCCAACATAGCAGCACCTCAATACATAAGGCAACTGCTAACAGCTATAAAAGAGGAAATCAACAGTAACACAACAATAGTGAGGGACTTTAACACCTCACTTACACCAATGGACAGATCATCCAGACAAATACTTAATAAGGAAACACAAGCTTTAAATAACACATTAGACAAGATACATTTAATTGATATATATAGGACATTTCATCTGAAAACAGCAGATTACATTTTCTCCTCAAGTGCACATGGAACATGAATTGTTCCAGAATTGATCACATCTTGGGTCACAAATCAAGCCTCAGTAAATTTAAGAAAATTGAAATCAGATCAAGCATCTTTTCTGACCACAACACTATGAGAATAGAAATAAATTACAGGGAAAAGAATGTAAAAAACACAAACACATGGAGGCTAAACAATACGTTACTAAATAACCAAGAGATCACTGAAGAAATGAAAGAGGAATCAAAAATACTTAGAAACAAATGACAACAAAAACACGATGATCCAAAACCTATGGGATGCAGCAAAAGCAGTTCTAAGAGGGAAGTTTATAGCAATAAAATCCTACCTCAAGAAACAAGAAAAATCTCAAATAAACAATCTAACCTTACACCTAAAGCAATTAGAGAAAGAAGAACAAGCAAAACCCAAAGTTAGTAGAAGAGAAGAAATCATAAAAATAAGAGCAGAAATAAATGATATAGAAACAAAGAAAACAGTAGCAAATATCAATAAAACTAAAAACTGGTTCTCTGAGAAGATAAACAAAATTGATAAACCTTTAGCTAGACTCATCAAGAAAAAGAGGGAGAGGACTCAAATCAATAAAATTAGAAATGAAAAAGGAGAAATTACAACAGACACCGCAGAAATACAAAGCATCCTAAGAGACTACTACAAGCAACTCTATGCCAACAAAATGGACAATCTGGAAGAAATGGGCAAATTCTTAGAAAGGTATAACCTTCCAAGACTGAACCAGGAAGAAGTAGAAAATATGAACAGACCTATCACAAGTAATGAAATTGAAACTGTGATTAAAAATCTTCCAACAAACAAAAGTCCAGGACCAGATGGCTTCACAGGTAAATTCTATCAAACGTTTAGAGAAGAGCTAACACCCGTTCTTCTCAAACTCTTCCAAAAAATTGCAGAGGAAAGAACACTCCAAAACTCATTCTATGAGGCAACCATCACCCTGATACCAAAACCAGACAAAGATACTACAAAAAAGAAAATTACAAACCAATATCACTGTTGAATATAGATGCAAAAATCCTCAACAAAATACTAGCAGACAGAACCCAACAACACATTTAAAGGATCATACACCATGATCAAGTGGGATTTATCCCAGGGATGCAAGGCTTCTTCAATATATGCAAATCAATCAATGTGATACACCATATTAACAAATTGAAGAATAAAAACCATATGATCATCTCAATAGATGCAGAAAAAACTTTTGACAAAATTCAACACCCATTTGTGATAAAAACTCTCCAAAACGTAGGCATAGAGGGAACCTACCTTAATATAATAAAGGCCATATATGACAAACCCACAGCAACCATCATTCTCAATGGTGAAAAGCTGAAAGCATTTCCTCTTTGATTAGGAACAAGACAAGGATGTCCACTCTTATCACTCTTATTCACATAGTTTTGAAAGTCCTAGCCACAGCAATCAGAGAAGAAAAGAAATAAAAGAAATACAAATTGGAAAAGAAGAAGTAAAGCTGTCACTGTTTGCAGATGACATGATACTATACATAGAGAATCCTAAAGATGCCACCAGAAAACTACTAGAGCTAGTCAATGAATTTGGTAAAGTTGCAGGATACAAAATTAATGCACAGAAATCTCTTGCATTCCTATACACTAACAACAAAAGATCAGAAAGAAATTAAGGAAACAATCCCATTCACCACTGCAACAAAAAGAATAAAATACTTAGGAATAATCCTACCTAAGGAGGTAAAAGACCTGTATGCAGAAAACTATAAGACACTGATGAAAGAAATCAAAGATGACACAAACAGATGAAGAGATATACCATGTTTGTGGATTGGAAAAATCTATTTGTAAAAGTGACTATACTACCCAAAGCAATCTACAGATTCAGTGCAATCCCTATGAAATTATCAATGGCATTTTTTTACAGAAGTAGAACAAAAAAATCTGAAAATTTGTACGGAGACACAATAGACTCCAAATAGCCAAAGCAATCTTGAGGGAAAAAAACAGAGCTAGAGGAATCAGACTCCCTGACTTCTGACTATACTACAAAGCTACAGTAATCAAGACAATATGGTACTGGCACAAAAACAGATATATAGATCAATGGAACAGGATAGAAAGCCCAGAGATAAACCCACCCACCTACGGTCAACTAATATATGACAAAGGAGTCAAGGATATGCAATGGAGAAAAGACAGTCTCTTCAATAAGTGGTGCAGGGAAAACTGGACAGCTACATGTAAAAGAATGAAATTAGAACACTCCCTAACACCATACACAAAAATAATCTCAAAATGGATTAAAGACCTAAATGTAAAAACAGAAACTATAAAACTCTTAGAGGAAAAGAGGAAGAACACACTTTGACATAGATCACAACAAGATCTTTTTTGATCCACCTCCTAGAGTAATGGAAATAAAAACAAAAATAAACCAATGGGACCTAATGAAACTGAAAAGCTTTTGCACAGCAAAAGAAACCATAAACAAGATGAAAAGACAACCCTCAGAATGGAAGAAAATATTTGCAAATGAATCAATGGACAAAGGATTAATCTCCAAAATATATAAACAGCTCATGCAGCTCAATATTAAAAAAACAAACAACCCAATCCAAAAATGGGCAGAAGACCTAAATAGAAATTTCTCCAAAGAAGACATATAGATGGCCAAGAGGCCCATGAACAGCTGCTCAACAACATCACTAATTATTAGAGAAATGCAAATGAAAATTATAATGAGGTATGAACTCACACCAGTTAGAATAGGCATCATCAGAAAATCTACAAACAACAAATGCTGAAGAGGCTGTGGAGAAAATGGAACCCTCTTGCACTGTTGGTGGGAATGTAAGTTGATAGAGTCACTATGGAGAACAGCATGGAGGTTCCTTAAAAAACTAAAAATAGAATTACCATATGACCCAGCCATCACACTACTGAGCATATACCCCAGAGAAAGCCATAATTCAAAAAGACACATGCACCCCAATGTTCATCGCAGCACTATTTACAATAGCCAGGTCATGGAAGCAACCTAAATGCCCATCGACAGACAAATGGATAAAGAAGATGTGGTACATATATACAATGGAATATTACTCAGCCATAAAAAGGAACGAAATTGGTCATTTGTAGAGATGTGGATGGGTCTAGAGAGTGTCATACAGAGTGAAGTAAGTCAGAAAGAGAAAAACGAATATCCTATATTAATGCATATATGTGGAACCTAGAAAAATTGTAGAGATGAACCTGTTTGCAAGGCAGAAATAGAGACACAGATGTAGAGAACAAACGTATGGACACCAAGTGGGGAAAGTGGTGAGAGTGGGGTGGTGGTGGTGGGATGAATTGGGAGATTGGGATTGACATGTATACACTAATATGTATAAAATAGATAACTAATAAGAACCTGCTGTATAAAAAAATTCAAAAAAAAGAATAAGGAAATAAAAGTTTTTATTTTACCTTCACTTATTCCTTCTTCAATGCTCTTCTTTTTTTAATGTTGATCTACATTTATATCACTTTCCTTCCCTCTAAAGAATTTCTTTTAAAATTTCTTGCAAGTCAGGTCTACTGGCAACATATTCCTTCAATTTTTGTTTGTCTCAGTCTTTATTTCTCCTTCACTTTTGGAGGATAATTTCTCTGAGTGCAGAATTCTAGATTGGTGGGATTTTTTCTCTCAATAATTTAAATATTTCACTTCTCTCTCTTCTTGCTTGCATGGTTTCTGAGGAGAAGTCAGATTAACTCTTATCTTTATTGTTCCATAGGTAATATATTTTTCCCCTCTAGCTTCTTTCAGGATTTTTTTCTTTATCTTTGATTTTCTGTAGTTTGAAAATGATATGCCTCAGTGTATTTTTCTTCATTTATGCTACTTGGTGTTTTCTGAGCTTCCCCAGTCTGTGGTTTGATGTCTGACATTAATCAGGTTAAATTCTCAATCATTATTATTTCAGATTTTTCTTCCTTTCCTTTCTACCTTTCATCTGCTTCTGGTATTTCCATTATGTGTATGTTACACTTTTTGTAGTTGTCCCAAAATACAAAATATTGTTCTTTTTGCTTTTCAGTTTGGAAGGTTTCTATTGAGATAGCCTCAAACTCAATTTGAAACACAGAGTGGACTAAGTCAGAAAGAGAAAAACAAATACCATATGCTAATACATATATATGGAATCTAAAAAAAAAAAGGAAAAGGTTCTGATGAACCTAGGGGTGGGACAGGAATAAAGATGCAGATGTACAGAATGGACTTGAGGACACACTGGGGGGGAAGGGGAAGCCGGAACAACATGAGAGAGTAGCACTGACATATATACACTACAAAATGTAAAATAGATAGCTAGCGGGAAGCAGCTGCATAGTACAAGGAGATCAGCTCAGTGCTTTGTGACCACCTAGAGGAGTGGGATAGGGAGGGTGGGAGGAAGGTGCAAGAGGGAGGGGATATGGGGATATATGTATACATATAGCTGATTCACTTTGTTATACAGCAGGAACGAACTCAACATTGTAAAGCAATTATACTCCAATAAAGATGTAAAAAAAAAAATGGATGGGGAGTAACAGGCTGTTCGGAAGCTCTGAATATGTAGGTCGGGCTTGATAATCCTAAGCATTATTGTAGGGTGATCCCCATTTACTGGTGAAGACCTATGCTTAGGTCTTTCCTTTGGACTGGTCAAATAAACCAGAGAGATTTCTTCCTATCTCCTACTGAGAGGGTGAAGGACTGGGTGTCATCGTTCTGGGGCTGAGTGAGGTATTCACTGTGCCTGTCAATCTGTTAATAGCCCCAGTTCCAGAAGAAGCTGATACTGAGATTTTGGGTTTGGTTCTTAGTTTACCCCATTCTGGTTTAAGGTTGTTCTTCCCTAGTTCTAGGATGGAAGGCTCATTATGGCTGGAAAGCTGAGATCAAGAATTATATCTTAGCTTTGACATTTCCAAAGTTTAAACTCCAAAGGACCCAGGACATAAAGTTTATGTTGTTGTGCAAGATAAACTACCTAAAATTTGAAAATAAGGCAAAATATTGGCTTTATGACCTTTCTAAAAAGTCTGTGAAAGGTCGTCTGACTTACCCAGGGAATGACACTTTTGTTGTGACCCAGGTATTTTACAACCCTGGTAAATTAAGAGATTAACTTTTAGAAGAATAATAAGGTGTGATGATATATTTACGGGGGGTGGGAGCTGGTAGAGAAGTTAACCTCCACACTTGTCTACAGAGCATTAACTTGTTTAGTATCTATTTAGCAATCTTATTTCGGTATTCCTTTCTCCACTAACTCTATAATCCCCATTTCTCAAATTTTCTACAAACCAGCTCTCGTCTTACTGCAGGTTTCTTCATTAATGAGTTAAACTTTGGCATGAGTTTACCATCTGTATGTGTGGGAATTATGTTTTTTAAACAGTTTGAGAATTGTGCTTTTACACCATCAGTGAAAAATCTGGAAGAATAGTGCTTGGTAATGATAAATTGTTTCTCCTGGCCTTCCTCCCCAGGTTAGATGAAGTTCCCCCAAACTGGGAGAGGAGAAGAGTCAGAGGGAAGCCAAAGAGCTTAGAAACTGGAAAGTGTTAGGAAGAGGTCTGAAGTGCAGAGTGTAAGTAATTTACTTTTTATAAAAAGTGGATCGTACTGTACTTGCTATTGTATATTGTACTCAATAGTATGGCATGAACATCTTTATAGGTCAACAAATAACTCTTCTAAAATACAGCTTTTCTTGGTTAATCGTACTCCACCACATGAGCTAGTTTCATGATTTAGAAAAACTGCCCATTCTCCTTCCAACTGGTAGTCACAATCAGTCTCATTATCCTAGTTTTTAAGTCTTGAGTTAAAAGAACATCTCCTTATTGGAAAGAATCCTAGACTGGGTGGACCCCAACAGACAACTCTATTCAAGATCTAGTGACTGAGAGCTGGCAAAACCAAGTTAGCTTCTCTTTCCGAAAACCCCGTAATGAAGCCAGTTGTGTTTAATTCTCGCTGGCCATTCGAGGGTGACACTGATTCAACTCCTTCCAAGGAGAGCTTCAGGAATGGAGGGCAATGGGTTCAGGAAGCCTCCCTAATGTGTCTTAAGTAATAGCAAAACCACCCCTAGGTCTGTATTCACGTAGCCCTTGACCATGAGGTAGGGATGTGCCTTCTGGCTGCAAGCTGGTGCTACACTTCCCTCAGCCTATAAACAGAAAGTAATAAATGGGTCTGCTCAGAAGGGCATCGGGGAGACTGCTGTGGGCTTCTGAAAGAAGGACTTCTGTCGTGGACAGAGATACCAGTGTCCAAGAGCCCTGACCCCATGGTGATAACTGCAGTGCCCTTAGCAGCCCCTGAAATTGCACTTGGGAGTGGGGAGTCTCAGAGTTTATCAATAACCTTTCCCTGGGATGCTGGTTTTAATCATTTCCTATTTCTTTTGGGAGCTTACATTTGCCACAAATCAAAGCTCCTCCAATTGAGAACAATGTTGGGATTGGGATTTTGTTACTATTGTGTGTGTGTGCATGTGTGTGTGTGTCCTGTAGCTTTGAAAACACAGTGTGTTCGGATCAAACAGCAGCATTTGGATTGATATAAATTTGGTCAAAACAGATTTCTATTTGTTTTTGCTATTTTGTGCATTTTATCCTAAAAATCAAAGACACATAGAATCTATTCAATAAGGTCCCAAGAAACTTTTTAAAAGCTTGTTCCTGTGATAGAAACAAAATACAAATTCCTAGTTTCTTTTTATAAGAGAAAAAAATGTCATTTTCCCCCAAGTGTTGAGAGAAGAAAAGAATATTTATAATACGAATCTGGAGGCTAAATCAATTACAGGCCATGACCGTTTCTCTGTTATTTTATTGTTTTAATAATGTTGTGTTATATTCAGGGCATATTATCTTCATTAGTTGAAAGGACAAAATAGAATCACATGCAGACTTTCTTGGTAATTCATTTAATTTCCTGTTTTCTGTCTTTTTGGTGACTGCTGTAGAAAGACTATTTAAAAAGTTTCCCCTTTGAAAATGGCCCAAGGAGCAAAGGAAACTTGTATTTTAATGATTTGTGAGTTGGTGAGAGGAATGCATTTCACAAGGCCTAGCTACCGTTCCAAACGGTGACAGGACAAAAAAGAACTGAGTGAAAATGTAGATGGGACCAAGTCGTGGGTTTGGGGAACAGAGGTTAGTGCTCATCTGCTTCATAAAAGATGGTGATAATGTGTTTTCCATGTGTGAAAGGCTGGAATGAGTGATGTGAAGTCCAGTTGTCTTAACTGGGTCAGAAAAATAACATTGCCTGCAGAAACAAATATGCGATAATATACATAACTTGTACACATCAGAAGATAGAAATGATTACACCATTAAGGGCTCTCAAAAATAAGATAGCTCTTTCCCCTGCTTGAAAAAGAACACCTGGGCCAGGTAAAGAAACAGATTTCAACCCTCTGACCCTTCCCTCCCAGCCTCTAACCTTCCCCACACAGATTCTGTAGACTGAGACAGTTGGCATTGGTCACAGAGGCAGCTGCAATGAATAAAACAGCTTCATCCTGGGTTCCTGGATACCTGTGCAATGCATTCCCAGAAGACTCTGGGCTTTCCAGCCTGTAGGACCCACACTTTTCCCCCTTACTCTCCTCCAGGAGAAAGGAGGAATCCAGGGGGCTGCCTGGATTTCATAAAGCAAAAACCCTTGGAGAGGTGAACTTCCATGATTGTACTGTTAAATGTATTATACCTTGTGAGGGACCATGGTCTTGTCTGGCTTCGAAGTACCTAAGTTGTTGATTCCAAGGGGACTGTCGTCTTTACTAAGAAGAGAACAAGGAGGTATATCCACCCTTAGCCTTAACCTTCCCCCAGCCCCCCTTCAAATAAGAACTGGAATACAATTAAAGGGCACATGTCAGAAAATCTGATTTAGAGAATATGTGGTGAAGTTTTATCTTTCATGAAAGAAAATGTTCTGTTTTTCCCATTATAAATGCCTTGGTTCCTGCCAAGCCTCTTTTTTCCCAAATGTCTTAGAAGATCTTGGTATAACTCAGCAGAGATAGGACAGCACCAACACTGAGTTTAATTTAATCCAACATTGAGCGCTGTTATATTAAGAATACTTCCTGAAATCCCTTCCCCACCACCAGCAAAACAGCTTTTGATACTAAGAATCTATTTTTAATTCTCTCATTGAATAATGTAATACAGTTTCCATTTGGACCTTGCCATATAGGCACAGTGGGCTGGGAGGGGAAAGTGTGGTCAGTCTTTCTCACGACGTGGCAGATTCTCATGGCTCAGTCCTGGCAGCGCCAGTTTGGGCATCTGGCTGGTATTAGGGACTCACAGAGAGGCCTGACCATGTGACTTCCCAAGGTCAGGTGGTCATGAAAGACTTCACGGGCAGGGACCACCAGTGCCTGCCATGAGGCAAGTGGTCAATAAATGTTAGATGTTAAGATAAGCACGTTAGGATTTGCAATCTCAAGATCTGAGTGATCAAAATGCACTTTATTAGCTATAAAAATTGACCCATCGCTTCATGTACTGGCTCAGAGAAGTGTGAGAGCTTGAGTATTCTTGTAGTAGAGGAGGTTGTTTAAGGCAGGCAAAGCTCTGTTCTTTTTCAAACATGCCTGTTTCAAATGTACTGTTCTTTTCTTTTCTTTTTTTCTTTCAATGGCTTCTATTTCTCCTTGCAATGCCTTAATCGTTTGAACAGAAAGGCTTCTCTGAGGCTTGTGTAGAAGGCTTCATCTAGCATCCCTGCTTTGCACAGACCCCAAGCCCTGTCTCCCACCCCTAAATCAATGTCTGGGTCCAAAGACCCCTTGGGCTACCTCTACACCAGCTCATGCCTGTGCCACTAGTTTTTATTTCTCTATTTCTGGCACCCAAAAAAGGAGTCATACTTTTTCCCCCCAAACTCATTTTTCTTAATGTTTAGACTTTAGTGCTTCTACACATGTTGAGGGAGGGGGCATAGCTACATTAGCTCAGGTCCTCCTTATTGGAGAAAGTTCCTTCCATCTCCTTTACATTGTGAAAATATACTCTATTATGTTCAGAGACATTTTAAGAGTAATAATGTCTAATCTTTGAAGAATGAATTACAACAAAATTAATGTAGTTTAAAGCATAACAGAATGAGTTTCTATGATCAATATATAAACTCTGTTTCTTCATTCTAGAGTTCAAAAGCTATTGCTCCCCTCCCCCCATCCCCCATTGGGTACCACTAATTACAGGAATTATTATATTTCTTAGAATCATTAGATTTTTATCACTGGAAGGGAAACAGCTGCCTTCAAGGCCAGGCAGATAACACAGACGAGTGACTATGGTGAAAGGCAACAGGGAGTGGTATGGACTGTAGTAAAATGGAGACCTCAAGCTCCATCTAGAGGTAGCCAGGTTCCATTTTTAAAAACTGCTGCGATCCAGGCTACATGTAAATCAATGAAACTAGAACACTCCCTTACACCATACACAAAAATAAACTCAAAATAGTTTAAAGGCGTAAATATAAGACATGATACCATAAAACTCCTAGAAGAGAACACAGGCAAAATATTCTCTGACATAAATCATACCAATATTTTCTTAGCTCAGTCTCCTAAGATGAAAGAAATAAAGGCAAAAATAAACAAATGGGACATAGTCAAACGTAAAAACCTTTGCCCAGCAAAGAAAACCATCAAAACAAAAAAGACAACCTACGGAATGGGAGAAAATGTTGATATTTGCAATGATGTGACTGACAAGGGTTTAATATCCAAACTATACAAACAGCTCATACAACTCAATATCAAAAAAAACAAACAACCCAATCACAAAATGGGCAGAAGACCTAGGTAGACATTTCTCCAAAGAAGACATAATGTCCAACAGGCACATGCAAATATCCTCAACATCACTAATTATTAGAGAAAGGAAAATCAAAACCACAATGAGGTATCACCTTACACTGGTCAGAATGGCCATCATCAAAAAGTCTACAAATAATAAGCGCTGAAGAGGATGTGGAGAAAAGGGAACCCTCCTACACTGTTGGTAGGAATGTAAATTGGTGCAGCCACTAAGGAAAACTGTACAGAAGTTCCTTAAAAAACTAAAAATAGAGTTACCATATGATCCAGCAATCCCACTCCTGGACATATATCTGGAAAAGATGAAAACTCAAGTTCAAAAAGATATATGCACCCCAATGTTCATAGCAGCACTATTTACAATAGCCAAGACATTGAAATAACCCAAGTGCCCATCAACAGATGATTGGTTTAAGAAGATGTGATATATATAATGGAATATTACTCAGCCATAAAAAAAGAATCAAATATTGCCATTCGCAACAACATGGATGAACCTAGAGAACATCACACTAAGTGAAGTAAGTCAGACAGAGAAAGACAAATATTATATACCACTTATATGTGGAATCTAAAAAATAATACAAATGAATCTATATGCAAAACAAACAGACTCACAGGCATAGAAAACAAACTTATGGTTACCTAAGGGGAAAACGAAGAGGGAGGGATAAATTAAGAGTATGGGATTAACAGATACAAACTGCTATGCATAAAATAGATAACCAGCAAGTGTTTACAGTATAGCACAGGGAATTATATTCAATATCTTGTAATAACCTATAATGGAAAATAATCTGAAATGTGTATTTATTTATTTATTTATTTATATGAATAACTTTGCTGTATTCCCGAAGCTGACACAATTTTGTAAATCAACTATACTTCAATAAAAAATATAATATATACCTAAGACTATGAAAAAAAAAAAACCCTGCTAAGGTCCAAAACTAACCAAGCACAGACTGAATTCAACCTAAAACACATTAGCTTACCAGCGCTAATTAGTCCAATGGTCCTCATTGTGTAGCAGAAAATGAAATTTAAACAGAGTAATTTGCTCAAGGTCATGAAAAGTCAAGACTAGCCTGGCCTCAGGTTTCTAATTCCAATATCAGAGCTTTTTCCCCTGTCCCATACTGACTCTGATTCTTAAAACACCCTTTTAAAAATAAAGAAGGGTTCGCATGTTGCTCTGATGAAAGTGATGTGGCCAAACCCCTTGTCCCCATATTTCCTTTAACAAAAAATTCTGAATGACATCAGAATATGGGCAGTTGGTCAAAAGTCTGAGCAGACAGGCAGACCTGGGCTGTTTTAAAGAAAAGGCTTGAGGAGTGCTGCGTGAGTGTACGGCTCAGGTTTCCCCACCTCAGCAGTGAACTCGGACAGCCACAGGAAAACCTGAGAATCACTGATCATGTCAGAATTCTGCACCTGTCTCATTCAGAGAGGGCTCCAGAAGCCCTGACACCATCTCTTTCCAGTCGTGGCGGGGCTAGGGGCAAGATTTTCACTTATGAAGCACCCTGAGAAATTCTTTTGGCCCAGCAAACAAAGCCCAGCTGGAATCACTTTTGACACACGGATCCTCGCCTGCTATGCCATGTGACCTCGTGCAAGGCCAAGATTTGCTTTTGGCCTCTCAGTGGCATTGCATCTATCTTGAAGGAGTTATGTGTAGGAAACGTGTAGTGTGGTGTGTGGGCGAGGACATGTGTTTGGAACCAGACAGACCCACTTGGTTACCCTCTGCCCTGCTTTAGTCAGTCAGTCAACGAACACTTCCTGAATGCCCACTGTGTGTCAGGCACTGTTCTAGGCCCCCAGGAGACCATGGTGAACGAAGCAGGAAAGGCCCTGACTTCATGAAGTTTACATTGTAGTTGAGGTGGGGCATGGGGGGGTTGGCAAGAAATAAAATAAATAATTAAATTATATGTTAGAAGGTGGTGGATGCTCGGGGGAAAAAATTAAGCTGGGACAGAGAATGGAGAGTGTAATTGAAATAATGTGTTCAGGGAAGCCTCGTTGAGCAGGTGGATATCTGAACAAAGACTTGAAGGGGGTGAAAGAGTGAACTCTAAAGATGTATGGGGGTGGGGTTCTATGCAAAGGCCCTGAGGTTGGAGCCTGCATGCAGGGTTCAAGAAATGACAAGGAGACTGGCCTGTCTGCATGGAATGGGGTGGGATGGGAGGGGTAGGAACTAAGTTGACAGAGGTGATAAGGGGAGATCAGGCCACTGAAAGCACTTACACTGAGTGAAATGGGAAGATGCTGTGGGACGTATGTTGAAGAATTTCCTAATGGATTAAATTGAGGGCTCAGAGGAAAAGAATAGTCAAGAGTGATCTAAGGTTTTTAGCTTGAGCAGCTGGGAGGGTGGAGGTATCATTAACTGGGATGGGAAGCGGGGACGGAACTGATTGCAGGGAGGGTAAGAATCCAGAAGTTGGGGAATTCCCTGGAGGTCCAGTGGTTAGCCAGTGGCGCTATCATTGCCGTGGGCCCAGGTTTGACCCCAGTTCAGGGAACTAAGATCCCACAAGCCACGCGTTGTAGCCAAAAAAAGTATTAAGAGGTTGCTTTTGAAAATGCTAAGTGAAGATGACGAATAAACAGTGGCCTGTGAGTCTGAAGCACACGAGAGGGCCTAAACTAAGGATATAAATGTGGGGTCACATAAATGGTATTTAAAATTGTGATTTCACCAAAGAGTGATGGTAGGGAAGAGAGGGGACCAAGCCCTGGGACACGTCAACCCTTAAAAGTACAAGCTACCCATGTGGGAGCTGGGTGGCTACAGGTGCACTGGGGTTAGGACCAAGCTCTCATTCTCCCAGATGCTGACAGTTAACAACCTACCTTCCCCCACCCCCCATTCCAGGAATTACCATCACATGAAAGGGGCTACCACACCCAAGCCTACACCCTTATCTCAGGGACAGGCTGGGTTCAATGACTGGTCAATTCCAGGGTTCAAAGCCCATCCCTTTGCTTCCCAGCTGCAGGGCGCCCGTGATATAAACTGAGGCCACTGTTGCACCTGCTTCCCCCCTCAGCTTCCCCTCTGCCTGACCCCATTGCCTGAACACCCTCAAGGTGCTGTTTCTAAGAGCACCCCTGTGGGCAAATCTCCATCTCAGTCAGTGTCCCAGGGAATCCATCCTAAAACAGTGGCTCTGGGCATAGAGCTTACTTCTACAGTTTCCACATTTGTAATATGGTGATAATTATAACTACCTGGCAGGATGGTTGTAGGGAGAAGAGACGTTATGTGTGAAGCGCCTAGAATGATGAGCCGTCGTAGTGCTCAGGAAGGCTGTCTGTCTTCTCTCTGGAGTCCCTAGACTATATTCACATGCTTCTTTTGTGTGCTCTGACAGTACCCTCCCCCTCTCATATCATAATTATAGATTGCACTATTCTACATTATAACTGCATATTTAATTTTCTCCCAACCCTCTTTCCTGTAAGCTCTATATCTGTCTTATTCATGATTGTATCTCCAGGGACTAGCACACTGTAGGCACTACATAAATATCTATTGAATTGAATTGACACCTGTCTGAACTTATGGACTAAGGCCTGGCGCAGTGTGGCTCAGCTCTGGGAATTATCGACCTGAGTGACCTTTATGAGGAATTTGGTCTGGTCCTATGCAGCCCCATCTACCAATCCATTCATCCGTCTATCCATCAAAAATTATCTACAGAGCACCTGAAAAAAATGAGTAGAAGCCAGTTGTGGGAAAAGTAGGAATATTTCAGACCAAGAAAGATCCCAAAAGGGGGAAAAAATTTGATGTGTAGAGGAAAGGAGAGAAAACCAGTGTGAAGGGAGCAGAAGGGGGATAGAGGGGCGGGGGCAATTCCTGAAGAGCAGTGCCCAGTTTGAGAGAATCATTTTTTTAAATTAATTGTTTTTATTTTTTTATTTATTTTATTTATTTTATTGAAGTATATAGTTGTTTTACAATGTGTTTAATTTCTACTGTACAGCAAAGTGACTCAGTTATACACATATATACATTCTTTTTTATATTCTTTTCCATTATGGTTTATTCCAAGATATTGAATATAGGACCCTGTGCTATACATTAAATCCTTGCTGCTTATCCATTTTATGTATAGGAGTTTGTATCTGTTAATTCCAAACTCCTAACTTATCCCTCCCCCTTCCCTTTCCCCTTTGGTAACCATAAGTTTGTTTTCTATGTCTTTGAGTCTCTTTCTATTTTATAGATTAATTTGTATTATTTTTTAGATTCCACATATATGTGATATCATATGGTATTTGTCTTTGTCTGACTTACTTCACTTAGTATGATAGTCTCTAGGTCCACCCATGTTGCTGTAAGTGGTATTTTGTTCTTTCTTATGGCTGAGTAGTATTCCATTGCATATGTGTACCACATCTTCTTTAGCCATTCATCTGTCGATAGACATTTAGGTTGTTTCCATGTCTTGGCTATTGTGACTAGTGCTGCTATGAGCATAGGGGTGCATGTATCTTTTTGAATTATAGTTTTATCCAGATATATGCCCAGGAGTGGGAGAGAGAATCATTCTTGCTACCAAGAGAATGGATTGTAGGGAAGCAAATGTAGTAGGAGGAACTCGGTAGAGGTTATTGCAAGAAATGGAAACGGGGGGATGGAGAAAAGTAAATGTCTTCCAGATGCACTTTGAAGGGAGCCATGATAGGACTGACTGAAGTGGGAGGTGAGGGAAAAGAAAGCATCAAGCCTGGCTCTTAGGTTTGGGGCCTGATCCACTGAGTGAATGGTGATGCCAGTTACAGACATGAGGAAGACTGAGGGAAGAGGGTAGGATTTTAGGAGAGAACCAAGAATGCCCTTTAACAAATGCTCAGTTTGGAAACTCAGGAGGCTGCCTCGGGATGGCCAGCTGTGGTCATCTCCCTCCCTGGGCCTGCCCCGGACAAGAACGGAGCCCAGCGTCTATGGGGATTGCCTGAGGTTCCAGGGGCGCCCGAAGAGCCTGCGGAAGAAACGGCCTGCAGGGCTGGGGCTAAGTAACCATGTAGAGAACAAAGCATAAAGCAGCGTTTGTCTCCAGCAAAGATCAGCACTCCGTGTTCTTGGAAACAGAAGTGCATGGGCTCGAATGTTTGCAGCTCATGACCAGAAGGAGAGGTGCTCCCCAATCAGGGACACAGCCCACTGCGAGCTCCGGGCATGCTGCCCTCGGTTCCATGAAGAAGGGGCCCCTTGTCCCACACACCACTGGAATGGAAACCAGATCTGCAAGTGAGCACGGGCCTGCCAGATGGGCACTGTTCAGACATCCACGGGCAATCGGGGGCCTCCTCTTGTGTTTGGCCCTGATCACGCCTGGCTTCACGCTAAGAAAAGCAGATCTCTCTGGTGACCACTGGTCTGTTAAACCTGCCAAGTGTGCTTTGGGACTCGCTGGGCTTCTGGGGGTCTACAGTGGGTAAGGAGGGTGGCCTGGAGCCTTTTCCTCCAGCCCAAGCCCCGGGGGATGTGACAGCACTGAGCCTGCAGGCCACTTTTTTTTTTTTTCCTCAGGAAAGTGTCAGGAGCAACTCAAATCCTAATGCCCTTTGGCTGTGAGCGCCACAGAAATCTTGTTGCTTTGCTGGGTCACAGAGCTCCCGTTCCCCAGCCCCAGGGGCCTCTCTTTTTTTTGCCAGGGATTTGGCCATTTCTCAGTGCAGCCCGACAGTGCACTGTCTATCCATCAGGAATAAATGAAATCTTCTACTTCCTTCCACAGTTCTGTGCCAGTGAGATTATTTTAAAACACTGCCCCGTCAGCACTTCTCCTCTGTGATAGGGCTGGTCTCATCAGCCGCGAGAGATTGAATATGCAAATGGATGATGTCCAGACCTTACATAAAAATACAACTCTGACCCACAACCTGCAGCAACCTGCCCGGAAAACCAACCCCCTCATCTATAATAAACAGCCCAAGAAGCCAGCTTGCTATAAGTCAGACTCATAGCAAGCCAGATTGCTATCTCTGGTGATAATCCAGGAAGTTATACAATAACTTCTCTCACAATCAGCCCCAAATGGCCAGGACTTGAATAATAACTTCCAGCCTCCCTAATTTGTGTTGCTGCTTCCAACTTAAAACCAATCAGAATCAAATATGCCCCCTCACCATCACATAGGATGCTGGCTTCTAGTTAGCCCGCCTCCGGCTTCCCCAGGCCACCAGCCTCCAATCAGGGTATCCCTGAAGTCTTCCCTTTTTCCCACTGTAAATCTTTCCCACTCCTCTGCCTGCCTTTGAGTCTCTGCCAAATGCAAAAGCAGTGGCTGACCCCTGTGCTATAGAGCGAGCTCTGAATAAGTAGCCTTTGCTTTTCCATTTGGTTGGTCTTTGTTTATTTCCACAGCCATTTATTGACTTCTCCTTTATGAATTTCCAAAAATAATTTCATAGGGCATTTAGGCAGCCATACTGAGCCCCAGCGCAATAGTTAGGGTACAAATTAACCTGCTATAGCAAAGAGACCCCCAAAATACTAGGGCCCAAGTGTAAATTTCTCTCCCATATACCTGCCTGCACTGGGGGTGGGCGAGGATGGGTAGGCAGCTCTGTTCCTTGAGGCCACTCAAGGACCCAGATTCCCTTTTCTGTTGTTGTTGCTCTATTGTACCCTGGGGAATAAGCTGGCTCAGCTGTGTCCTGTCTGTGTTCTGACCACAGGAAGGAGGAAAATCTTCCCTTTCAAGGATATGGCCTGAAAGTTGTATGCATCACTTTACCTTACAACTGGCCAGAGCTTAGCCCCATGGCTGTACCTAGCTGTGAAGGAGGCTGGGAAATCAGAGTCTCTGCAGGCGTCTAGCACCTGTAGAATGGGAGAAAGTGGGTGTCAGAGGACAGTTGACAGCCTCACCCACAGTATGCTGGGTATTAAGGGATACAGGGTATACGCAGCTTTTGTTCTCAAAGGTTAACCGATGATGTATACGGTGAAGACTAGATCTAGCCGGGCATTTGAGACCTACCATACGCTGGCTGTTACCTCTATTTACCCCAAAATCCCCCTTCCCCTTCCTGCCCATGTGCTCCTGTCGAATGGAGCTATGCCATGCTCTGCCATAAGAACCGCTTCCAAATTCAAGTAAATTCCTTTAAACATTTCTTCCATCAGTTGTTTAAAGAGTTTTGAAATCATGCCCCTGGGTGCTGGTGAAGGTGTGGGAGAGGGTGGCCCAGCCCCCCACCATTGCCAGAGTGTCTTCCCCACCATGGCACTTCCTCTGCTGTGTTGTCATTCACTTTGTCTACTCTGTTGCCCAATTGTGAATTCAGCCAGGGACCAAGTCTGTCTTCTCCCAGCACCCAGCCAGGCCCAGGCACACAGAGGTTGTGTTGGACAAGCCGACTGGGTCACAGACCTTATTTCTTAGGGCTCATCATCTGAGGAAGTGCCCCTGACCCATAAAGAGTAGACTACCCTTACCTGGCCCTACTATTCTCAGGGTTGCCCCTGAGAATCCAGATAAGCACACTGGAGGAATAACAGAGTTTTAAGTTCACATCATCACTATGATGGTTAATTTTATGTGGCAGCTTGACTGGGCTAAGGAAGGCCCAGATAGCTGGCAAAACATTATTTCTGGGTGTGTCTGTAAGGAAGCTTCTGGAGAAGATTAGAGTTTGAATCCGTAGATTAGCCAAAAAGATCACCTTTACCAATGCACGTGGGCATTATCCAATTCACTGAGGGCCTGAATCGAGCAAAAAGACAGGGGAAGGACAAATTTTCTTTCTCAGCTTGAGCTGGGACATCCATTCTCTCTTGCCCTTGGACATCGGTGCTCCTGCTTCTCAGGCTTCAGACTCAGACTGAATTACACCACTTGCTTTCCTGGTTCTCCAACTTGCAGTCAATTCCTAGAATAGATCTCATCTATATCTATATATCTATGACTATAGCTATCAATATCTAATCTCCTATTGGTTTTGTTTTTCTGGAGAACCTTGACTAATACAATCATAGTCTGCTTAAGCCACCATAAGTATCACAACTTTAGAGAAGCTGCTGGGCTGCCCATTTGTGGGAATGCTTCTCCCCTGTAGAAAGGGGGTAGTTCTCAGGCCCATGTGGTTTGGCCACTGGCATGTGACTTTGATCTGCTAGTCTATCCCCTGGAACATCATGTTCTGTAGCTCCCTTTGACCCGGCACTGTCAAATTCCCTCCCCACAGACCCTGGTCATGAATTAGCAGCCATTCTAGGCATTCAGCAGTCTCTGTGTTCCCTCCACCACCACAGAGCCTCAGGCCAGGACATCTCAGGCCTGTGGATGTCCTGAGCAGTTTGAAATCTCTTCAAAACAGTGAAAGCTTTATTCAACAACTATTTAGAGAAGAGGCTGAATTACCAGATTTATGTGGTGGTAAGATTAATATGGGGGTTTCCTGGTTGCAGCATTCTGCTTCGCCTCTGTTGGTTTAGGCAATTCAGCTCTGACCCCAACTTGCATCCTCTGCTCAGGCAAACAGAAGCCCTGCATAACTTTCATCTGAACAAGTCCCATGGCAGTCTCGATGCCTCCCCTTTATCCTTAAGCAGCTTATCAAATGATTCTTTCCAATTCTCTTCCTGAAAACAGCTCTAGTAAATACAATTTTTCCATCCTGTTCCATTCCCAGGAATGTGTTAACATTCCTTATAAATTGCTGCCTTGACCCCTAGCCCAAATCCCATCTCAGAGAGCTCAGCATCCACTGCTGCTGACCCTCCCTGGCTGTGCAGGCCCCTCCCAGCAGCCCCAGCCCCAGGCCTCTCTGTCTTGCCCATTCCCAGCCCTGAGGCCTACACCTGCCCTTGTCTCTCTCATATCATGAGCTACCTTGAGATACGGATGGGAAGTTGAACATCAGCAAGTCACCTGCATTTCATGCCTCTCCTGGCCTCCAGAGAAGCAAATGAGGGTTTTAAAATAAGAAAACCTAGGCTTGAGTAGGAGTAGGAAGACTGCCAATGAAGATCTCTTAATTCAAGGCTGCTAGTAAAAAGACTTGAACTGTTTCTATTTTTAAACCAAGTGAATCTTTTATTTATTTTTTTTAGAAGATGTTGGGGGTAGGAGTTTATTAACTAATTTATTTATTTTTGCTGTGTTGGGTCTTCGTTTCTGTGTGAGGGCTTTCTCTAGTTGCAGCAAGTGGGGGCCACTCTTCATCGCAGTGCACGGGCCGCTCACTATCACGGCCTCTCTTGTTGCAGAGCACAGGCTCCAGACGCACAGGCTCAGTAGTTGTGGCTCACGGGCCTAGTTGCTCCGCGGCATGTGGGATCCTCCCAGACCAGGGCTCAAACCCGTGTCCCCTGCATTAGCAGGCAGATTCTCAACCACTGTGCCACCAGGGAAGCCCCGTAAACCAAGTGGATCTTTAATGTTAATTCTGATCTTAAAAAAAAAAAAAAAGGAAAAAGAGATAGAGAAAGAAAGAAAAGAGATGCTTTCCTATTATAATTTCAATCCCAAGCCTTGTGTAAATCAAGCCCTCAAAGGTACTGGGATGGGAGGGCATTTTCTGATTCGCATGGGACTCCAAACTCCTCCCCCACTGCCAAGCCCAGGTGCCCTCATCGCTTTCCGCAGGCGCGTCGACGACAGGCTTCCTCCTGCTCCACCTTCCCCTCCAGCAGCCTTCCCCCAGCTTTATCCACCTCTTCTCAGTAATTGGGAGTGGAAGTTATTTAGCGGTTTCTTTCCATTTAAATGATTACATTGTGCAGGTCTCAACACCTGCAAATTTCCAAGAAAGTCCCCATGTATTCCCATTATCTCACCATTAGCATTTTCAGCTTCTCCAATCTGCTAATCAGAGCTGTGGGTCGATGTAATGCCTTCAGAAGCTAAATTGTTTTGTGCGTGCCGTTGCCATCCCGGGATGATGGCCCCCCTCCACGGACACAACAGGAGCCTAAAGACGATGAATAGGAGTTGCCTGCTTTGCAACCACAGAAGATAATTTTGGCTTATCCTTCTCTCCAAGCAGGTTATGCATTTTTTTAAGATCTGAATTTTAAAAGCAAAGACCGGGACGGTAGAGGATTTTTTTAATGACTTCACATATTTAGTGTAAGTACTGCTCTATGAGTCACTGTGCAGGTAGGAGCAGGGAGAAGGGGGGGAAATGGATAGGAGAAAACTGGGAAGTAGGTGGGAGAAAAAGAGGACGGTGTGGGCCGTTTTAGACTGTTTCGGGCAAGCACCTGGGATGGAGCCTCTCCAAGCACTCTGCTTCTGCAGCACAGCGAGTGGTGTTGCATTTCCAGCATTTCCTTCTTACCCAGGCCCCTCCCCACCTCCTCCCCACACACAGAGTTCAGATTTCCTTTGGGGTGCTGAGTCCTCCGTCTTCTGGGTCTTCCCGGAGCCCATGAAATAATTTGTCTTTCAACACTAGTCCTGCAGGAATGTGCACCGAGCAAAGAGGGAGGCCGGAAGCGGTGACTCATTCATGACGAAATCTTCCTAAGTCTAAAGCGAAATGAGAAAAACAAGAATAATTATATACACATACATAATTATATATATAATTATAATCATATATATATATATATGAGATGGTATAAGATTACTGACTCATTTTGGGGGAAAGACCATTCTTTTATACTGAGATTATGCTTTTATTTTTTATTTGGGGTCAAAAAGTCCTGTTCTCAAAAAGGTATGACAGAAGATGGTAGATTTGGCGTTTTGTTTTGGTTAATCTGTCATTTGGCAACATTAAAAGTTGACTAACCTCTGTAGGGCTCCCCACGGCCTTCAAGCTCAGTCCCTTGAGTTCAAGGCCAGGGCCAGACTAGCGTGGGATGGAGTCTAGAGCATCTGCCCCTCTTTGTTTTTCTCACTTGGTGCGTACCTCCGCTTTGGGGTCCTCTCTACCTCTTCCAGGGTCTCCTCCCAAGCTGGAGACAGCATTGCAAAGTCAAGGAGACCCCTTCTGGGCAAGGGAAGTTGCCATGCTCCAGACCTCCCCCTTCAGGACTGGCATGATGTCTAGTGTGAGTTGGGAATCTCTGCCCTGAGGACCTGGCAGTGCATGTTGGGAGAGCTGCTCGTCCGACCCCTTGCTCTGTACCCCCCACACCCCCTTTCTCTCCATAGCTTCCCCCCCCTAGGAAGCTATCCTGTCCACTCTGTACACAGCCACACCAGGTGGGATTGGCCTGGCCTCCAGCTGGTCACTGTGGGGTAGCGAACAGGACTGTTCTCAGTGATCATGCCCTCAAGAGAGCCCTGTATCAACCCAGAACGCATACGGCAGTTCTCACCACGTAACTGTAAACTCATTCATCAGAAGGCCATGTGAGCTTTACCTTTCTTTTGTGAGAGGGTAGTCATTTGGCATTCTTTGAAACCGGAGTTTATGAAAAGACTAATTGTGCCCTAGGGAAGTGGATACACCTCAACCACAAAGCCACAGCTGAACGCTTCTGCTGCACACACAGTATCAGAGAAAAGTGGGGATTTAGCAATTTCTCTTTCTTAAGCAGTGATGATGAGGACAGGTTTATAGGTGGATTGCTTTGGGGTCACCTAAAATGTTTTAAAACTTAACCAGATAATTGCCCAAGGCATGTAACACAGTGACCTATGCAGACACACCTTTTGTCAAATGAATCCTTTATCAATTGCCCCAATGATACCGCATGAAAAACAACCACGAAACCTCAGTAAGCATATAATAGTAAGCATTTATGTAGCTCAGAGTCTGCAGGTAGGTGGTTTAAGCTGGGCTCAAATGGACTGTTCTATTCTCAGCTGAGCTTACTCACGTGTCTGGGGCTGAGCTGGTTGTTGGCTGGTCCAGGATGGCTTTGACTGAGATCACTCAGCCCTGCTGCCCTTAATCATCCTCCTGTAGGCTAGTTTAGGCATGTTCTCAGAGCAACTGCAGAGAAGCAAGAGGGTGGAAAGGCACAAATGCTGTTTCAAGCCTCAGCTGACCTTGGATTTCATTTGCCGACATTCCATTAGCTAAAGCGAACCACACAACCTGAATCACACAACCCGGCCCAGAATCAGAGTGTGTGTGTGTGTTTGGGGAGGGGGGTGAGGGCAAGGTGGATGGCTCTGCAGAGTTACCTGGCGGAGGATGTAGACACAGGGATGGGTGCAGGATTGGGACTATTAAAGCAGTCCACACTGTACTTTTTAGGTTTCTCTTGCTGTACCACACTGTACTTTTTAGGTTTCTCCTGCCAGTGAATCTGAATTTGAAGAAAGCAGAGAAGGGAAGGCAGATGTGTCTTAAAACCAGCCCCTCTTCTTCCTTTCGTTTCCCGACCACACACCAGTGTCCCCACCCCTTCCCCAGCCCCCCACAGGCACACCCATGAAACTTGCATAAGGCGATAGCTGTGCTTGCAGATAATTGTTAGTATATAACAACAAACATCTCAAGCTATGGAGAGGGGATGCAGCCTAGTGTTGCTGTTTGTATGAAACAGAGGTGTACTTCCCATACCCACACACCCAAATTTGTGAAGTGTTCCCAGCCAGATAAATCTGATTCATGCAGCACATCTGTCACCAGTCTCCCACCGCTGGGTTATTGTAGCAAAACAGTTTTCCACTCCCGCTTCCACGCCACCGTCAGTAGAAGCCTTGAGGTTTGGTGACAGCATCTGTAAGTGGAGGCATCGCTGCCGTGGTGGAGGTGACAGGGCAGAGGGGATAGGGCCTAATGGGGAGTGAGTGACTTACCTATGGGTGATTTGGGTTTGATCTCTGGTTCTGTCACTTGCTGGCTCAGGGTCTTGGGACTCCTTGGTTTCAAGTAAGTAAAGCCAAGCTCAAGCAGGATTAAGATATTTTTATTTTCCTTCTATTTTTTCTCTATCTCCTGGACTCCGTGTGTGCTTGATTGTCTAATAATAAGATTTAGTTTTCTGGAGTGGAGAGTTAACGGTAACTAAGACCCTGCGAAGACAAATGTCTACAACCATAAATAATTCCAAACCGTCGCCAAAGTTGATTTTTTATAATTCCCTAGCAAGGGACAAGTTGGCGCCAGCCATTGGAGTTGGTGTCAGAACACCTAAGGGATGTGCACTGGGGCAGCAGTGGGCTCAGACAGTCTCCCCAAGTGTTCCCTGTACACGCATGCCAAGGTTAGCAAGGCGAGCAGGCCCAAGGAAGTTGAGAAAAGAAAGACAAAATATATAATGCAAATCCACAAATAGTTTTGAGCCAATAGAAAGTAAAACATAGAGAAGTGATGGATAAATTTGGCTCTATTAAAAACAAACAAACAGGGCTTCCCCGGTGGTGCAGTGGTTGAGAGTCCGCCTGCCGATGCAGGGGACACGGGTTCGTGCCCCGGTCCGGGAAGATCCCACATGCCGCGGAGTGGCTGTGCCCGTGAGCCATGGCCGCTGAGCCTGCGCGTCCGGAGCCTGTGCTCCGCAGCAGGAGAGGCCACAACAGTGAGAGGCCCGCGTACCGCAAAAACAAACAAACAAAACTTCTGTCCAAAAGACACCATTCACGGGACTTCTCTGGAGATCCAGTGGTTGAGACTTCACCTTCCAGTGCAGGGGGTGTGGGTTTGATCCTGGTCTGGGAGCTAGCATCCCACATGGCTCGTGGCCAAAGAATCAAAACATAAGACAGAAGCAATATTATAACAAATTCATTACAGACTTTAAAAGTGGTCCACATCAAAAAAATCTTAAAAAAAAAAAAGACACCATTCACAAATTAAAAAAAAAAGAAAGAAAAGGCAAAGTATGAGGGAAAATTCTTGCAGTGCATATAAATAACAAGGGATTATTGTCTAGAACAGCAATCCCCAATTTTTTGGCACCAGGGACCAGTTTCGTGAGAAACAATTTTTCCACGGACAGGGGTGGGGAATGGTTTCAGGATGATTCAAGTGCATTACATTTTTTTTTTTTTTTTTTTGTGGTATGCGGGCCTCTCACTGTTGTGGCCTCTCCCGTTGTGGAGCACAGGCTCTGGACACGCAGGCTCAGCGGCCATGGTTCACGGGCCTAGCCGCTCCGCGGCATGTGGAATCTTCCCGGACCGAGGCACGAACCCGTGTCCCCTGCATCGGCAGGTGGACTCTCAACCACTGCGCCACCAGGGAAGCCCTCAGTGCATTACATTTATCGAGCACTTTATTTCTATTATTATTACAGTGTAATATATAATGAAATAATTATACAACTCACCATAATGCAGAATCAGTGGGAGCCCTGAGCTTGTTTTCCTGCAACTACATGGTCCCGTCTGGGGGTGATGGGAGACAGTGACACCTGTAGCATGTTGCTTATGTCCAGTCTCCTCCGTGATCTCCTTTTCGTTGCTGTCACTGCAGAAAACCCTGCTTCACAAAGATAGGATGTTGGAAATGGAAGCAGGCTTTTCAGTGCCTTTGTGGCAATCTCAGGATATTCTGCCTTGACTTTAATCCAGAACGTATGGAGATTTCAAGTTGTCTCAAACATACTTTTAAGGCCACCGTCATTTGCGATCTCAAGCGGTTGATTCTCTTCTAGCTCGGACAAAGTCGATTCACCTGGCTTATTGACAAATGGGTTGCGGATCCATTCCTTCCCAGTTCTGGGGTCTTTTGTGGTTGGGAAGTAATGCTCAAACTCTTTTGAAAGCTGAGATAGGCGATCATGCACCAGCTGGGAGAAAGAAGGCCCTGGCTCAGTCTCTTTCAAAATCTCTGCTAATGTTTGAAACATGTCAAAAATCCCAATGTTCCCTCGTTGTCCCCATAATTCCAGTGTGGCTTTGAATGCAGCCACTTTATCTGCTGACTTGAACACAGTTGTCTTTCTCCCCTGAAGTGACAGATTGAGTTCGCTGAGCAGGTTGAATATGTCACACAAGTAAGCAAGTTTTGCGACCCATTCTGTGGCACTGAAATATGTTGCCAGCGGTGACTGTTTTTCTAAAAGAAATCTCTGGAGCGGCTCTCGTAACTCAAAAACTCTGGCCAGAGATCCACCTTTAGAAAGCCATCTCACTTCTGTGTATAAGAGAAGACGTGTGTGCTCTGCGTCCATCTCTTCACAGAGCAGCGTGAACAGATGTGAGTTAAGGGCATGCACTTTAACGTGGTTGATAATTTTAATTACATCCTGCAAAACATTGCTAAGTTCAGGTGACATTTTTCGGCTAGCCGGCATTTCTCTAGGGATGGCACAGTGCATAGACTCACATTCAGAAGCGACCTCTTTGACCCAAGTAGTGAAATCAGAAAGCCGTCCAGTCATGGCAGCCGCTCTGTCCATGCATATACCAACACGAAATGACCAATTCAGTTTTCCTGATATGTAATCACTCAAAGACTTCAATAGCTCTGCAGCTGTGGTGTTGGTTGGCAACAAAAGTGCACATAACATATCCTCACACACATCCGCCTGAAAAATACATCACAGAAAAACAAGCACTGTTGCCTTGTCAACATCGGTAGACTTGTCAACCTGGATTGCATAGCACAGTGAGTCATTAATCTTCTCTAAGAATTGTGCCTCAATGTCCTCTGCTATTTCATCAATTCGTCTAGTTAAGGTGCTAGCCAAAAGAGGAACACATGTCACCTTTTCAACTGCAGCCTCTCCTAAAAGTTCACAACACATGTCCTTAGCAGCAGGCAGGATCAACTCTTCACCAATAGTAAAGGGCTTCTTAGCTTTAGCAATGCTGTTAGCCACTAAGAATGATGCTCTCAGCGCAGACACATTTGATGACGTGGTTGCCTTCAATAATTGCTTCTGTTCTTCGTGTTCACGTTGTTTTCTTTTGGAAAACTCCAAAGGCTTGTCTTTTAAGGCAGGGTGCTTTGTCTCCATGTGGAGAAGCAGTTTTGAAGGTTTCATGGCTTCCTTGGATAGCCTGTCGCCACATGTTATACAAAGTGGGCTTGGAGAATGTGAATCACCTTTTGCAATGAACCTGTAAACTAAGTAGGACTCTTGGTATCTTCTTTTAAATGCAGCTTTCTTTTTGCTGGCAGTCTTAGAGTCTTCTGCTGTCTCATCATTGTGTCTTTCTCCCGTTTCAAAGCAGCTCTCCAGCGACGTTTGGTTTTTACTCATTTTGACTAGGGTTAGCTTGTGGACTTACCAAAACTGTGACTGAGACAAGTGTGCAGAGCGGGGAAGAGGCACGGACGGAAGTGGTAAATAAAACAATGAGCAGGCCATGCGCGGACTAAAATAAGTATCAGATTCTGACTTAAAGCCTGCCACCAGATGCAGCTGTACAATTGAAGTACATCAAATCACTTGCCACTATAAAGCCTGCCACCAGATGCAGCCTAATTGTCACTTGCCACTCACTGATGGGGTTTTGATATGAGTCTGCAAGCAACTGATTTATTATGGTCTCTGTGCAAATCTCTCTGCTAATGATAATCTGTATTTGCAGCCGCTCCCCCGTGCTAGCATCACCCCCTCTCCTCCACTTCATATCATCAGGCATTAGATTCTCGTAAGAAGCGTGCAGCCTAGATCCCTCACACGCGCAGTTCACAGTAGGGGTCGCGCTCCTATGAGAATCTGACACCGTCACTGATCTGACACGAGCCGGAGCCCAGGCAGTAATGTGAGCGATGGTGAGCGGCTGTAAATACAGATGAAGCTTCCCACTGCTCACCTCCTGCTGTGTGGCCCAGTTCCTAACAGGCCACGGACCAATACCAGTTTGTGGCCTGGGGGTTGGGGACCCCTGGTCTAGAACATATGAACAGCCCATACAAATTCCTTCTCCCCAGAAGATTTTTCTCCCCATAAAATGAAAAATAAAAAAATATGAACAATTTATATAAGAGAAAGTACAAGTAAACTTAAGAAAATATACTCAATCTCGCTGATAGTTAGGGAAATTTTTGAACAATCATATACTGTACCCATCAGATTGGCAATAATGAAAATATTTGATAGTATTCAGATTTGGCAAGGGTGTGGGAAAGCAGGTATACTCACATAATCCCAGTGGAACTATAATTAGTACAACACTTTGGAGAGCAATCTAATAGTATATACTAAAAAAAAAAAAAAAAATTCACATGCCATCTGACTCAGTAATTTCACTTCTCAGTAACTCTCCTCAAGAAACACTTATCCTTATGCACAAGGAGGCATTCCCAAAACGTTCAATGCTTGTAATGAAAGGCTGGAAACAATCTAGATATCCAACCATGAGGAATTACTAAATACACTTTAGAATACTATATAGCACTTAAAGAGCTATGGAATGGGTAGACCTTCAAGACGTATTATTGAGTAAAAAAAGAAAGTTGCAGTGCCTGAAAATATGATACTATTTATGAAAAAAGAAAAGAAAAAAAACAAAAACACATGATTATATAGCATCCATGAGTGCATTTAAGTCAGTACATAACAGAAAAACCTGGAAGAAAACACACCAACTGATAATAGTAATTTAACTCTGGGGATGGAGGGAGAAGACCAGGGGTAATTTTATTTTTACAAGGAGAATTAATTCACATATTACTTGAGTATTTCAGAATCAATTATACAAATATATGAAATCAATTATAAAAATTGTGAAGCGATCGATACAAGAATATGAGAAAGTTTCAGCCTCAGGACATTGCTGAGCTTCATGAGAGGGAGGGATATAACTGGGGCCTTGTCAGGGGTGTTCTGCGAAGGGGCGGGTCTTGGGATGGGGGGATGGGAGGGGTCACTGAGAATAAGTGCACACGTGAGTGGTCCCAGCAGGGCAAGTAGGAACAGGATGTGGAGCGGGCTGCCTTAAGCAGGATGTGTTTGGGGAACACAAGGAGCCCTGCTTTCCTGGATCTTTCTAAAAATGGCTGTATAATTTTTCTGATCATAAAATAATCCATGCTGATTGCCCTCAAGTCCAATTAATATAGAAAAATATAAAGAATAAATAAATATCACCCATTGTTCCGCCTCTCAGAGATAATCGTCATAAATATTTGGGTGTACACACTTCCCTTGACTGCCCCTCAGTACCCAAGCACAGACAGTGCCCATCAGCTGATGACTCTCACCCTGCACAGCCCTAGGAACTCACCACAGGGCTCACCCAGGTTGGGGTGCAGGCAAACATGTCTTCATCCACATCCCTACTTAGGCCCCGCTGAGGAAGGAGTTACCTGAAAAGTCACAGGACTGGTGATGAAAGTGAAGTGGGTACAAATATCTTCTAGACAAGGATAAATGTTATTTCTTTAAAAAAAAAAGAGTAAAAGAAATACCTATTCCTCAAAACTATATTCTACCCCCCATTAAATGTCCAGCTCATATTGCCAGTCAGCAAAAGACCACCTGAAAAGTCCCCGGTCGGCACTTTTCCCAGGAGTAGAAGAGCCCAGGGCTCCTTGTTCTCAAAGTCATCCCCAAGGTCCTGGACCAATAGAACAAGGGCAGCTGAGTTTGAAATGCTAGGATGAGGAAGCGCTTTTCTTCGTTCTCATTGATAACTCCTATGCCTCTTTTGGCCTGATACTTGTCAACAAGAGATAAAAGTGCTCAGTAGCTTAGGAGGAGGATGGGCAGTCCCTGGGATGTTCAGGATTGTAGTAGGCACTGGAGACGCCCAACTAGCCTACGCTTAGGGCAGGTGCCTCTCCCTCCTCCTCGGAAGGACAGAGGACCACCCAGATGGTCACAGATCCAAGCTAGTGTATTCAGATGGAGCCACATTTCTGAGGACCTGTAGGACTGGGGAACTGGGTAAGGAGTTGGCTGTAATTAACACCAGGTTGTCATTATGGATTTTTTACGTTCTAAATCAGCGCAAGTGGATAACACAATGTCTTTTGCAAGCAGGCCCATGTCCATGCTGCTTTCCACTGAAGACAACCACAGTGACTGAGGTCTGATGACATGTGAAGGATTATGCCAGATTCCGGGATGCCAGGATCAATGAGGTGCCATCCTTGACCTCAAGGAACTTACAACACAGCGGCCCAGATATGTGAAACAGACTGACCCCCCTGCAGATGGGATGACATAAGTGAACAATAACTACACACACACACCAGCAGAAAAAAGGAAGAAAGAAAAAAGCCTTCCAGTGAGCCTAGCACTTTGTAAAATGCTCTCCCAGGCATAGACTTCAGGCCTCACCTATTTTATTCTCTCTCTTCAGCCTGACTGATCCTAGTCACCCAAAGACCATTCTCAGGTGTTGGGTCAAGTTGTAGTGTCTGTCGACCAAGTTGGATCGCTTGTTGGACAAAGAAGTGGATAAGGATTATCAGTTGAGGGCAGAGAAGATCTACCTCTTCCCTGATGAAAAGAATTTGCAAATGGAACCTTTCTGCTGTGGTGTCATCACATGGCAGCTTCATATTTAGCTCCGCTGGCAAGTAGGGATAGCCCAGGGTGGACGCACTCGAACTCTTCAGTCCAATCCTTGCCCCCCTCCTTCCTAGCTACGCTTGGAGTCACCACCCACTATGGGCCTTCTTCCCCACACTTCCCAACTCATGATTTCGCTTGAGTCTGTTTTAAGGTTTGAGTTGTGCTGGACCACTTATAGCCTTCAGAGGGCCCCTCAGAAACAGAGTTTGTGGGATTCAGGTTATGAAGCTGCCCTGCCTCCTGACGTTGGATCAAGTGACATATAATGATTAAAATGACCCTCTCCATGTCCCTAGCCACCCCTGGCACCAGACCCTACATTTCAGTCCTGGGCTTGAAGCTTCTTTGGAAACCTACAAAGGCTTTTCCCTTCACTGTGAATAATTCCTGATTTCATGGTTGTCCTCACAAGAACTCAGCTTCCATTTGCTCTTGGCCCTCCACCTCTGCCCAAGGGCATCTGTCGTGGAAGTGCAGCTGCCCTGATATTCAGGGGGCATTTCCAGGGAGCAATACCTTCAGGGTGATTGTGACACCTCCACTTGCCTCTCCTCCACAGGGTCCTCGCTCATTCCCTGCCTCTCTATCCCCACAACCGCTCTCTGAACACAGGCTTGTGTCATTTCTTGCATTTCTTGCCTGGACATGTGTCAACAGCCTTCTACCAGGCTCCTGCCTCCTGTTCTTACTCATTCCTCCCTCCCTTCTTCCCTCCTTCCCTCCCATTTTGGGAGATAATTATGAGGACAGGTCTTGTCGCACTGACCTTTTCAACCTTCCAAGATTTCCAGGCTTCAGTAGCTCCCCATGCCTGTGGAAGGAAGTCCAAGCTAGAAAGGCAGCCAGAGGCTTCCCAACTCCTTACATCTGGCCTCAATTTCTACTCGATGATGCTACATGCACACACACACACACACACACACACACACACACACACACATATGCTCCAGGTGTGCTTTCCCCCCTCTCCTCAGCATGTTGTACCCTTTCCTCTGGGCTGGGCTGCACTCGATCCCCTGAAGATTCCTCCTGTTGAATCCCTTCTGCACTTCTCCTCCTTTACGGGTGTTTTGTGTCTCGGGAGCTGAGTTCCCACTTCTTGCTTGAAGAATTCTCCCTTCCCTTCCTCTTCTACCCAGACTGATGGGCCTTCCCCTGCTGCTCCCACAGCAATGTGCTCAGGCTGGTATTGTGCTGTTTCCGTCCTGCTTTGCAGGAGCATCAGTCTCGGCGTAAACTCTCCCTCACTGATTGTAAGTGCCTTCAAGGCAGGAACTGCCTCATCATAGCTCTGGACCCCATCACCCACAGGGCCCAGCACAATGAGAAGTTGCTGAATTCCTCCGTTCAATGTGGAATATAGAATAGTAAGCATATCAACCTAGATTGGGTGCCAGTTCTGACCATTCTCTTCTCCCTCAAAAATAGATTTTTCTCATTTTCTACCAAGAAGCTCAGTCCTCCATCCACCTCTATCCACCAACTTCCTTTCACCCTAAAGATTTATACATGCCCTCTCTCAGCTTAATCAAAGCATAATGTTTTGTCACATTGGTTTCCTATGTTATGAAGAGATAAATCATTATAGACACATTATAGCCACTAGGGTGTCTTCTTGACCCCTTCTCTTCTGTTACCCAACCCCATCCCAGGGGTAACTACTTTCCTGAATTTGGTATTTCTATATTTTGTATGGATTTAGCCATATATGGTCAGTCCATTGAAATGGAACCTGGGAGAGGCTGATGATTCAGCAAATAAATAAAATGTGGGTGTTTATAACTGTGCTGTAGCAAGAAATTCCCATATGACAATGCATTGACTCCCAGACTAAAAGGGTATGACAGGCAGTGAGTCCACAGTTAAGGGGTCTCTCTCCAGGGGGTTTCTTCACTGCATGAGGGCCATTGAGACCCAGAGCTTCAGGCCTGGGCAACAGTCCCCTCTCCCCTCTACACAGCCTTGATCTCTTCACACAGCCTTGGCGGTAAACCAACGCGGGGTTCATCTCAGCCTAGCTCTCCACCCACCAGCCTAGATCAGCCTTTGTAAACTGATCTAGCTCAATATGTATCCTTCACCCACAAGAGCAGATTGCGTTTTCATATTTTCAAATTTTATATAAATAGCATTGCTACTGTTGTGTGTATCATTCTGCAAATTGCTTTTGTTTTGTTTTGTTTTGTTTGCTCAACTTGATGTTTTGAAGGTTTATAATCCGTTTAAAATCTCAAAAAAGTATTCCACTGTATGCATATAGCAAAATTCTTATCTTTATTTTTTTCCTGGTGAAAAATCACCCAGTTTAAGAATTCTGACCAACAAGCCACAGCAAACATACTTGTGCGTGTCTCTTTGTTAATAGGTGTGTTTCTCACTTTTCTCACTTCAGGCTATATGACAATCTGATGAGTACATGAACTGGTATCTCCTTGTGGTTACAATTTGTACTGTGTTATTACTAGAAAGAGGTGAACCATGGAAGCAGGGCCTTTTCTGTAAAGGGCCAGAGAGTAAATATTTTAGACCGGTCATTCTCCGTCACGTACTTGACCCTGACCTAGAAGTACAGAAAGCAGCCGCAGACGTTCATTCATAAGTTAATGGTCATCTTCTTTTTTTAATTTATTTTATTGAACTATAGCTGATTTACAATGTTGTGTTAATTTCTACTGTACAGCAAAGTGATTCACTTATACATATATATATATATATATTCTTTTTCATATTCTTTTTCATCATGGTTTATCAGAGGATATTGAATATAGTTCCCTATGCTATACAGTAGGACCTTGTTGTTTATCTATTCTATATATAATAGTTTGCATCTGCTAATCCCAAACTCCCAATCCATCCCTTCCCCACATCCCCTACCCCTTGGCAACCACAAGTCTGTTTCTGTTTTGTAGATAAGTTCATTTGTGTCATATTTTAGATTCCACATATAAGTGACATCATATGGTATTTGTCTTTCTCTGTCTGGCTTACTTTACTTAGTATGAAAATCTTGAGGCCCATCTATGTCACTGCAAATGGTATTATTTCACTCTTTTTATGGCTGAGTAGTATTCCATTGTATATATGTACCACATCTTCTTTATCCATTCATCTGTCAATGGACATTTACGTTGTTCCCATGTCTTAGCTATTGTGAATAGTGCTGCTATGAACACAGGGGTGCATGTATCTTTTTGAATTATAGTTTTGTCTGGATTTATGCCCAGGAGTGGGATTGCTGGGTCATATGGCAACTCTACTTTTAGTTTTTGAAGGAACCTCCATACTGTTTTCCATAGTGGCTGCAGCAATTTACATTCCCACCAACAGTGTAGGAGGGTTCTTAACAGGCATCTTTTGATCCAACATTATTTACAAAAATAGGCAGCCGGTCAGCAGGCTGTAGTTTTCTGACCCCTTGTTCAAGAGACACTCTCTGAAAAACACAAACCAGTCAAAAAATAGGCAAGATCTGAACAGGCACTATGTAGAAGATAATGTGCCATTAGCCAGTAAGTATACAAACAGTTCAATCTCTCGAGTCATCAGGGAGTTTGTGATCAAATTCCCTCCCTGACAGCCCGGAAGGCCTTTGGGTACTTCTCCTAACCGGGCAGGTGGAAGCCATGCAAATGACATCAGTGTTGAGAGCATCTTGGGGCAGCTCTACCCACTCAGAACGAGGGGGCCATCCCTGTCTACTCTTTATTTACATTGAGAGTGTTCAGGACCCTCCTTGGAGCCTTCAGACACATGTAAAAACTGTATATCCTGCCGTTTAGCAAGTAAGGGAGGCAAGACTGCATCTGGTGAAATCACTGATACGATGCAGAGAAAATTTCCAGACCGTCCTTCCTGAAGGTTAAATTCTTTCTTCATGAGAGGAGAATTGGACAATGGGATCACAGAGCAGAGGCAAAGAGATTTCCAAAGTCCTTTCTGCTTGGTCAGCTGTAATATGCTTCCTGTGAACATTGCTGACCTCAAACATTTTAATGACTCAAGCTTAAAGAGAGGTTACCATTAGAAAAGCATCCCACTACCCTGAAGTGGGATCAGCAGGGAAACTAATAGCTGCAGAGTTTTCAAAACACTCCATCCTCCCTGCGTTCAGTTGGCAACCTGGGAAAACACTGAGAACAGATGGTTTGTGATCAGGGTTTAACAAGCAGACCTGGGAGGAACTGAACTTCTGCCTGTGACCAGCTGAAAGAAGAAGCCCATGTATGCCCCCTGGGCAGCAGGGAGGCCCTGATCATGTTGGTGCTAAAGTCAGGGAAGGACCACAAGTAATGGCAGGGCGAAATGCAGGCCTATCTCTCAGTTAAGACAATGCCAGTCCTGCTCTGACCCGTCCAGAATGCTTCGAAGACATCCTTATCTCAGATGTCAAACAGCTCTTAGCTGGGTGACGTGGCAGATGCTGTGGGCCATACCTGACTCAGGCACACGAGATTTAAACATAGGTAACCCATAGTCCCCCAAGGAACCCCAAACTATATTCCATTTCAAAAGTCACCTCTATAGAATGATCCGTTCACCTTCACCCCATCCCCTTGCTGCAAACCAAGTGAGAGAACGAACCGCCTACAAAGCATAAATCTGCTGACACCACAGCAGAGGCCTTGGAGAGGCTTGTGACAGGCCCAGGACTCCAGTTCTCTGTGTCAGGCCATAATTAGCTACTTTAGTCAAAATGTCCCCAGTACAGAACATCTTCTATATGATATGAACTCAGTTCTCTCAGAAAGGGCAATGGAAGGATACGTTTTAGCCCTGATGACTATTTCTCAGGAACTGTTTTCTTAAAGCCGGTATGACCCAGGACAACCCCAGCTCTCATCAAAACATAGGAATAAATTGTGGCAAAGTAAGAGTACTAACTGGGGTTATACAGGCTCTTGTCCATTCCTGACCTGCTGCAAATGGGTGTCCCACAAATAGTGCTGGCATTCCCCGGAGGCTCCCTCATGCTCCCAAATAAGACCTCTCCCACTACTGGGGCAACTGCTGTGTCTGCTGGGAACTGACCCCACTCTGCTGTGGGCGCACCACTCACACACATCCTCCTGGGACCACTGGGCATCAGTGGCCCCCTGCTGAATCTTCCAGGGGGTACCCATCCAACCCAGACCCTGCCCAGGACCCCGCAGTGCTGGTTCCTCTCAGGTGTGGATGATTAGCCTCTCCCCTGACTCTGTGTTTCACTTTGCTACTTGTACTGAAGTATCTCCACTTGTGCTCCCATGTCTCACTGAGCCTTTAATGAAATCAATTCTTTTAAAAAAAATTTTTATTGAAGTATAGTTGATTTACAATGTTGTGTTAACTTCTGCTATATAGAAAAGTGATTCCGTTATACATATATATATTCTTTTTTATATTCTTTTCCATCATGGTTTATCACAGGATATTGAATATAGTTCCCTGTGCTATACAGTAGGGCCTTGTTGTTTATCCATCCTACAGATAATAGTTTGCGTCTGCTAATCCCAAACTCCCAATCCTTCCCTCCCCCACTCTCCCCTCCCCCACTCTCCCCTCCCCCATGGCAACCACCAGTCTGTCCTCTATGTCTGTGAGTCTGTTTCTGTTTCATAGATAAATTCACTTGTGTTGTATTTTAGATTCCACATATAAGTGATATCATATGATATTTGTCTTTCTCTTTCTGACTTCACTTATTATGATAATCTCTAGGTCTATCCATATTGCTGCAGATGGCATTATTTTATTCTTTTTATGGCTGAGTAATATTCCACCGTATATATGTACCACATCTTCTTTATCCATTCATCTGTCAATGGACATTTAGGTTGTTTCCATGTCTTGGCTATTGTAAATAGTGCTGCTATGAACATAGGGGTGCATGTATCTTTTTGAATTATAGTTTTGTCTGGGTATATGCCCAGGAGTGGGATTGCTGGATCATATGGCAACTCTACTTTTAGTTTTTTAAGGAACCTCCAAACTGTTCTCCATAGTGGCTGCAGCAATTTACATTCCCACCAACAGTATAAGAGGGTTCCCTTTTCTGCACACCCTCTCCAGCATTTATTATTTGTAGACGTTTTGATGATGGCCATTCTGATGGGTGAGAGGTGATACCTCATTGTAGTTTTGGTTTGCATTTCCCTAATAATTAGTGATGTTGAGCATCTTTCCTGTGCCTCTTGGCCATCTGTAAGTCTTCTTTGGAGAAATGTCTATCTAGGTCTTCTGCCCATTTTCCAATTGGGTTGTTTGTTTTTTTGTTGTTAAGTTATATGAGCTGTCTGTGTATTTTGGAGATTAAGCCCTGGTCAGTCACATCATTTGCAAATATAAAATCAACTCTTATTGCTTCTATCTGGAGCCTTTTTCTCAGTAAGGGTCAGATACTACTGACACCATAGGGTCAAGACATCACACACAATAAGGACACAATTGAAAGTTTCTGAAAAGTATAGCGATAAGATCAGATCTGAGTTTTAGAAAAGTAGTTCTACTACCAGGATGGACGGTCCATGGTAGAGTCAAGAGACTACATCCAGGAGGCCCAATTAGGAAATTAAGTTGGTAGACTAGGCCATGGTTTTCAATTAACATATATTGGATGAATGAATGACGGAGGCAGGGGTGAGGGTGCAGGGAGCCAGCCCTCGCCCTGCTCCAAGCAAAGCAGCTTTCTGTTGTTTTGAAACTAGACTTCTATATAGACTTTGTTTGAGGAAAGTGTCCTGTGATTTTAAAAAGGAAGTGTGAAAACCAGGCTTTGGGCAGGAAGTGATGAGAGCCTGAATTAAGGCAGTGTGCGTGAGAGAAGAGAGAAGAGAAGTAAAGGGCAGTTCAGGAGCGAATTCCAAGGGCACAGAAAGAACAACAGGATGTGAATACGATTTTTGTTGGTTTGTTTGTTTGTTTAATTAATTAATTAATTTATTTATTTTTGGCTGCGTTGGGTCTTCGTTGCTGCATGCGGGCTTTCTCTAGTTGCGGCGAGCAGGGGCTACTCTTCGTTGCAGTGTGAGGGCTTCTCATTGCGGTGGCTTCTCTTGTTGCGGAGCACAGGCTCTAGGCATGCGGGCTTCAGTAGTTGCGGCACACAGGCTCAGTAGTTGTGGCTCGCAGGCTCTAGAGCGCAGACTCAGTAGTTGTGGTGCACGGGCTTAGTAGCTCCGTGGCACATCGGATCTTCCCAGACCAGGGATCGAAACCGCACCCCCTTCGTTGGCAGGTAGATTCTTAACCACTGCACCACCAGGGAAGCCCATGATCTTTGTTTGTATTTTGTTTTGCTTCGCTTTCAAAATAAAATAACTTTTGTTGGAATTTTTTGTTGGAATAACTCCAACAAAAGAATGCTTAGCAAGGTCTACCAAATCTGTCTCAAAAATATTTGATAGGGACTTCCCTGGTGATCCAGTGGTTAAGACTTTGCCTTCCATTCAGGGGGTGCGGTTTCGATCCCTGGTCGGGGAGGTAAGATCCCACAGGTCTCGCGGCCAAAACACCAAAAAAACCATAAAACAGAAGCAATATTGTAACAGATTCAATAAAGACTTTAAAAATGGTCCACATCAAAATAAAATCTTTAAAAATAAATAAAAGACAAAATTTTAAAAAATTGATAACAAGTTTTTAATTAATATTTTAATGCAAATTGATACTTTAACATTATTTTAAAGATCACATTCCCAGGTACATTCAATGTTTCCCTGTAAATATGTGGTTTGATTTGCTTAGTCATCAACTCATACACTCCTTATTAGGTAGTAGCTCCTAACTGAATGATTAGCCTCTACCTGAAATATACATTTCTAATCAGTCTCAATTAATGAAGTTTAAGAGAGGTACCCTTGGCCCACCCAGAATTTGTCTTCTACGCCATTAGATAAAGTTAATCCCAATCAGACCCTCCTTTGGGCCATTTAATTCATGAGAGACCCAT
The DNA here is from genome assembly GCF_949774975.1 of Lagenorhynchus albirostris. Taxonomy (NCBI): domain Eukaryota; kingdom Metazoa; phylum Chordata; class Mammalia; order Artiodactyla; family Delphinidae; genus Lagenorhynchus; species Lagenorhynchus albirostris. Next base: position 63,168,560 of record NC_083097.1, read on the forward strand.
ATTGTCCCATGCACCAGTGGTAAAGGATGAGACCCATATTGTCCCCCAGTTCCAGCAGCTCACTTCACCTTGGCTCACCCCTCCCAGAGCCCTGAAGGATGGACACTACAGCAAAAACCTTCCCCAACTCACCCAAGAAATGGGGAGGTGTTGAGCAGTGGTTCTCAGAATTGGAGTTCTCAAATTTTGGAATGCAGTTCTGGGGACCATCAACATAGGATTGCCCATGTTATTTTTCCAAGAAAGAATATTAAGAAAACAAGTACACTGACTACAATCATTTCCAAAAAGACACCTCAACACCCCGAACTGAGAAGAGTCATCTCAAGAATAAAGGGTGGTTCTTTAAATTGAATACACTTTGCTTTGTGACAAACTTTCTGCACTGGAACTTCAATGGTGTATTTTAGCTTAGACCACTGAGACCTTTGCTGGTGACCAGCACCTCCCAAGGGTCGGCTTTGAGAGCCAGCAGTGTGAGAGCAAGTTCCCAGAGCCTGGAGAAGAGTTCCTGCCTCTTCCTCTGTTCCCAATACCCTAGAGTCCCAGGCAACTGCAAGGGAAACCACTCCCACTGGAGGAAAATGGGAGCTACGTTGCTGCCTTCCAAGCTGGGGCCTGGAATTTGTTTTTCTATTCATGAAACAGATATAAATGGTGGCTTGTTACAGCTGGAATATCAGGAATAGTCAGTAAAGTTACAGGTAAAGTGATATATTAAAAAAGCTTCTCTAGACTGACCTTGGAAGTTACCCATTGTTTCTATCTGGAAGTATGTTGTGGTGTCCAAACAAATGACATGGAAATGAACTTGGAGCACAGTCTTATCAGAAGCTGGAGGCAACCTGTGTTCTTGTTGGCCTCCTGGTCCCTTCAGACCCAACATGCAGTGTTATTCTTGTCCCTGATCCCCTGATGCAAGTAGGAATAGCTGTTTAATTGGCACCTCTTCATTAATGAGCTTGGAGTACTTTCTGAAAATGTGTGCTCTTGCCACCTCTAGGACAGCTGCGTGGGTGGTGGGAAGGGCCCCTGGCTGGGAGTTAGAAGCCCTGGGTTCTAGTTCTGCAGCTGCCTCACATTAGCTGTAAGCCTCTGGGCACGGGTGAGTGACTGCTCTATACCTTTGAAGTCCTTCCATTGTCATCTTTCTCTGCTTTATGATTTTATGGCAAGTAGATCACAGATGGTGATAGAATCTTTCCATGGCTCCCTTTTCTGGTCAAAATGCAGTGAGAATAGTCCAACTGCTCTATTAGGATGTCTTTATTTTTATGAATTTTCCACCAAATGCATTGCTTTCTTTAGTTGGCTTGGGTTTTGGGGACATAGGCTAGGCTATCACATCCACAAATGCTCTTGACAACAGGCAACAGAGGATGTGGGAGCCAGAAACTTTGGAAGTTCTCTAACTTACAGTTCCTGCTGGGATTTTGATTCGATTAACCTGTTTCCCCTTGATAAATTACTGAGGCTTCTCTTTCCCCTGAATCTCTTCTTGTGCCTTTGTAGCAAAACAGGCCAAAGAACGTGCTCTAGAAATTGGTCACTGCCCTGTTTTGAAGGTGAAAGATTGCTGGGTATCACCCTGAAAAAGGGACTCTCCTATTAGATGTTTCTGTTGTTCCAAGCCCACTGTGAGCTGTGCCTTTGACTTGGCAAAGAAAGTCATCACTTCGGAAACTATTTCTGGCCCAGCACAGCTGTTCTTGACTTAGGTTCAGCAAATGCCATCATTTTTGCAGACTCAGTCCCCATACCCCCAGAGAATTACTATGACCCAAGTGTGTGACTTATTAATGAGTGAACAGAGTGAGTCTAGGGTCTCAACAGATGTCACCCATTGGACATTTGATTATATGCTCTGGTCTCTTAGCTGGCCTAATGCAGTCTCTTAAATGCAAAAGCCCAAAGATAGTCTAAAACCCTGTAGGCTCCAGCTCTGGTTTTTCACTAGTGAAATCAAGGGATCAGATGATAATAGTGATAGTAATAACAATAGTAGCAACTCTCATTTATTTGGTCCTAATTATATGCCAGGTAATATGCTAGGTGTACTTTATAAAACTATTATGCCCATTTACAGATGAGGGAAAAGAGATCCTGCAATTTGCCAAAAAACTCGATAGCTAAGAAATGACAGGCCTGGAATTTAAACCCCGGTCCACCCGGGGGAAAGGTTCACCTTATTCCGCTATGGTGCATGGATTAAAATACTGATGTAGAGACACGGAGGCAGATATCTGTAACTCTGGCTCCGTCCAGCTTACAGATCCTTGTTAAGGTTCTTTAACAGCTTGTCCTTAATCCTACTAAAACAGCAGCCACCTCCCCGGCCCATTCCCACCTGCATAACGACAGAACTTCCTCTGTAGCCTTTCTTGTGTCTCTGGGAATATGCGAGTCGTGGCACAGGAAGTTGCGGCCCCAGAACTCAGGCCACCACTTGCACTTCTCTTGTTCCTCTTTGCTGGCCTTCTCATCAGCCGTATGGTGCGTAGTCTGTAACTTTCCACAACCTGCCAAAGCTCCTGGTGGTGTGAAACCACCTGGGACCTCTAAGAAACCTTGAGCTGTCTACCTTCCTTCTCCAGCTGCTTCCAGGGCCCTTGATGGCTCTGCTCACCCCTGAGCATCTCGCTGGCTGGAGGGGAAAGGACTCTGCCTTCTGTGTCCTGTTCTTTTGTGTTTCATTTGACGTGTGTATGGCAGGGGTGGGAAGATGCAGACCAGGTGCAGTCTTACCTGGACCCACTCTGGGATTACAGTTCTTTCTGTTTCTCCATGTGGTCCTTCCATTCAGGGCATGGAAGCATCCAGGACTGGATCAGAATTGTTCACAGAGCAGGTGCTGTGCTCAGTGGACTGGGCCAGACCTCCTTCCTCTGCTGAAGGAAAGTGTTTCTCCCAGGCCCGTCCTTCCCTGCCATTTGGTGTGCACATCTGTGTACGAATCCATAGGCTCCTGGGCCCGTGGACACCCGGAAATGTGGCTAGAAGGAGTTCGGTGGTATCTTCTAACAAACACTGGGAGTCCAGGTGTCAGGAGAGGAATTCAGGGGAGGTGTGCGTTTGGGTGGGATAAGATGCTGAGCTATCTATCTACCGTGATTGTATCCCTGTTTTTCCTCTTTCTCTTCCTTCCCGTTCAAGCAGATAGCTGCTGACTCTGTGCTCCTGCCTCACAGGAGGTTTGTGGCAGGGCACAAGGCAGACTTTCCTTCCAAGCTTTGGAAACAAAAGCCTAAGCCCTTAGCAGAAGACGATTCAATTGAAAAAGAAAAGGGGCGGGGGCAGATTGTACTGAAGAAACAGGGAAAGAAATAAGCGATTCCCCCAGCCTAGAAAGATATTCTATTCGACTAGGAGGAAGTAAAGAGGGAAGTAATAGGGAGAAGGATTTGTAAGCCCTGCTTCCTGGGTGAGTGCCATCAGCAGGGTACAGAGGCAACCTGGCAGAGATGCTTGGGGGCAGAGTGAAAGGCGGGGAGGGAGTTGCACGCAGCCAGCAGCACAAAGAGAGGCTGGGCCTGAGGGCCCATGCAGGCTGGGCAAGGGTGAGGCTGTCTCAGAGATAAATTGTGTAGATGGGGACCAGGTGGGCCCCACCCCAGAGGCTTTCGCACTGCATAAGCTCCAGAAACACTGGCATAAATAGTTGTAGGGAGGGGACCCCTGGAAGGACTGAGGTTGTGCATTTTCTGTTTCTTTTTCTTTTTTTTTTTTCTGCTAGCCAGGAGAAATAAGAGCTTGGCATTAGAAATTAAGTCGTTAATTAAGAAAATGAAGAAAGTTATTCTTAAACCTTGAGTTGGCGGACTGGGATTGGAGCCCTCTTACCCATGTTTGCACCTCTTGTATTGACCCAGGAAAGAAAAGGCTGTGCTCGTGGTCTGGCCTGGTATTTGGCAAGACTCAGACCTTCTGTTCTGGACCTGAGAATAGTAGCCTTGACCACAACTGCCTTCATATTGTGCTTTCTTTTCCATTTCATTAACCATTCAGTGAAACAGTTTTAAATGGAAAGCACTCAGTAAACAGCATTGCGCTTTTCCAGGACCTCAAACTTCAGAGGGATGTCACAAAATCACCTTCAGAGAAGTTGAGTGCCTGTGAGGCCAAGAAAATACTTAAAGAAAAGTATTTAAACATTGCAGAGTGCTGTATTTCCTGCCTTATAATTGTGATAGATGGTATGGCTTTGTTTTTAAACACCTAATCTTTAAAATGGCTCTGCTGAGAAGCCTAGTGGGTTTTTTTTCCCAGAATATGCCCACCGTGTATATTAAATTGACTAAACATTCAGAAGAAAGAGCACAAATCAGACCCAGGAGACACTATTGCTCAGTGTAAGTAGGAGGGAGGGAGATGTTACCGATACTGAAAATACACTAAAATTCTGATTAAAATACCAGATTCAATCCCATGCAAGCCTCTTAGGAACACTCGCACTGTTGAAAATAAACTGGAAAAGAGTGATTACCAACTGACATCAGCATCTAATTGTTTAATGAACATTACATGGCCTGGATCCTGTTACTAATGTTTCTGTCCTTTGAGAAATGTCCACTGATGAAGGAAAGTTCTTTTTTGGTGGCAAAGTGACCTTCAGAAGTTGGACGCTCTGAGAGATGACAAACAGGCAACATCTTTTTCTTCTTTATCCCAAGTCAAGTTCTGGCAGTTTCTGACAGGTCATAAACACACATGAAATGCTAAACTTAGCGGGTTGTTAGATGCTTTGCTTCAAGTTGAAAAACATTTTTAAAATAAATTTTCCTTATGTCTCCTTTTTTCCACATTCTCAACTCTGACATTCAAGCATACTTCACAAACCAACATGTAATAACATTTGAAAACCAAATTCAGAAAAACGCTCATGAATCCAGACTCCACTTTTTTTTTTAAACATCTTTATTTGAGTATATTTGCTTTACAATGGTGTGTTACTTTCTGCTTTATAACAAAGTGAATCAGCTATACGTATACATGTATCCCCATATCTCCTCCCCCATGCGTCTCCCTCCCACCCTCCCTATCCCACCCCTCTAGGTGGTCACAAAGCAGCAAGCTGATCTCCCTGTGCTATGTGGCTGCTTCCCACTAGCTATACATTTTACATTTGGTAGTGTGTATATGTCCATGCCACTCTCTCACTTTGTCCCAGCTTTCCCTTCCCCCTCCCCATGTCTTCAAGTCCATTCTCTACATCTGTGTCTTTATTCCTGTCCTGTCCCTAGGTTCATCAGAACCTTTTTTATTTTTTAGATTCCATATACGTCTCTTAGCACACGGTATTTCTTTTTCTTTTTCTGACTTACTTCACTCTGTATGACACTCTAGGTCCATCCACCTCACTACAAATAACTGAATTTCATTTCTTTTTATGGCTGAGTAATATTCCATTGTATATATGTGCCACATCTTCTTTATCCATTCATCTGTCGATGGACACTTAGGTTGCTTCCATGTCCTGGTTATTGTAAATAGAGCTGCAATGAACACTGTGGTACACGACTCTTTTTGAATTATGGTTTTCTCAGGGTATATGCCCAGTAGTGGGATTGCTGGGTCATATGGTAATTCTATTTTTAGTTTTTTAAGGAACCTCCATACTGTTCTCCATAGTGACTGTACCAATTCACATTCCCACCAACAGTGCAGGAGGGTTCCCTTTTCTCCACACCCTCTCCAGCATTTATTGTTTGTAGACTTTTTGATGCTGGGCATTCTGAGTATTGTGTGGTGATACCTCAATTGTAGTTTTGATTTGCATTTCTCTAATGATTAGGGATGTTGAGCATCCTTTCATGTGTTTGTTGGCAGTCTGTATATCTTCTTTGGAGAAATGTCTATTTAGGTCTTCTGCCCATTTTTGGATTGGGTTGTTTTTTTGATATTGAGCTGCATGAGCTGCTTGTAAATTTTGGAGATTAATCCTTTGTCAGTTGCTTCATTTGCAAATATTTTCTCCCATTCTGAGGGTTGTCTTTTAGTCTTGTTTATGGTTTCCTTTGCTGTGCAAAAGCTTTTAAGTTTCTTTAGTTCCCATTTGTTTATTTTTGGGTTTTTTTCCATTTGTCTAGGAGGTGGGTCAAAAAGGATCTTGCTGTGATTGATGTCATAGAGTGTTCTGCCTACGTTTTCCTCTAAGAGTTTGATGGTGTCTGGCCTTACATTTAGGTCTTTAATCCATTTTGAGTTTATTTTTGTGTGTGGTGTTAGGGAGTGTTCTAATTTCATTCTTTTACATATAGCTATCCAGTTTTCCCAACACCACTTATTGAAGAGGCTGTATTTTCTCCATTATATATTCTTGCCTTCTTTATCAAACATAAGGTGACCATATGTGTGTGGGTTTATCTCTGGGCTTTCTATCCTGTTCCATTGATCTATATTTCTGTATTTGTGCCAGTAACATACGGCCTTTTTTTTTTTTTAATTTATTTATTTATTTATTTTGGCTGTGTTGGGTCTTCGTTTTCTGTGCGAGGGCTTTCTCTAGTTGCAGCGAGTGGGGGCCACTCTTCATTGCAGTGCGTGGGCCTCTCACTGTTGTGGCCTCTCTTGTTGCGGAGCACAGGCTCCATACGCGCAGGCTCAGTAGTTGTGGCTCACGGGCCTAGTTGCCCCGTGGCATGTGGGATCTTCCCAGACCAGAGCTCAAACCCGTGTACCCTGCATTGGCAGGCAGATTCTCAACCACTGCTCCACCAGGGGAGCCCCACCATACTGTCTTGATTACTGTAGCTACGTAGTAGTCTGAAGTCCGGGAGCCAGATTCCTCCAGATCTGTTTTTCTTTCTAAAGATTGCTTTGGGTATTCGGGGTCTTTTGTGTTTCCATACAAACTGTGAAATTTTTTGTTCTAGTTCTGTGAAAAATGCCAGTGATAGTTTGATAGGGATTGCATTGAATCTGTAGGTTGCTTTGGGTAGTACAGTCATTTTCACAATATTGATTCTTCCAATCCAAGAACATGGTATATCTCTCTAACTGTATCATCTTTAATTTCTTTCATCAGTGTCTTATAGTTTTCTGCATACAGGTCTTTTGTCTCCTTAGGTAGGTTTATTCCTAGATATTTTATTCTTTTTGTTGCAGTGGTAAATGGGAGTGTTTTCTTAATTTCTCTTTCAGATTTTTCATCATTAGTGTATAGGAATGTAAGAGATTTTTGTGCATTAATTTTGTATCCTGCACCTTTACCAAATTCATTGATTAGCTCTAGTAGTTTTCTGGCAGCGTCTTTAGGATTCTCTATGTATAGTATCATGTCATCTGCAAACAATGACAGCTTTACTTCTTCTTTTCCGATTTGGATTCTTTTATTTCTTTTTCGTCCCTGATTGCTGTGGCTATAACTTCCAAAACTATGTTAAATAATAGTGGTGAGAGTGGGCAACCTTGTCTTGTTCCTGATCTTAGACGAATGGTTTCAGTTTTTCACCATTGAGAATGACGTTGGCTGTGGGTTTGTCATATACAGTTTTTACTATGTTGAGGTAAGTTCCCTCTGTGCTTACTTTCTGCAGGGTGTTTATCATAAATGGGTTTCGAATTTTGTCAAAAGCTTTTTCTGCAACAATTGAGATGATCATATGGTTTTTCTCCTTCATTTGTTAATATGGTTTATCACATTGATTGATTTGCATATATTGAAAAATCCTTGCATTCCTGGGATAAACCCCACTTGATTATGGTGTATGATCCTTTTAATGTGCTGTTGGATTCTGTTTGCTAGTATTTTGTTGAGGATTTTTGCATCTATGTTCATCAGTGATATTGGCCTGTAGTTTTCTTTCTTTGTGACATCTTTGTCTGGTTTTGGTATCAGGATGATGGTGACCTCGTAGAATGAGTTTGAGAATGTTCCTCCCCCTACTATATTTTGAAGAGTTTAAAAGGATAAGTGTTAGCTCTTCTCTGAATGTTTGATAAAATTTTCCTCTGAAACCATCCTGTGAGGACATCCTGTGAAGTCCTGGGCTTTTTTTTATTGGAAGATTTTTAATCACAGTTTCAATCTCAGTGCTTGTGATTGGTCTGTTTATATTTTCTATTTCTTCCTGGTTCGGTCTCAGAAGACTGTGCTTTTCTAAGAATTTGTCCATTTCTTCCAGGTTGTCCATTTTATTGGCATAGAGTTGCTTGTAGTAATCTCTCATGATTCTTTGTATTTCTACAGTGTCAGTTGTTACTTCTCCTTTTTCATTTCTAATTCTATTGATTTGAGCCTTCTCCCTTTTTTTCTTGATGCGTCTGTCTGATGTTTTATCATTTTATTTATCTTCTCAAAGAACCAGCTTTTAGTTTTATTGATCTTTGTTATCGTTTCCTTCATTTCTTTTTCATTTATTTCTGATCTCATCTTTATGATTTATTTCCTTCTGCTAACTTGGGGGTTTTTTTTCTTCTTTTTCTAATTGCTTTAGGTGTAAGGTTAGGATGTTTATTTGAAATGTTTCATGTTTCTTGTTTCTTGAGGTAGGCTTGTATAGCTATAAAATTTCCTCTTAGAACAGCTTTTGCTGCATTCCATAGGTTTTGGGTCGTCATGTTTTCATTGTCATTTGTTTCTAGGTATTTTTTGATTTCCTCTTTGATTTCTTCAGTGATCACTTGGTTATTTAGTAGTGTATTGTTTAGCCTCCATGTGTTTGTATTTTTTATAGATTTTTTCCTATAATTGATATCTACTCTCATAGCGTTGTGGTCAGCAAAGATACTTGATACGATTTCAGTTTTCTTAAATTTACTAAGACTTGCTTTGTGACCCAAGATATGATATATTGTGGAAAATGTTCCATGAGCACTTGAGAAGAAAGTGTATTCTGTTGTTTTTGGATGGAATGTCCTATAAATATCAGTTAAGTCCATCTTGTTTAATGTGTCACTTAAAGCTTGTGTTTCCTTATTTATTTTCATTTGGAATGTTCTTTCCATTGGTTAAAGTGGGGTGTTAAAGTCTCCTACTATGATCGTGTTACTGTTGATTTCCCCTTTTATGGCTGTTAGCATTTGCCTTATGTATTGAGGTGATTGTATATTGGGTGCATAAATATTTACAATCGTTATATCTTCTTCTTGGATCGATCCCTTGATCATTATGTAGTGTCCTTCTTTGTCTCTTCTAATAGTCTTTATTTTAAAGTCTATTTTGTCTGATATGAGAATTGCTACTCCAGCTCTCTTTTGATTTCCATTTGCATGGAATATCTTTTTCCATCCCCTCACTTTCAGTCTGTGTGTGTCCCTAGGTCTGAAGTGGTCTCTTGTAGACAGCATATATACAGGTCTGGTTTTTGTATCCATTCAGCCAGTCTGTGTCTTTTGTTTGGAGCATTTAATCCATTTACATTTAATGTAGTTATCTATATGTATGTTCCTATTCCCATTTTCTTAATTCTTTTGGGTTTGTTATTGTAGGTTTTTTCCTTCTCTTGTGTTTCCTGCCTAGAGAAGTTTCCTTAGCATTTGTTGTAAAGCTGGTTTGGTGGTGCTGAATTCTCTTAGCTTTTGCTTGTCTGTGAAGGTTTTAATTTCTCCATTGAATCTGAATGAGATCCTTGCTGGGTAGAGTAATCTTGGTTGTAGGGTTTTCCCTTTCATCACTTTAAGTATGTCCTGCCACTCCCTTCTGGCTTGCAGAGTTTCTGCTGAAAGATCAGCTGTTAACCTTATGGGGATTCCCTTGTATGTTATTTGTTGTTTTTCCCTTGCTGATTTTAATATTTTTTCTTTGTATTTAATTTTTGATAGTTTGATTAATATGTGTCTTGGCATGTTTCTCCTTGGGTTTATCCTGCATGGGACTCTCTGCGCTCCCCGGACTTGATTGACTCTTTCCTTTCCTATATTAGGGAAGTTTTCAAGTATAATCTCTTCAAATATTTTCTCAGTCCCTTTCTCTCTTCTTCTTCTGGGACCCCTATAATTTGAATGTTGGTGCATTTAATGTTGTCCCAGAGTTCTCTGAGACTGTCCTCAGTTCTTTTCATTCTTTTTTCTTTATTCTGCTCTGCGGTAGTTATTTCCAGTATTTTTCTTCCAGGTCACATATCCGTTCTTCTGCCTCAGTTATTCTGCTATTGATTCCTTCTAGAGAATTTTAAATTTCATTTATTGTGTTGTTCATCATCGTTTGTTTGCTCTTTAGTTCTTATAGGTCCTTGTTAAACATTTCTTGTATTTTCTCCATTCTATTTCGAAGATTTTGGATCATCTTTACTATCATTACTCTGAATTCTTTTTCAGGTAGACTGTCTATTTCTTCTTCATTTGTTTGATCTGGTAGGTTTTTACCTTGCTCCTTCATCTGCTGTGTGTTTCTCTGTCTTCTCATTTTGCTTAACTTACTGTGTTTGGGGTCTCCTTTTCACAGGCTACAGGTTCATAGTTCCTGTTGTTTTTGGTGTCTGCTCCCAGTGGCTAAGGTAGGTTCAGTGGGTTGTGTAGGCTTCCTGGTGGAGGGGACTGGTGCCTGTGTTCTGGTGGATGAGGTTGGGTCTTGTCTTTCTGGTGGGCAGGACCACGTCTGGTGGTGTGTCTGTGACCTTATTATGATTTTAGGCAGCCTCTCTACTAATGGGTGCCGTTGTCTTCCTGTCTTGCCAGTTGTTTGGCCTAGGGTGTCCAGCACTGTAGCTTGCTGGTCCTTGAGTGGAGCTGGGTCTTAGCGTTGAGATGGAGACCTCTGGGAGAGCTTTCGCCATTTGATACTACATGGAGCCGGGAGGTCTCTGGTGTCCTGATCTCAGCTTTCCCACCTCAGAGGCACAGGTCTGACACCAGGCTGGACCACCAAGACTCTGTCAGCCACATGGCTGAATCACTGCAGGAACAATCTGGACATGAAGCATGCTAATCTCCTAAGCCCACTTAGAAATACTTTGGAGAAGGATCATGGAGTCCGTCCAATCTGGTTTTCCTTTCCCCTTCTGTCTTATGGTGCTCCAGTGAGTTTTCCAGACTCTACTCTTAGAGAATTTGCAAGGAATTAGGGTGAGGCGACTATCGGGAAGCTTCTTAGCATTCTTAGGGACACACACATGGATACTGCCATAGATAACAATCTAAGAATGACATTTACATAATTAAGAGAAATATATGTTAGCTATCATGTATGTTAGATATCCCCAAGCAATTAGTTACTGTGAAGTTGTCCTTGATTTGGTCATTGTGTTAGGACACTGACATTCGTTAGACTCTTCCAGAGGGGGTGTCAGCCACTGGTTTCTGCAACATCACTCTTCCTTGGGTTTCCAACTGGCTCTCAGAACACATCTTCTCAAACTCTTTTATAGACTCTTCTTCCTCATTCACCTTCTTAATTCTGGAGTCACGCAGGATTCCACCCATGGACCTCTTCTTTTCTTCTTCTCCACATACTCACTGGGTAAAGTCAACCCCAAAGCTTTCACTTAATTCTTCCGAGATAACACTCCCATTTATGTCTCCAGCCCTGACCTCTTCCTTGAGGTCCCTGACATGTCTCCTGTCTCAGAGCATGACCTCACAGTCTACTGCGAGCCCAAGTTGCAAGCCTGGACGACATCCTTAATTCCTCTCTCCCTCACCCTTCATCAACCTAAACACACTTTAACCATCCACTCCATTTCTTCCCACTGTCACCAACTCATTCCTGCCAACATCATTCCATGCCTGGATTTCTATAACAATCTCCTAACTGGTACATCTCCTTCCACTATGTTCCCCCCAACTGAAACCACAGGGATCTTTCTAGAGCACTCTAGAATGTGTCACTCTTCTGATAAAATCCCTTGTTCAGGAACCTCACAGCTCTCAGGATAAAGTCCAAACTTTGTACAGGCTGACAAGGGCCTTCATGGTGGAGACCACATTTCCCTCTCAGTAAAATCTCCCCTATCATTGCACAACAGACTGAATGCACTGTGTTGGCCTTATCTGTTCCCTCTGCTTAGAATACCCTTTCACCTCATGCCTACTCTCTCCTGGGTCAATTTAGCTTTTTTTGGCTAAGACATCACCTCTGCTGGGAAACTTTCTCTGCCTTCACAAGACTGCTTAAGGCACCTCTCCTAGGCCCTCCTGTGTACTCCTTGGTAATTCACATGTCACAGCACTTAACACGCTGAATTGCAATAGCAGGTCTTCTTCTCTGAACTGTAAATGTCTTCAAGGAGAGATGTGTCTTGTTCATTACATCCCCAATGACCACTTCATTCTAGATGCTCAATAAATATTTGAAGTCTGAATGAATGCAGTTGCCTTAAAGATCTGTTTCTCAGGTTCCTGACTCTAAAGTCTGAGCAGGGAGAATCTAATTAGCTTAGCTCGGATCAGTTTCTATCTCTGGTCCAATGAGCTGAGTTAGGGGTGTGAGGGTAGGAACAGAATCTCTTAGAAAGGAGTGTTGGGGTGAAAGCAATGGGTGGCATGCGTACTGGAATTATACAAAGTCCTTCACTGAAAAAATAAAACTACGTTTTATTTTAAAGATCATACATTGTATATTTTTCAGTAATTCATACAGCCTCCTCCCATTAGTTCATTATAAAGAAGTGAAACCGTACTTTCATTATAACACATAAAAGTTAGTCACTTCTTAATATTAGTCACTCATCCATCCATCCATTCACAGATATTACTAAATGCCTACTATGGGCTAAGGTCTGTGCTAGGCACTGGGTAGACAGTGGAAAATAAAACAAAATCCTTGTTCTCATGGAGCTTTAAAAAATAAAGACACAAATGTCTAATTATCAATTATGAAATTTACCATGAAAGAAATGAATAGGGTGATATGAGAAAGGATAATTGAGAGGATGTGATTCATTTATGGGAATCAAGGGAGGCTTCTCAGGAAAAAAAAAAAATTACATTCAAGCTAAGACCTGGCTTCTTTGGGAAGAATGACTAGGGATGCTGAGTTGAGGGAGGTGGGAAGGACAAGAGTGGAATTGGAGATCTCCAGGGAAATATGACAGCCTCGGAAAAAGGCTAGGGTGATGGCAACTATGATGGAAAGAAGTAGATGGATTTAGGGCATTTTTGGAGGTAGGACTGCTTACACATCTGATAAGTTGGATGAGAGTTTATCAGGGGTGAATCAAAAAGAGATACCAAGAATAACAGTTGGTGTAGAGGTTAATTTAAGCACATGGACTCTGAAGCCACATCATCTGAGTTTAAATCCCTGATTACTTACTTACCATTAGTAAGCTGCGTGACCTTGGGCAAATGACGTAACCTCTCTGTGCCTTAGTTTCCTCATCTATGAAGTGGGTGATAATAATAGCAGCTACTTTACAGATTTGTTAAAAGACAAAGTTATTATATATAAAACATTTTAGGCATTGCCTGGCATGTTAGTAGGTTTTCTTGGGGACTAAGAAAAAGGTAAATGTTCAGGTCTCTGACTTTGGCAACGGAGTAGCACAGGTGATGTTTATTGAGATGGGAAGCACTAGCAGAGGAAGAGGTTTTGGCAGAGTGAAGATAAGAGTTCAGCTTTAGATTCAAGTTTGAGATTGCTGCAGACCTTTTAGATCTCCTTTGGATAGGAGTCTAATCTCACAAGAGATGCCTGAAACATCGGTCTGTGAGATGTCAAATTATAGGCAGTATTTGAAGACTGAGGATGGAAAAGACAAACAAGGGAAAGTGTGTAAAGTGGGTGTGTGAAGTGAGTGAGTAAAATGTAAAAACAGGGAAAGGATTAAGCCATGAGAGTTCTCAAAGTCGAGTAGAGAAGAAGCCAAACATGATTTAGGTGCAGTGCTGTTACACACATGCATGAGCCAAGCAGAAATAGAAACATCTAGTATAATGTGAATACATGGAACATGGAAACAAAGGACCTCTGTTGGGCTGCACCCCGCAGGCCTGCAAACCTTGTAGTTGCCCAGCCTCGAGACTGAAGAAAGAGCCCAGAGACAGCAACAGAGTCATCAATGGTTTGATGGACAGGGGATCTTACACGTCTGAAACAAAAGGGTCATGGGGCAACATCCCACCCCAGCAGGGAGTTCGTGGCAGCGATCTCTGCTACTCCAGGGAGAAGGAGGCTACCTTTATAGGGGGAATTGACGTCAGGTTGGCTCAGTTACCAGGGAAACTGGCAGCTGGGGCACATCCCTCTCCGCCCTTCGGGTTAATCACCATCACAAGGGCAGATGTTTCCCTTTGATAAATTAGCAGGTGGAACCGTTCTGGCCTAAGGATTAGAACAATCCCTAGCTGGGGCAGAGGGCAAGCATGTTCATGTGAGTAGGTATACGTGAAGCAGGGACTGGTCAAGCAGGGGAGTTACAAAGGGCGAGAACAACCTCCCTTTCATTTCTATTTTAAAGACGCCTAAAAATCTAATTCTCTGTTTAGTCTTGTTAAATTGATTTTGTGGCTTCTCTATTACTCATTTGAGCCTCTTCGTCCAAAGACTTAAAAGAAAGTATGGAGTGATTTGAAGATTTAGGAGGTTTGGTGGCTGGATCTTCAGTGGTGAGGACAGAAGGTGGGGCAAAGTTGAACTTGAACCAGATGATGAAATGTCTTATAGGCTCTCTTAAGAAGCTTAGACTTGATAACAACAAGACACCATTAAAAGGTATTAAGCAAGGGTGAAGCATGATCTTTATGCATTTTATAAAGATCACTCTTGAACAATGTGGAGAATGGTTTGGAAAGGAGCAAAACCAGAGATAGGAGGCTGATGGTGTATCTGCAGCAGTGACCCAGGATAGAAGAGGCCATGGCAGGAGCACCATTCAGATCCAAGTGATGACCATAGTGAGGAACAGATGGGACTTGGTGACTGACTAGAAAGACAGGGAAAGAGATAAGATGACACCAAGGTTTCTGGTTTGTTTTCAGACTAGTCGGTGCCTTTAAAACATTATATTTTTCCTAAAACATACTTATGCTTCACACAGCATTCTCAATGCTTTCTATAGCGATAACTCTTTAATTTTCGAATATGTTCTCATCCTGTCCCCTGATGAATGCACACAGTCATTAAGTAGCTCAAATGGAAAATAAAGATGCAGATTTACTTCATTTGGGCTCAGTTCTCTGGGCCCCAGGCCTAGATAAAGGAAACAAATTCTATTACCTAAACCACAGAAGCTGAAATCCTCTAGACAAAGAAGAAATACTCCAGTGATTGACTTCGTCCCTGCATCCTCTGGCTTAACTAAGTATAAATGTATTAATATGCTTATTCACAAAAGAATTTAGCTCATCATTTTGAGAAGAATCCCATGTTTTAAATAGCAACATTTTTGTAATAAATAAGAAGTCCCTTGACAAACTCTATTAAACCCCATTTGAATCTCTGTTAAAGGGAAGGTTTCCTAATGACCTAGCTCAGCACTGCTGGTTGCATGCTGACTTGATTTCCAGCTATACATAAACATACATAAATAAATAGGTAGCTACGTTCTTGGTGGGAGCTCAAGGACCCACAGGAAGGCATTTTTACCTCTAGATGTCTTTCCCAGCTCTGTCATGCTTTTTACAATTATCCCCGTCATCATTTGTTTCTTCTCACTCTTCCCAATTCCTCTCCTCCTAGTCTCTCTTGAACCTATTCCTATCCACCCCTCCATGGAAACTGCTCATCAAGGTCATTTTGCTAAATCCAATGGTCAAGTCACAGTCCCCATCTTACATAACCCATCAGCTCTAGTCACTGCACTTAATCACTCCCTCTTCCTTCTTCATTTGGCTTCAAGGACATCACCTTCTTTTGATTTTCCTCCAGCCTCATTGGTCTCAGGCCTCCTTTCATGTTCAGAGTGTCCCTGGTCTCGGTTCTTAGTCCTCTTCTCTTCTCTATAACTTAAATCCTTGATGATCTCATTCAGTCGCACGGTTTTAAATAACATCTTTATACTCATGACTCTTCAGTTGTATCTCCTGAACTCCAAACTTATATCTCCTCAAGTGCTTACTCAACATCTCCACTTGGATGTGTAAAAGATATCACAAACTCAACATGTCAGAAATGAAACTCCTAATCACCCCTCAAAAGCTATTCTCCTCAGAGCCTTTCCCATCTCAGGTGATGGCAACTTGATCCATCCAGTGCTCATGCCAAAAATCTTTAAGTCACTTCTCTTTTTCTCACAACCCACATCTAATCAGTCAAAAAATCTTGTTGATGTACACGAAAATACATCCAGAATCCAACCTCTTCTTACCACTTCCACTGCTACCATCCTAATCCATCTGAGCCACCACCATCTCTTGGCTAGATTACTATAATATGCTCTCAGTTGGTCTTCCTGCTCACACCCTTGTCAATCCTCAGCATCACAGCTCAAATAGTCCTTTTAAAAAGTAATCAGTGACATCACTTCTGTACTCGAAACCTTGAAATGGCTCAGAGTAAAAGCCAAAGGCTTACAAATGCCCACAGGCTCTTACCTGGTCTGCTCCCACTCCTTAGTCACCGATCTCATCTCTTTCACTCCCCACCTTGCTCACTCTGCTCCAGAGACACTGGCCTCCTTGCTGATTCTCAGACATGCCAGACAAACCTTCCCTTAGGACCACTGCTCCACCTAGGATGTTCTTCATCAGATATGTGGAAGGCTGCCCAACACTTCTTTCAAGTCTTTGCTCATCTTCACAATGAAGCCTATCTTGCCCTATTTAATACCGTCACTTGCCCCCAATCCCAGCACTCCCAGCCCCTTTATCCTGCTTTACTTTCTTTTTCCATAGCACCTCCACTTTCTACTACATTATATACTCTGCTTATTAAGTTCATTATTAATTGTTCCCCCCCCCCTGCTAAAATGTAGTACCCCAAGAGCCGAGATCTGTGTTTTGTCCACTGATGTATCCTCAGTACTAAGAACAGTGCCTGGAACATAGGGGACACTCAGTATATACTTGTTGAATACATGAATGAATTTTTTTTAGCCATAAGGACCTTCTGTTACAAGACAAATATGTCTGGGTATAGGTGACACATTCAGCTTCAAGCTTCCAATTTGAGCCATTAACATACATTACAAGCTACAACTGGAACTACAAGCGATATGTCTTTGACACCTCTCCTTTCCAGCTCACTCCTTCAACATACTCTTTGCACCAATGTTCTGGTCTTCTCCTCGGGATGGGGAATGGATACAGTAAGCATCACCTGCTTAGGGGTTTGTCCTCCCTAGAATAATTTGGTCCTCTTCCTCTTCATCTCCACGAGGTCCTCACTGTGACCCAATTCCTAAAGCCCTTGTAACTGAAAATATGAGAAGTGGTGGCTCTATTAAAAAAAAAAAAAGAGTTGGAGATTCCTAAAGTGGGCCAATATTGCCAATAAATCTGACTTTAGTTTATTGACATCTAGAGAAAATACAAATGATCACTAGACTTTTATAGCAAGAGAGAAGGATAAGGGATACTAAGAAATGCTGGAAGGAACAGACTGCCTCATGGAGCAGCCACTGTGAAACTCACATCTTATTTTTGCTTAAGCTGGACCCTGTACTAACCCACCAAAGGTTTTGTAGGGCCCCCTCATGCTGCTGGCAACTAGGAGAGCCTGGAGGGAGCTGCTCCAAGAGTTCCTGGCAACACCCACTGAATGAGAGATGCCAGGTAGGAGTATGGCAAGTGATCTATCCTACTAGAGCTTTTCTGAAGATTCCAGCCACTTCCACAATGCTCTCTTTACTGATAACACTCTAACAATCATTAGGATCAACTAAAAGACAGGCTGAGCTTTTGTTTCACTAGGTACTGAGTTAATCCTCAAAAACTCTATTTCTTACATAGCACTAAATTGCTTTAACCTCAGTCAAAAAGAAATCAACACGGAAAGTACCAAATCATAGTGCTGGGCACATATCATTAGTTCCTGCTTCTTACTTCTCTTGTTTTCCTCTACTCCCTCCCCACACCCACAATCTCCTTTGAGATGTGACTGTTTTTCATGTTTGTCTCTTTCAGGGAATATCTCTGTTTCTTCTTATTTGGCCCCAGATGTCAGACTGGCTTGCATTACTCCAGGCTGAATCATTTGATTTCCTGTTCATGTTCCTAACCTTTCCGGCTCCTTTTGTATCATTTCTCAGTCATTCCTGCTGTTTACAATACTTCTCAATTTAGAGCCATCTGCAACTCTCATTAACGAATCACTGACTCTCTCCCCCATGATCCCAGGGCATGTTGGATAAAACAAGACCTGACACCAATTCTCCTCCTTCCTTTCGAGGCACCACAACTCTGGGTTACTTTAACTTATTACCATTTTAAAATATGATTATATTATTATTGCATGTTTACTCCTAGTCTAGGCAAATCTAATATATGGAAATTAGAATCATTTTTTTAATTATTCACTTTTCAGAAATTTTAATTATTAATTCCTTTAATTAGTCACCTTTCTTAGTGTACTTAAAATATGTACTCATTAGCTTACAAAATAATAACTCAACTTCTCAAGGCTACTTACGGCCTTGAATACAAATATTTAACGTCCTTTAGCCACTTTGTAAGAAATTGTTTCTTGTGGAGCTTTGAGAATAAAACCTAAATTCTTCCATTTGAATAATAAGCTTCTGAGGAACCCACCAGTTTTCTCACTACTTATTCATTGGATCTCGGCTTCAACTTTTCTCACTCCTTTTCCTGATATACTCAAAATATTTTCGAATCCCAGCTATTCCTCCTTCCTCAAAAACTTTTTGAGCTTCTTCTCTGTTCCAAGCACTGTACTAGGTGCTGGGATAAATAATGAGTCTCCATCCTCTGGGAGCTCTTAATCCAGGAAATAACACGAAGGAAAACAATACTGTTGCATGCCTGCCATATTCTGGATCTGCAATGTGTTATGCCGTTTAGACCACATGGAAACCCCGTCTTACAGCAGAGAAGACAGGGTTTCAGAGAAGTTAAGTAATTTTCCTTTTATGCAGAATATGAATAGACAACTTACAGAAGAAACACAAATGGACTGTAGACATATGGGGAAAATATTCACCCTTACTAGTTATCAAAGAAATACATATTAAATAAATAAACTATTTTTTACCTTTTAGATTAGTGACGAGATAAAGAACTCAAAGTTCATGGGGTTGCAGTAAAACAGGCTCTCCTACACAGGGCACTGGAGAATATAAAGTGGTGCATCTTCCTGAGAAACAACTTAATAACATATAACAAAGACCATTACAAGAGGAATTTACCCTAATGTCCATTGCAAAGGAATGAAATAAACAATGTAACATCATGCACTGAAATTGCACACAGCCTTTAAAAATCATGTAGAATATGTAGTGACCTACAAGATTTTCTGAACACTAAGTGAAAAAGCATATTACAGAATAGTACATACTATATAGGATTACAATATATACAGAATTGTGTGTGTGTGTGTGTGTGTGTGTGTGTGTGTGTGTGTAGAAAACAGAAGACTGAAAGACTAGATACCAATAGGTTAACAGAGGTTATTCATAAGGGGTGGGATGGGGCTCTTCCTATTGGTAGCGTCTAAATTTTAATAGTTTTTTTTAAAAAAACAAACACATAAAAATGTTCATACATCCAGATTCAATTATTCCATTGCATTGCAACGAATAGTAATGCAGACTAAGAATCAAGTGACTTGCTTAAAATCACCAGTTTGGTGTGCTGTGTTAAGCCTGGCTTTCTAACTCTAAAATCCACTGTCTTTCTACATTCCATTCCGCTTCCTCGCCACAGCCCCAATTACATCATATTTAGAGTTCCTTTCTCTTTGGTTCTTCTTCCTTCTAATTTCTACATCTACTATATCCCTTCCCACCTTTTTCTAAACCATTTTAGCAGTAATCACTCTGTGAACTGCATATTATATGTAATACAAAACGTAAACCATGCTCATTAGATGAAAATGACAATTCCCCCCTCATAGACAGAACTGGGACAACACATATCAGAATAGGCACAATCTGACAGTCTTCAAATAAGTCAGTTTGCTTCTTGCATTTAAAATAAAACTGAAATCTGTTTGGTCTTAACTGTGATATTTGGAAAGCGTCATGCTTCCTTCTACACCAAAAGATTTCTTAACTTTTTCAAAATGTGAATTCTTGAGACGACCACCTGCCCGAAACTCGGATCTGAAAAACCAATACCTGGGCTTCCCTGGTGGTGCAGTGGTTGAGAGTCCACCTGCCGATGCAGGGGACACGGGTTCGTGCCCCGGTCCGGGAGGATCCCACATGCCGCGGAGCGGCTGTGCCCGTGAGCCATGGCCGCTGGGCCTGCGCGTCCGGAGCCTGTTGCTCCGCAACGGGAGATGCCGCAGCAGTGAGAGGCCCGCGTACCGCAAAATAAAAACACACACACAAAAAAAACCAATCCCTAATTTTATTTATAAATGTCAAGATTTCCCTATTTTCACTCGCTTACTCAAAAAGCAGGATAAATATAATAGCCCCTCTCTTACTTGGAAAAGTACAACTTTTGGAGCGAGTTGGCTGTGTTAGAAATTAGCAACGTCTTTGACAATGCACAGCTGTCTTCATTTCATAATCATAGACGTCTAAAGCATTCCAGGAGGCTGACTAATGTACCTGGAGAAATGTGCCATGTTTTCTCATCGTTTCTCCTGAACTTCTTGTCAGATCAAGAAGGGATGTGTATCTCCTTTGCTTTACAACTAGGAACTTAATTACAAGATGGAGTAAGACAAATCCTTACATTCTCCACCACCATTTCCTTCTTATTCTCATATATACCTGTCTCAAACATATGCGCAGTCCTCAGTGATCTTAGTGGTTTCCCCTTTATTTCAATCTTTCTCCTACGGAGATTCACTTAGGACAAGATCCCCATATGGAAAACTTAAAAGTTTTCCTACCAATGGCTGCTATTAATGGCAAAAGAAAAACAGAGCACCACTTACGTTGCAGCCTACTGTTCACCAAAGGACATCATACTAAATATTCAGGAGCTTTTGAGCACCCCAAATAGTCCCAGACCAAAGTCAAGCCTCTAAGCTGAGCAATTAAGAACGAAAAATTCTGAAGGTGTTTGTTGAAAGGTTCTCAGCTTTGTGACTCCAAATATCATCTTACGGAAAAACCCGAATGAACTTTTTGGCCAATCCAACAGTCGTCTTTCCCCAAAAGAATTCTATTATCCCACCACCACCAACTCTTCTTTCCTGCTCTCTTGCAAGAAGTAAGTGATCATTACCACCTCAATCCACCCAAGGGCATTTCATCTGAAACCCAAAGTTCATACACAATTAAGATTTGTATTCTTTGGGGATAGAAGTATCAACAAAGATGTAGCTGGCTTCTCATGTGAGAGAAATACATACCTGAACAGCTCTACTTGGAAGGTTGATGCATTTTACTATACATAAATTATACCTCAATTAAAAAAAATAAACTCTACTAACAAATACTCATCCCCTCAGGGAACCTGCCCTTACTAGACTAACAGCACTAACAGGGTTCTCCATACCCATATATGCTACCCAATTAAAAAAAAAAAAAAAAGCAAAAAATATGAATATCTTCCCCACTAACTAAAGTTGCATTATGTTTCTCAGTGTATGCCTTCCATCCAATTACATGGAACATCACTGGACTTTCTAGGTGAGCAAAAAAGAAAATTTTAAAGAAACTTATAAAACCAAAGAGATAAGCTGACTAGAGTCCTGAAAAGTTGTGTGAGCAAAAAAAAAATTTAAGAAACTTATAAAGCCAAAGGGATAAGCTAACTAGAGTCCTGAAAAGTTGTGTGAGCTGTCTGAGGTTACACACACACAATGGCCTAGGGAGCAGGCCTCTAACCTCCTTTAGCACAGGCTGGAAAGAGCACAAGTGATCTCAAGGCATCACAGAAAGAATGGACATTTTAAAAAGAACAACCCTCTATCTAGCTCAGTCCCAGCACAAAACTATTTTGAACGACCCCAAAATTCTTCCCAATGAAATATTCACCTTAAGGAATAAGTAATATTAAACCAGGAATTAATAAACATTCGAGCAACTTGAGATTTTATTGTGAAAATAGCTATTTTGACATTATATCCAGTTTCTCATTTATCAGAATAAATCCTTTATTGATCATCATCACCACTTCTGGGTATTTATACACAATCTCTGAGTAAAATATATTCACACAAGGCAAGGCTAGAATGTTGAAATTATGACCAACAATGCTTATTTTAAGATTGTTTACTTCATAACAAAACTACAGTGTTTATACACTAGAACAGATGTTTCAAATGTATACCATTTGAAGATAAGCTTGGTGGAACAAAACCAATATGAGTATACATAAATTTCTTACTTGTCTTCTTTGCTATCAGTCTTCCAGAAAGCTAAAGTTATATTACAAACACCTCAAATTTCCACTTTGGGATGTACAGAAAAATGGAAAGACATTATTTCCTATTTTACAAAATAAAACATCAAGTCAGAAGAAGAATAAAGCTCATCTTTATGCAGTTAACATAAAAGCTTGAGTACACCCGTCCTTCTCCAAGAAATAAGACGCCAGCACTGCAAGAGAGGCAGCCAACAGGTCAAAGAACAAATAGCGAACATAGCCTCCTCTATAGTGCGTGACTCCCTCAGGACTGACGCAAACTCTGGCAAGCCATTGTTTCTAGACATCCAGGGATCCGGGACATGTAAACTCAATGATTAGAAGGCATTTCTCTGAATTTGCATGAGAAGATCTAAAGAATCAGAACAAAGATCCAACTGCTTTGCACATGGCCAGATGTTCACCACACCACAACTCAAACCCAAAGGCAAGCTTTCCAACAAATACACATCCAAAGCACGCAGTTCCAAATATGCAACCATATACACTGCAGAAAACAAAGAGCATCCTTACGCCTGATGAGTGAACTGGTTTTATACTTTGAAATGAAATCAGATATACTTAGTCCTCTGAAATTAGAAGGTCTAGTGAGGCTTAAACTTGGGGGGATACAGAAACTTGCTGAGAATTTAATAAAAACTGTAAACCCTCACCCTAGAAAATGCATACACAAACATACAATCCTTTTTTAGACCATGTCTTCAGTAATAGAAGTTGAAAATATTAAACTTTCCTTGCTTTTGTCACGGAAGGAACTGTACACTTTCTAAGACACTATGTGTGTATGCATGTGCATATATATATATATATATATATATATATATATATATATATATAAAATAACTAGCTTGTATGTGACTTTAATGCTATAAATACTCACTGCCTTTCTGGTACTTTTAAAGCACAGCCAAAAACAGTTTGGAATGGAATTCCAAGTTGGTTCCCTCTGTCTCATAGATGCCTAACAAGTGGTTAGTTCTCTGAAACCACCAGTTCACACTCCTGTACAGCTGTTCCAAGCCAACTGGGATTCTAGGGAAGCAGCTGGACTGACCAAGGGCCTCACATGTGCCTAAATAACCAACCTATCTAAACCCACAGCCAATCCTCAGTCAACTCCATGGTCCCAGGGAGCCCTAACCTGTCGCTTCCATTTTATCACCACTCACTAGAAGGGCAGCCAACAACTGGAAACCTCTGCAATGAGTACAAACAAGCAGAAGCACTCTTAGGGCAGCATTTCCCTAACTGTATTTCTCAGAACACAAATCCCACATGACACCTACTTAAAAAAAAAATCCACATAAAAATAAATTAGGAAAATAGTGTATAAAATACAGGCCCTTCTTGGAGTCTGAAACCACCAACAGCATATGTAAGGTGCTGAGAAGCCTACAGTAACTTAACTTTGTCTAACCCAGCATTTCCCTATTTAGCCAAAGAACCCACTGTTCATATAATAACAATATATTCTGCCAAAATATATCTTGAAATGCTTCTCCAAAGAACTGAATTATAGTTTAAAACTATCTTACAATATCATTTCAAATTAATAATAATGAGGATATAAAGACTTATTTTCCTGCATTTTTTTAAAGGAACTACTTTGTTTTGCTCTGAATAGTCTTTTATCATAACATTCCACTCTCTGTTTACAAACATCCAACTCAAAGCTACCCTTTCTTCTATCATTGTTCAAGAATGTTCATTCTCATCAGTAATCACTGGCCTCCTCATCTGGAACAAATGATTTTTGCATGCTTTTTGATTCCGAGGATACCTCTCCACCTCAATCACAATAATTTTAAGTCTAGGGGAGGTAACCTGGGCTTCTAGCAAACATTATATCCCAACAAGAGTTTGGGGCTAAATAATTTTAAAAACCCTTAAAAAAAAAAAAAAAAAGCAAAGCACTCCATCTTTACATCTCTATGAAAATCAACATTTTGAAGATCTAATGAAACTTCAGTTAAACCTTTGAGACTAGGATTACTGACCTTTGGTTCATGTAATTAACAACGAATTTCTTAAAAATCTAGTAATTTCTTAGGAAATATGAAAACATTGAAAAGTAAGTGTAAGTTCCACAGAGCTGAACAAGAAAAAAGGCAAAAGATAATTCTAAATGCCAACAACATATACAAAAGACCATCATTACAACCCAAATATATGTGGCTCTGCTCAGGATTTCAATTATATAAATAATTAAACCAAGACAAAGTCAATCACTAAATCCCTGTGAACTTAAAAAACAAAAAGCACACAGACACACTGCATTTTGTTCATCAAAGCATGATCCTAGTGTAGTTAGAGAACACTTGCAAAACAAAGAAGGATCACCACATAGAGACATGGAGGAGTTTTTTCCAAAATATTTTATCCTCATAAAAGGATACCATACCATAGGGAAAAAAAGATACAATTACAAACATAAAACCGTAGAATTTTTAATCTCCTAGGGAAAAGGGGTTCTTAGTTTTAGGGGTTCTTGTTTTTTCTTTGCTGATAAGGCAAAACAGATCTTTAGATTATCATTTGTTATAAACCTGAGTTTTTTTTTTCTTTAAACTCAAGAATGAAATAAATTAATTTATATTATGCATTTATTAATCTGGAACTGAATACTATGTTTAAAGCATTAAATTTTAAATCATAGTTTATCTAGATAATGATAAACTTATTGAATTTATTTTTAAAACCCTTTTATTTTGAAATAATTATAGACTCACAAAAAGAAGTTGCAAAAATAGTACACAGAGATCCTATGTAACCATCCCTCAGCTTCCTGTCTTTACATTTAAGCATTTATATTTTGGTTTCAGAGGGATACAATTTTTGACAGTTTATGAAAAAGTAAACAGTTTAAGAAAAATCTAATAACATGGTAAATGTCTATTCCTGGAAGAGGCTCTAAGAAAACATACTACTGACTTCAAATACCACTTTTATCACATGATACTACCTTTAAAAATTGGTTTTCTGAGATACTGTTACCAATTTCTGCCTCTTTTGATGTCTAGTTTTCTTCCATTTCTGCAGACTTCTGAAAATTGTAACTTAGCTCTGATTGAAATAAGCTTACCCATTCCTTTAAGTTAATATATCTAGCCACATTAAATGAACAGAAATTACAAATGGAAATCAAAATGCTTCAGATTTAACATAAAATCTCTAATCCTCTAGCCCTCAAAAAATAAAACAAACATGTCTAGGTTGAAATTTAATTCGTTTGTCAGTGCCAACCTTTTAGGGGGAAAAACACTGTGTAGGAATGACTGTCCTTAAAGGTCTTTTACAGTTTCTTTGGTCTTAGGGCAATGGCCAGTCTTATGGATAACTGATGACAGTTTGTTGATGAAAGATCTTTATCTTATGGGAATTATCTGACCAATTTTCTCATCCTATACTACCAAGAAACATAAACACAAACATAGTCCCTTTTATCATATTATCCTCCACCATCACTTCCAAAAGAAAGTGGCTCACAGTATTTTAAGACTGTGGACCATTTATCTCAGCGAACTCAAACTTTATCCAAAGCATATCCTGACAGGTTGCTCAAAAGCTCTCTGCCCAGTTATTCCTTTCCAAGAGCTTCCTATATGTGTGGCTGATCCCTGGAGTGGTTTGTGTTCAGTGATAGCTTCCTAGCATCTCATTAGCTTATACCAAAAACCTCAACTAAGTAACCCAGCATATAAATTCTCACTTATCTAAATCATATTTTGCATCTTAGGAAAGATAGTCTGGAAGCATCATGGCCTATATAGCATACAGCTAAAGGCAGTTCAAAGCAGGAATGACCAAAAGGAAATAAATCATATTTACAGTCGTCTTTCTACTAAAAAAGGATACTTGTTATTCTAGAATGATATTTTTTTATTAAACTTTCAACACACCGAACATTACAGTATGCTTACTGGCTGCATCTTTGTGTCGTAAGAATACGATATTACACATTCTTATAAAAATGTAAATACATTTTGCTTACTCATGGACAGTAGTAACCTTACTGACAGAAAACTTTACATAACCCAGTATTATCCTTTGACTTTGCCCATGGAGAAATCTGGAGTTAAATTTACCATTCAGTTTTAGAATCTGTTAGGGTTAATATAGTTCTTTCTCCTACAAATTTTTTATTTTGCCAAAAACTAATTTTAATTGTCCTATTTTACATATTTGACAATTGTAAGTCACTTCAAATACTTTTTGAAAGTTTTAGTAGAAATCATAATCGAAAATGACTAACCCTGACTAAAGCATAAGCAGATGATTAATGTGCTAACCACCCATCTCCAATAAACATCAATCCTAGAGGACAATAAAGTCCTATGGTCATGATTTCCAACACAGAATATTCAAACAGATTTCCGATTGCTGGACTCTAACAGAAGACTAACGCATAACACACACACACACACACACACACACACACACACCACACACACTCTCTCCCACCTGTTGCAGAAGTAATGTGAAACTCATTAGTTTCTTTCTCTCAGTGCGTCCAAACAGATGAACAAGACTCTGAAGACTACCCTGTTTCTCATTAAAACTTTCAAGAAAAAATATTTACAATGACATAAAGACTTCTGTATAAATAGCTACCTAAATACAGAACAAATGGAGAGGATACAGGTCAAACACAGCTGAGTTCCACTCAGCTCAAATTAGACAAGTCTCTTGAGTCCAAAACTGTTTTCCTAACCTGGGGGTTTCTGCAGGATGTGACAAGATTTGCTGAGCACCATAGTAATCTTTTAAGACACTAATCAAAAACATGGTCCTATATTTTAAAAACCCCAGAAGTAGTTTTAGGACAGCAGAAGCACCTCAGCCACTAAAATAAGCAAGATTCTATTGTAAGTAAAATTACCCGCACAGGAAATCTTTGAACAGTTCAGCAACCAATAAATAGAAAATGTTCTTTAAAATCTGCTATTTCCGATTACTCCATTGAATCCTTCAACTGTAGTTAACTCTATGGAAAATAATTAGTTCTCATAAAGGTTTTGACTACATGATATGTTTCTTAGGAAGAACACTGGTCTGAGCCAAGCATGGTGAACCTGGACCAGGTGCACAGTAGGTACTTCTAGTTCTCTGGCAGTAAGCTCCTCCTGAGTAGTGTCTAACAACCGGGCAAGTGTCAGTTAGACTTTACAGCCTGGCATAATAACGATGCTAACACGTTCAGCTCTCCCGAAATCAACCCAAGAAAGAGATGACTAGAGTTAAAGATGTACTACGAATACACAGGTCTAAAGCTCCAATAAATTAAAACAGCCCTTGCTAATCTGTATTGAACACATGAGCAAATACTGTTATATTGAAGTGCATATAGTCAGACAAATATTATATGTAACCATCTTTAATATTTATATGTATGGTAATAACTCCCCCAAAGATTAGACTTATGAGAGCATAATTAAAAAACACATTCCTCATTGCTTTTTAAAGTTAAATACAGGCTTTTCTATTGAAGTAAATAGAATATTAGAATAATATATTTTTCCTAACATCTAAAATAGGCATCAGATTTCTAAACAGAAGAAAAAAAGGCTTCAGCCAAAGAGCCACATATTAGATATTTAGACTGGTATAAGGATACTAAATTAATAAATTAACTTGGATAAACTAACAGTGCACATTCAGAACAGAAGTGTAGCTTTGGGCCAGCAACATGTGAACCAAAGGCAAAAATCTGCCAAGGTTAAGGCAGTTTTTTTATTTACAGTACAACGTGTTTTCTTTTTTTCCCCAAGTTCATTTAGCATTTACCTTGATGTTACTTAAAGTGCATTGCCAAGCTAAAACACGAGCTTCCTAACTAAAAAAAAATTGCTGTCATAGAAAGTTTCTTTTGTTTTAGAGTCTTCCTTATACCTATTCATGAATTTTCTTTTTGCCTTCACACACTTAGTGTAAGAGATTACTGCAACAATTATATGACTTTGGACACAAAGCACGAAGACTGTCAGGGTGACAGCCGTTGTGAGGAATTACTTTCTTCTTCTGCTGGAGTCAATTTAAGTGTTGGCAGTTTCCGAGGAGGAAGCTGAGGGCTTTGGCGAAGATTGTCATCCATCTGTGGAAAGTACAAAAGGTACATCTGACTTATGGCTATGGCATCACTTATATGGACTGTGGCCTCCCCATCCAAACTGTAGTCTAGAAGAGTACCGAACCTTATGTTTCTAGGACTGCTAGAGAAACCTTTTTCTTGCAAATAATCTCTCAAGAATTCTAAACATCATACCTAAATACTGGCTGACTCAGTATATGTATGAAAGCAATATGGCTCATCCTTGATGACTTCACAAAATTACAGTAATTCCACATAATGAACAGTCTACTGAACTCAACCACAGCACAACTTGGTTTAAGAGATCTTCTAATATTAAGGTAAAAGCAGTATTTCTGTTACATTACTCTCCACAGTTTACAAAGTATGTTCTCATTTGATCTTCCCAACACAACTGTAAAGGAAAAACAAAAAAAAAAGGCAGACACAATCATTCCCTACTTTACAGATTAGCAAAATGAAGCTCAGAAAGGTTACCAGATTTGCATTAGGTTGCAAAGCTAGCATCAGAGCTGAAATGTGAACACAGGTCTTTTTATTCTAACACTATTGTTCTTTCAACTATATCTCATTGCCTCAATAAAAATGACCTGTACTCCACTCAAAAAGATCACCTCTTTAAGGCTATGACTATTTAGACCAAGAGAAGCTAAGAAAAGATACAGAAAGAAGGATAAATTCTTTAGACCTAATCCAGAGGCACTGCAAACACTGGATCAGTTCTAAGTCTGCTCCAGAGAAACAAATCAAGAACATATTTAGAAAATGTCCAGGAGTTCCAGACTTACCCTAAGGAGTACGTTAGCATCCCGGGAAACACTAGGACAGGGGTTACTTAGAACTGAGTCAGACCTTAGAAAACTACCTTTAACCAGGGTACCCCAAAACCAGAGTGCAAGGTCCTGGTGTTAAGCTGCTTCATAGAAGACTTGAAAGCAGCTGCCATCAATGACCCAAAACCAACAGAATATAGCATCTTATCACCTACTTGATAGGTAGGCTTTTTTAGAGTTTTGAATGTAAGCAGCCCAAAACTCTCTCTTATCTTCTCAAGATGCTTTTATAAAGTACAGGGGAAATGTTTCAGCAGAGGTACATAGGGTTCATAATAAAGGGAAAAGAATAAAAGATTAACTCTTAATTTTCCGAGGGAAAAAGTATTCCCAGTGAACTATCTGAATCAATTGTGATGTCTTTTTTTTTCCTTGCAAGAACTAAGTTCCTCAAACATAACTCTTTCTTTTTTTTTTAAGCTCTAGATTTCCTGTCTAAATGGTGAACGGTGGTAGCCAATAGAATTTGTTGTTCTAATGTCTTGTAGCAAACAGTGAACTGTACTGAAGAGCAGATGGGAAGTGGGGTGGAGAGAGGTGCTGATATAGGGTCAGGAAACTCTCATATATTGATGATGCCAAAATGGAACTGTACCAAGTGGTGACAGGGCCTCCTGGCTTCACTTTCTGCATATGTAGGTATTTCATGGTTCCCTTCACATGTCTAATGAATTTGCCACAGATAGAAATGGAAGCTATACTGGATAGTCTTCATCTAGCAGAAAAGTATCTAAAACAGTCTGAGTAATCTTTCCATTATCCACACTTAACTCTCAGAGTATTTCCTCTCATGAGATTTGCTGGGTTAGGCTATGAATTAAGACAAACTTGGCTTTCATTCAGCTTACCCAAACTTTAATAAGAGGTACATGCAATACCATAAAAAGAAATAAAATGGGCATTCCAGAGAGTGGCTGTTATAAATCTGGCTATTACCACCAGTAGTAATGGATACATACTTTCATTCATGAGTTAGATGACTGACTAACTGCAAAGCCCATGCTGGAATCCAATTTCTAGGGTTCAAATTCCCTCTCTACCTCTTGCCAGCTGAAAGGCCTCGGGCAGGTGACGTTATAAGCTACTCTCGAAGCTTCAGTATCTCATCTGTAAAATGGGAATGACAAAGTACCTGCACACACAGAGCTGCTGTGAAGATTAAATGAGATAACTCATATAAAGCTCATATAACACAGTGCCTGTTACTCAATCCCCCAAATCCTCTAGCCAGTGTTATTAAGCCACAATGACCTATTAGTTTGTGAAAGAATAAAGCATTATGCATTTGCATAAGAAAGAAAAAGCAAGTTTATCAAACATTTGAGGAAAAAATGCATAACTCCCTTGTATTTTTCCAGTTAGAATCACCCTTGAAATTTCCATTGTTGGCTCCCTCCCCTACCCAATTCCTCAATATCTCTCTCAACAAATGCATACTCCCTAAGTGGCAAAATATCCACACTGGCAAAAATCGCAGACAACGTTTAGAACAGAGGATAGGAAGGAGGCAAAATAAAACCATTTACGTGGAAGAAAGAAAAAAACACCATAGTGCTTTTAGCAAGAAAGGATAAGCACAGGTGCTTACAATCTCAAGAAACGTTAACCCTCAGAGACAGAAAGAAGCAGACAAGCAAGCAAGGAGTGTTTTCGTGTTTGTCTCTTTTTTTGAAGCCAGGCTTTGGGGTCTCCTAACTTGAAAAGTACTACTAATTGGGTGGTAAAAGTAAATCCAATACCATTATCAGATCTTTCCCCATAGCAATCAGGCCATTACTGGCTTCAAAACACTGTATTTTGTACAGCTTTAGTAAATGTATGTTTAAACAGCTTTCTGAAAAAATAAACTTAAAGAAAAACTGAAAAGGTAAAGTTAATGCATAACCCAAAACAATATTAATTGCAGAAAGAAAAATACTAAACTACTATAAAATAACAATTGAAGTAAACTTGACCTTTTCAATCAAGTTGGATTCCTTATTTACAAGTTGTGTGAGTTTCTGCAGATTTGCATCTACCGTTTCTTGTCCAGCAGGAGAGATGCCTAAGAAGCCAGGACAGAAATCAGAAAGAGGAAATTCTGAAAGCCTTACAAGCTGTTTAGATTCAAAGAATATTGAGTCTATCCAACCCTCCTAAGTGCCCCATTGCCCACCACACCCTCCAAAAAAGGCAAAGTGAAAAACCATTCTGGGTTCAAAGGCAAACTTAAGAGGGAGAGTAATGCTCCAAAACCAAACCCTAAGCTAAAGGACTAAATTTGTCCTTAAGGAGACCCTGTTAGCCAAGCATTATGCAGATAGCCAAGGTCATTAGAGCACAACAGTCCTCATTTCCTTCTCAAATTTGACTTGTACCTTCCCCCCCATTTCACATAGGTCTTTAGTTACAACTATTTGAACAGCTTTCTAAGGCCCAAACAGTTACCCACAAAGCATCCGAAGTACTTGGAGGAACTTTAAAAAATACAGATTCCTGGGATCCATCCCTAAGGGATTCTAATTCAGTGAATCTGGTATAGGACCCAAGATTTTGTATTTGTTCTGTAGTCAGGTTTGCTAACCACTGCTCCCAAGTAACAAGGTTGAAAGTTACTCAGTTTCATGACCCTCAAACTAACTAACCCCTCCCTTGTTATATACAAGTGTATTATATACAAAACACATAACCCACTATAAAAATTAAACTGTCCCTTAACCAACGATCCTTATGACTTCTATTTCTTAAAAGGACAATTCTGGCCAACTCTCCCCATACAAATTTTGTGTCCCAATCACTTAAGCACAAGGCCCAACACTCGAAGAATCAGAGCCTAAGTGACAGGTGCCCTCTGTTTACTATACCCCCAGTCTGATGTAATCAGTTTTGAAGTAGTGGAATCATGGGAGTGTACCTCACCAAAATCAATCTGCTGCTCATTTCTGTTCACACAGGAAAATGCTAGAAGCAACCTTTAAAGTAATTGCCCATTTGCATTAGGATAAATGCTATCTTTCGGCAGGGACACAATAAATACCTGTGGTTAACTTTTAGAAGAAAATGACCCACTTCAAAGGAGCAATATTTAAAGAACAAGAAGCAAGAACTGTATAAAATCCAGAACAGACAAACGGCAGATATATATTTCTCTATTTAAAGAAGAACTAACACATGGGAGTAAAAATAAGTTGGAAAAATGCAACTTTCTGAAGTTCTATAAACCAGCATTTAAAGACAATATACAAACTTCTTTAATAAGTAATGAATTTGGCTTATACATCCTTAGGAGAATATGCAAGTATTCTATGCAAACAAAGATTAGCTGAAGAGGAACCAGCTTACCTCCAAGACTAAGCCTAAAATAACTGTTTAGGATGTCATCACAAAAGCGACACAGGTTGGAGAGCTGTTTCAAATGTTCTTGTAACTGAACTTTAGGAAAGCGTACTTTATAAAGAGGTGCGAGAAAACCAAACACATAGGCATCCAAAGTAGAAGGCCTAAAAATAAATTAAGGATTTTTTAAAAGCACATAGAAAATATTAATTTGGGATTATGTTAAAAAAACACTTTTTCTCAAATACATTTGTCAATTCTGAAGTATACAATACGGTCTTTTAAAAGGTTTACTACCCATTCTGGCTTATAAAAATGATGCAGCTAGGGTTTTACTCAGTTGTAGCTTTTAAAAAATACTCTACCCATTTTATTTAGAAGAAAATTAAGTTGTAAATTAAAGATTCATTTTTACTCATAAGTGTTATATAGAGACTGGGAGACAAGGTGGGAATAGTCTTAGAAGTTTCAAATTCACATATGTAGCATATTAAGTCAATGTAAGATTACTGCAACAGAAAAAGTTTCCTACAGTAAAAATCCATTAAATATTTTTTTAAGTGAAAAACTCACTGGGGATGGGGTGGGAGGACCAGGCAAGGGAACTTGCTTTAAATAACTGCTCACTGAATACATGCAAACAAAACATCAAAATGGTTTTTAAGGGAATGCACTCACGTATCTCCAAAGAAAAACTGAGATGTTCCCAGTCTGTTTGACAGAAGATTTAGGCACTCCTTGGCATCTCTGTATATCTAATAAGGATGAAATTACATCTCAAAGGTAGGAAAGATACTTGCGAACTCCTTTTCAGACTGGCATCTATAGATAAGTTCATCCCTGCTCCTTCTCTTGTCCCTCCTCTGGAGGGCCCTTGCTCTGAAGGTAATTCCAATCATACCTGAGCTTCTACATCTCGGAGGTGGTAGAGGGGAGGCTCTCCCCTGGTCAGGAGAATCCTATTCAGTGCTCCCTTAGACATTCTTCCAGGCAGGATCAAACTCAAGGGAAAAGGCATTCGTGAAGCAAACCATGGCTTTGTCACAGTAAAGTAATTGTCACTCTCAACCCAGAATGTGTGAAGCTGCAAAAGGAGGGAAAAAACACTACAAAGATATTCTTTTACTAAAAGGAAGATCCTCAATCAATGTGAAAGTTTTTCATAAATATCTCTGAATGAAGTTGACTCCACACAAATTTTCCAGTTAGGATGACTCAAGGATAAATCAATGTTTTTAAATGTGTCAGTTTTGTTGATTGCTCTATCCCAAGCACCCAGAATAAGGCCTGGAACATAGTAGGTGCTCAATGAATATTTGTTGAATGAATGAATTACAGTTGGCCCAACTCTATACATGGACAAACTCCAATCTTTCACAGAGAATCTTTATTTCCAAAATGACATTAACTTTCACTTTGTTGTTTCATACACTAGTTGAACGTCTAACAGAATCAACCCAGTTCTGCAGTTACATGAAAGAATCAAGACTGATACATAAATGAAATTTCTTCTCTTAAGCCTTTTCCATTATTTTTCTTCTAAATCGACTAAGTACATTTTCAGTACGTCACTAAAATACTGTAATATTCACCAATGCTCACCACTGCAGGAAGAAGCTTCTCTTCGAGGAGAGCAATGTAAGCTAGTGTATCTGCCCCTTGTTTTGCTGACAGTTCATAATCGGCATTATATTTCTATTAAAAAATAAAAAACCAAAAACCTCATAAGTCAAGAACATCCCAAAACAGTGAAGCTAAATAAATTAGGACTCCTATTCTTCCTCAAAAATGGCAAACATATTAAAAGGGGAAAAGAGAAATACAAATTCAGTGACAAATGCTGCTTAATGCAAATAAAGTTCTTAGCACAGCATCATGCACACGTTAAGGTCAATAAATGTTAGTTTTAGGTGTTTATTTATTATTAACTATTATTTCAATGATTGTTAATGACCTAGTTTAGTTTAGTGCATGACATGTAGTACAAACTTAATAGAGGCTATTATTATTCTTGTTAACAATAAGGAAAAAGTTCTAATTAGTACCATTTTCCCCTTGAAAAGAGAAAACCTTCCAATTGAGAAAAGTTCTAAATTTTGTTGACATAGGACTTCTTTTTTTAAACTATTGGCAAAATCAATGATAACTTTTACATTTATGTAAACTGTTACAGTTTAAACATTTTAGATATATAAATCTTGGCATGTTCAGATATTTTGGATACATTATTTCATGAAACATTTAACTGCAACTATTAGTTTAAGTGCTTTTAAAAAATAAATAGTTGCTAGTTGATGGGAACTCAGACCTCACACCAAGCACAAAATGTGTAGCAATTATGGAACTAAATTTACAATCATAGCAATAAGTATAATAGTGAAAATGGTTAAATTGAATCTACTTACACCTAAGCTTCAATAAAAACCAAGCAAAGTGCATGAAAATATAAATTGACTATAACTCACTATATGCCTTTTGAATCACAGTACAACTCATGATTTAGAGCAGTGACTCTCAAATCTATTCTTATATCAAGCCCTATGTATCTCCAAAAAAGAATTCTAAAAAAAATTTTTTTAATGCACTTTCTTTGGAAGCAACATGCAGGGATCAAGAATCTATTTCTCCAGAAGGAACCCACCTGTTTTCTTAAAAAGTTTAGTATTTTTGCCGGCTGAGAAACAATACTGTCTTCAGCTGTCAAAACTGGTACATCTCCTGTAATCACAACACAGTTTACATATAAGGAAGCATTTCGATTTCCTCTGAAGAGACTCCAATACCCTAAAAACTATGCCAGTCACATTTGGAGAAAAAAAAAATGAGTAACTCATCTTAGGTTTTTGCAATTTCACACACACACAAAAAGTTTTGGAGAGCATTTTCATTTCTCATAATTTCCACTGATTTGGCTTCTCCTTTGAAGTATTACTCAAAATGATCAAAACATAAGCAACACACAGCTAAGGTCGTGGTAAGAACTAAAACCCCAAGGTACTCCATGGCTACAAGCCCCCTAGCTTTAAATAAGAGGGGGGAGGGTGCTTACAGAGGGCAGAAATGGGTGTTTAAAAGTTTACACTGTACCTCTTGAACCTCTCCAGGTGTTATCTATGACATTGACTTTCAGGGGTGCACCAGAAAACTTGGCGTAAGCCTGAAAGAGAGTTTGCAATAAAACATTTTAGACTGAATACGTAATGCAAATCTGCAGAGCAGCTTTACTTCAAAGCCGGGTCCTCAGAAGGCAGAAACGCCTGACTCGGGGGCTGCGTCCCTCCCGCTACTTCTAGCCGGGGTTGCGCGCTACCAAGATTTCGAGGACTTTTTTCCCCCCAAACGTTTGAGGGATGCAGAGCGGGGAGCGCGCGCCTACTGCTTTGGGCTTTCATTCCACTGCACAGACGGCTTTGCAAGGCTGAGAAAACTCGGAGCCAAGCGGAGAAGCCATGACTTCTCCTCCAGGATTCGGCGGGGCCACAGGCTAGGCTGTAACTCGTTGGACGGGAGGGAGCCCCGGGCGGTGCAGCGAGCAGCGTCCCGGCCGGCCGGGCCCGAGCGCGGCGGGAACCAACCCCGGCCGCCGGGACCCGGACCAGCCAGCCTCGCGTCTCTGGCCCCGCCCCTTCTTTCCCGCGCCCTGGCCCGCGAGGCGGCCTCACCATCACCACCAGGGACTCGCTGTGCACCGACGGGAGCCCCCAGCCGCCTCCCCAGCACCTGAGCTCCAAGGGCGCCGCCATCTTGCCGGGGCCGACCTTTGCTATCCCGGAAGTACTTTTGCTGCCTACTTTCCGGCACGTGGAAACGCGGGGGCGGGGCGCGAGGAAAGGAAGGGTACTCTGGGGACTGGGAGAGGTGCAAGGCGGGAAGGGCCACTGAAGAGGTTAACAACACGCTTAGCCATCAGTTTGGCCT
Source organism: Lagenorhynchus albirostris (assembly GCF_949774975.1). Taxonomy (NCBI): domain Eukaryota; kingdom Metazoa; phylum Chordata; class Mammalia; order Artiodactyla; family Delphinidae; genus Lagenorhynchus; species Lagenorhynchus albirostris. The sequence continues at coordinate 63,205,034 of NC_083097.1, forward strand.
GGGGTTTAAGAGTCCTGGGCAATGTCAGGCAACCCGCCAGTAATTCCTCAAGTACTTATTGGATGCCATGTGTACCAAGCACTTTGACTATTACTACCCTGGGCCTACCCTGGGCCTAAATAACCCATTTGTAAACCAGGCATGACAAGTTTATTCACAAGATTGTTGTGTTTAAAATTATGACATAGAGGTAAAGAACTTGGCATATAGTAGGCACTCTGTAATTGTTTGACCCCTTTTCCTCATATATTTGGCTTCTGCTTCTTGCCACTCTCAATCTCAGTTAGTCACCTTCATATTTGCTTGTTACACTCTTCCTAAAAGTAACAAGTTTCCTGAAGTTTGTCAAGTGAATTCTGCTGTTCTTCAGTCTGGAATATTGTTCTTCCCTGGCACTGCTCCCTCAGAAATGAGCTTAACTGTCACCTCCCTGGGACAATTTCCCAAAGTTAGGAACTTCTGGGTTCCTGTAGCATCTTGTACATACTTGAATTGTAGCTTCTATCTGATACAAACCTTTTGCCTTTCATTGTACCAGAAGTTCTTTGAAGACAGAACAGAGCTGGCTTCATAGATGTGAGACCTCTGCAGTCACACAGGGCCCTATACTTAGAAGAGCTCACACTTGTTCTGGTGTCATTGTCTTGAAATTCTTAATAATTTTTGAACAAAGGGCCCTGCATTTTTTATTTCAACTGGGCCCTGCAAATCATGTCACCAGTCGTGTCTGTGGGCCTAGTGGGCATGAACTACATGTTTCTTGAACATCAAGCTGACAATTTCTCAGAAAAAATGGAGGAAAAAGAGGAAAGATAGGCCTTGGGAACACCATGATCGTAACATGCTCTCTGGGTCTTGAAATTAGCACCTGGATGTCAGGCTTTTTTCTAGAAGGCAAAGTAAACTTTCTGGGATACCCTCCCAGTCACTCCTCTGAGATCTTTCCTTCCTGTGCCTCTGAGATGGCTGGGTCCCTTTAAACTACTGAAAACTCAAAAGAAATCTCTGCAAATTTTCATAAAATTACAATTGAACAAGTAATTGCTAAGCACTCCCTTACTGTTTACATAGCCATCTAAATTACAGTATGAATCTGCTAAAGTCCCTTTTCATGTTTCAAAGGCAAGAGTTCTCAGAAATGGGTAGGGAAGTTATGTCAAAGGTGACATTCCTTTAACAATACTTTAAACTGGGAAATGCATAACATATGTACCATTAAAATTAAATGTCAGAATATTTATTGAGCAGCTACTATGTCCAAAACACTGTAAGGCTCTGGGAGAATACAGAGATAAATAAGATATGACTTCTCTCCTCAGGAGTTTATACTCTACAAAGGAGACAAAGGATTAGGTGTAACAAGTTAGATTATCATGAGTAAAGTTAGAGATAAAAATAAAATACTATGGAAGCAGAGAGTAGGAATGATACATCCTCTGTGGGATCAATGGAGTCTGTCTGTTCAGTCTTCAGAATAAAGCAGGTAATTCAACATCCAGATTCAAGTAATTGGACCTCCCTGTTTAGAGGATTAAAATCCCAAGCCATAAAGCTCAGAGTCCATATACTACAATTAGACATTTTAAATAATCGTACACAGAGAATGTAGATTACTTGAGTCTTGTTTATAGGAGGGAGGGAGGTGAAAGTGGATGCACATTCTTTGTGGACACGCAGCATAATTAGTCAGTTTAGCCTTCTCCATTATTGCTGCTGTTACATACAACAGTTTCATTTGCATTAAAGAGAAATTAAATCTCCTAGCTTTGAGTTGAGACAGAGAATAGCATGCTAATGCTTCTGATGAGAGAATCCTTACACACAGGTTTATTAGTGCCTGTTTAATAGCAATCTTTTATTGTTGCAATTCCTCTTGAGAGTCTATATTTTCTAGATTGAATTTTAAAACCCTAGGCCAGTTGATTGCACAACCAGGCTGAATATTGTTCCAGAGAACCACAGAGAAAGTGGAAACCTTCACGAATTATGCCTGGTACGGGTAGTTGGTATGCCCCTGTGCCTTTTTTCTGGCTGCTAGAGAGTATTATTCAAAGTTCATCAAAATAATTTCAGATTCCTACCAGGAAGCATGCTGTCTGCAAAACATTCATGTATGTGTGGGATGACCTGAATTACAGCTTTATAATGAGTATTCCAGACAGTGTTTTCCCTGAGAAAGAAACCTCATTTTTCAAAATATAGACATTGAAAATGGCTTCATCTAGTGATGGTCATCTGGACTCTGGGGACCTGATCTTGGCATCCATTCTTATCCCTCATGTGTTTCTTAACTTAGGAGCCATGGTATTAAGATCTTTTGTCTGGATGATTAAGAATCTGTAATATGGTGCTGTCAGCAAAGATGAAAGCTTTGTGACAAGTGATTATGCATTATGAACTAGAGAGCCTTGAATGTCGCTTTCAACTCTAAACTTCTGTAATTCAGTTCCATGTTTAGATAAGGAACCCTTGGGGAGGAAACTAGCAAACACTGAATAGAAGTCAGGAGAGCTGGTTTCCTGATTTTGTTTCTAAATAGCCATATGACCTTGAGCCAATCATTTTACCTTTATTCCTCAACTCATTCACTTATAAAGTGAAAGTTGTTTTAGCTCTGAGATACTATCATTTTATGTGTGATAAGCATTTAATAATAGCTGACATTCATGGAACAATTTCTACATGCCAGAAATTGTTTTAAGTATCCAACATAACTCATTTGATCTTCATAATGACTCCATGAGGTAAATACTGTTATGTTCCCCTATTTTCAGGGAGGAAAATTAAGGCACAAAGATGTTAATTAACCTTCCCAAGGTCACCTAGCCAATAGGTGATACAGGCAGGATTTGAACCCAGGCAGTCTGGGCTTATACTCTTAACCACTATGTCATTCTGCCTATAGCCTTCTTTTTCTTTTTAAAAATTTTTTATTGAAATATAATTGATTTACAATGTTGTGTTAGTTTCCGGTATACAGCAAAGTGATTCGGTTATATATATATAAATATATATATATAACTTTTATACATTCTCTTCCATTATAGGTTATTACAAGATATTGAGTATAGTTCTCTTTGCTGTACAGTAGGTCCTTGTTGGTTATCTATTTTATATTTAGTAGTGTGTATATTTTAACCTCAAACTCCTAATTTGCGCCTCTCCCCTTTCTCCTTTGGTAACCATAAGTTTGTTTTCTGTGTCTGTGAGTCTTTCTTTTTTTTTTAAAGAAGTTCATTTGTATCGTTTTTTTTAGATGCCACATATAAGCAATATCATATGATATTTGTCTTTCTCTATCTGGCTTACTTCACTTAGTATGATAATCTCTAGATCCATCCATGCTGCTGCAAATGGCATTATTTCATTCTTTTTTATGGCTAATATTCCATTGTGTATATGTACCACAGCTTCTCTATCCATTCATCTGTTGCTGGACACTTACGTTGCTTCCATGTCTTGGCTATTGTAAATAGTGCTGCTATGAAGATTGGGGTGCATGTATCTTTCTGAATTATGTTTTTCTCTGGATATATGCCCAGGATTGGGACTGCAGGATCATATGGTAGCTCTGTTTTTAGTTATTTAAGGAACCTCCATACTGTTCTCCCTATATAGTGGCTGTACCAATTGACATTCCCGCCAACAGTGTAGGAGGGTTCCTTCCTCTCTACACCCTCTCCAGCATTTATTATTTGTAAACTTTTTGGTGGCCGTTCTGCCTGTAGCCTTCTAAGTAGTCCTATAAAAATCATAGTTTCACTCAGAGTAGAATTATCAGTGACATGATATTACTATCATTATTTATTTAATAGTATTTGTTTAGAATTAAGCCATTAAACAAGTTCATGAAGCAACTTCTATATGCCCAGCACCTTGCTGGGCAGTCAGGAAATAAAAACTTGTATTCATGCTTTCAAAGGGTTAGTTGATAAAACAAAGCCTACATATTTGAGGTAACTAGAGATGTTTAGGAGGTACCATTTTGTCAAGCAGACCACAAGTCTAATGTGGCTTTAGACAAAGTCTTTAATGTACTGCAATGCTTGGCAAAGGCCTGGTAGAAGAAGTAGGACTTTAGCTGACCATGAAGGATGAGTGCATTGGATTTAAATTGGCACAGAGGAAGGCACTCCATGGGCTATACTACATATATAAGTCAAGGCGTAGAGATGGGAATGACAATGGCAAAGAATCTGAAGACAAGTAAATGGATGCTGGATTTGACAATAAGCTGGAGACTGATCAGGAAGAATGTTGATTGACTAAGTTGAGAACCATAATTGGTGATATTGGAAGGCATGGGGATTTGTAGTTTTGAGGAAGTAAAAAAAGAGTAAAAGTCTTAATACAATATTAATGGATTCACATAGTCATGGACGGGAGGTGGAATGCTATTGTTTCATGGACATGATAGGAGGAAGCATTTTTTGAATTCATGCATTGCATTATATGAATTTAAACGTGAAAAAAATGAAGGGAGGAAGTGCTGCAGAATATTATTAGAAGAGAGTCACCTGGCACCCTTGCACTGAGCATTTCTCATTGAACAGGTTGTTAGAAATCAAATTGCAAGAGATTACTAAAGAGAATGGTATTAGGAATAGGGGCAGGTATAATATCACAAGGAATATGCCAGATAAAGGAAGGAAAGGAATAGGACAGGAGCAGAATACTCAAGATAAAGTTCTTGAAGGAGTTTACAGGGTGGATCTACATACAGACATGGTGAGCAAAAGCCTGAAGATGGCAGAGAGAAGAGTGATGGGGTCCTAGGAATTACCCTAAGAGCTGAGAGGCTGAGATCAGGAGTTTGCGCAGTGGCGCTGGCAATGAAAATGAGAGACATGCTTTCTTTCTGACACTAGAGTAAGTTTCAAGGAGAGCACAGAATGCTGAGTTAGCTCAAATCAGTTACCTTCAAATTTCCCTGTTACATTAGAAAACAAATCAAAAGAGCCTGAGGGAAAAAGATTAGGGGCTCTAAAGAGAGAGAGAAAGCAATTTAGAGGATGTATCAGGGAGTTAGTAAAAAATGAATGGAAGGGCTTCATTGGTGGTACAGTGGTTAAGAATCTGCCTGCCAATGCAGGGGACATGGGTTTGAGCCCTGGCCTGGGAAGATCCCACATGCCACAGAGCAACTAAGCCCATGCACCACAATTACTGAGCCCGCGTGCCACAACTGCTGAAGCCCGTGCGCCTAGAGCCCCTGCTCTGCAACAAGAGAAGCCACAACAACGAGAAGTCCACATACTGCAACGAAGAGTAGCCCCCGCTTGCTGCAACTGGAGAAAGCCTGCGCACAGCAACGAAGACCCAATACAGCCAAAAATAAAAACAAATAAATAAATAAATGTATTTAAAAAAAGTGAATGGAAGCATTGCTGACAATGGCAAAGGTCAAATTTAAATTAGTATGAAGGAGACAAATCAAGTGAGAGCCATGGGCAGGCTATTAATTAGATGCCCTTTCAAAGAGATATTCTTTAAATATTTATTCAACTATTTTTATGAAAGTGAAGTTAGCTAGAGAATGTAACAGGATTTACATTTTCCCAATTCCAACTATTAGAAGTCCTATGTGGAGACCTGGGTTTTAATACCCTTTAAAGCTTGGCCCTGAGGATGCTAGAAAAGGGAAGGGATCCTAGGAATTGCCCTATGAATTGAAAGAAGATGGAATCTAAAGCTTCAACTGTGGGGCTCGGCCATCTTGAAGCCTAGCTAAGTTAACACAATTGCGTGACTTCCTCTAATGGTACCTTATTGCCTAGAAATGTAAATGGGGAGCCAGGCTCATTTATTTATTTGGTATCAAGGCTATTAGGCAGTGATATATATTGAAAGAGATTCATTTTGCTCCTCCAGCATAGTGAACCTGTTGTCTGTATTTTGTACAGGCATACCTTGGAGATATTGGTAAGTTCCAGACTACCACAATAAAGCAAATATCACAATAAAGCAACTCATACAAATATTTTGGTTTCCTAGTGCATATAAAAATTATGTTTACACTATACTGTAGTCTGTTTAGTGTACAATAGCATTATATCTTTTAAAAAAACCAATGTAAATCCCTTAATTAAAAATACTTTATAGCTAAAAAATGCTAACCATCATCTGAGCCTTCAGCAAGTCATAATCTTTTTAAAATAATAACATTAAAGATCACTGATTAGAGATCACTATAACAAATATAATAATGAAAAAGTTTGAATTATTTTGAGAATTACCAAAATGTGACACAGAGACACAAAATAAGCAAATGCTGTTGGAGAAATAGTGCCAGTAGACTTGCTCAATACAGGGTTGCCACAAACCTTCAATTTACAAAAAACAAAACAAAAAGCAATATCTGCGAAGTGCAATAAACAAGTTATGCCTGTATTAAAAAGAATTAAGTGGAAAAAATGTCATTTGACATACTGATCAATTATGCAGAAACAGAAGAATTATATTTTAAAAGTGGGGGTAGTAAAGGGTCCTAAAAGGAAATAAGGTTTCTATACTTCACTCAAAGTGATAGAACATCATATGCCTGTAGACTGTGATAAGTTATATATGTATATTGTAATACCTAGAGCAACCAATAAGAAAATAATGCAAAGTGATATACTCAAAAACATTAAATAAATCAAAATAGGATTCTAAGAAATGTTCAAGTAACCCACAAGAAGAAAATAGAGAGAGAGAATGAGAGAGAAACAGAGGAATGATTAGCAGGGAACAAATAGAAAACGAATAATAAAATGACAGATTTGAACTCTACAAAATCAGTTATTACTCTAAATATAAATGGTCTAAATACACCAACTAAAAGACAGAGATTGGCAGAGTGAATGAAAAACCACAACCCATAATAAGGACCCACTGTAAAACACAGAGAACTCTTCTCAATACTCTGTAATGACCTATATGGGAAAAAAATCTAAAAAAGAGTGGATATATGTATATGTATAACTGATTCACTTTGCTGTGCAGCAGAAACTAACACAACATTGTAAATCAACTATACTCCAATAAAAATTTAGAAAACAAACAAACACAAGCCATATAAATACTGTCTACAAAGAACTTCAAATATAATGACAGAGGTAGGTTGGACACAAAAGAATGGAGAAAACTATACCAGGCAAATATTGATCAGATAAAATAAGAGTGGATGTATTAATATCAGATAAAGTAGGCTTCAGAACAAAGAAAACTACTAGGGACAAGAGGGATATTATATAACAATAAATAGGCCAATCCACCAAGAAGCCATACCAATCCTAAATGTGTACTCCAAACAGCTGTGCTTCAAAACACATAAAGCAAAAACTGATAGGTATGAAAGAATAAATAGATAAATCCATAATTATAGTTATTGTTACCCCCTCCCTTCTCAGCAAATTGATAGAACTACTGGACAGATAATAAGCAAACGTCTAGATGAATTAAACAGAGGATTTAATTGACATTTATACAATGCTCCAATCAACAATAGAACACACATTCTTTCCAGGAGCTCACGGAACATTCACCAAGATAGACCATATCCTGAGTCATAAAGCAAACCTCAACAAAAAATTTTGATGAGATCATACAGAATATATTTTTTGACCATACTAGAATCAAGCTGGAAATAAGAAACAGAAAGACAACAGTAAAATCTCCACACTCTTGGAAATTAAACAAGACACTCCTAGATAATCAATGAGTCAAAGAGGAAGTCTCAAAGGAAAAAAATATATACAACTGAATAATAAAAATATGAAACAGCCTATTAGGAGAATGAAAAGATAAGCCACAGACAGGGAAAAATATTTGCAAAACACCTATCTGTTAAAGGAATTGTATCCAAAATATACAAAGAACTCTTGAAACTCAACAAGAAAACAAAGAACCCAATTTAAAAATGAGGAAAAGATCACTAGGCTTCCAGGAAGATGGCGGAAGAGTAAGATGTGGAGATCACCTTCCTCCCCACAGATACACCAGAGATACATCTACACGTGGAACAACTCCTACAGAAGACCTACTGAGCACTGGCAGAAGACCTCAGACATCCCAAAAGGCAAGACACACCCCACGTACCTGGCCGTGTGGATGAAAGGCTCTTGGTGCTGCAGCCAGGAGTCAGTGCTGTGCCTCTGAGGTGGGAGAGCCAACTTCAGGACACTGGTCCACAAGAGGCCTCCCAGCTCCATGTAATCTCAGATGGTGGAAATATCCCAGAGATCTGCATCTCAACACCAGCACCCAGCTTCACTCAACAACCAGCAAGCTACAGTGCTGAACATCCTATGCCAAACAACTAGCAAGACAGAAACACAACCCCACCCATTAGCAGAGAGGCTGCCTAAAATCATAATAAGTCCACAGACACCCCAAAGCACACCACCAGATGTGGACCTGCCCACCAGAAAGACAAGATCCAGCCTCATCCACCAGAACACAGACACTAGTCCCCTCCACCAGGAAGCCTACACAACCCACTGAACCAACCTTAGCCACTGGGGACAGACTCCAAAAACAACGGGAACTACGAACCTGCAGCCTGCAAAAAGGAGACCCCAAACACAGTAAGATAAGCAAAATGAGAAGACAGAAAAACACACAGCAGATGAAGGAGCAAGATAAAAACCCACCAGACCTAACAAATGAAGAGGAAATAGGCAGTCTACCTGAAAAAGAATTCAGAATAATGATAGTAAAGATGATCCAAAATCTTGGAAATAGAATAGACAAAATGCAAGAAGCATTTAACAAGGACCTAGAAGAACTAAAGATGAAACAAACAATGATGAACAACACAATAAATGAAATGAAAAATACTCTAGATGGAATCAATAGCAGAATAACTGAGGCAGAAGAACGGATAAGTGACCTGGAAGATAAAATAGTGGAAATAGCTACTGCAGAGCAGAATAAAGAAAAAAGGATGAAAAGAACTGAGAACAGTCTCAGAGACCTCTGGGACAACATTAAATGCACCAACATTCGAATTATAGGGGTTCCAGAAGAAGAAGAGAAAAAGAAAGGGACTGAGAAAATATTTGAAGAGATTATAGTTGAAAATTTCCCTAATATGGGAAAGGAAATAGTTAATCGAGTCCAGGAAGCACAGAGAGTCCCATACAGGATAAATCCAAGGAGAAATACGCCAAGACACATATTAATCAAACTGTCAATAATTAAATACAAAGAAAACATATTAAAAGCAGCAAGGGAAAAACAACAAATAACACACAAGGGAATCCCCATAAGGTTAAGAGCTGATCTTTCAGCAGAAACTCTGCAAGCCAGAAGGGACTGGCAGGACATATTCAAAGTGATGAAGGAGAAAAACCTGCAACCAAGATTACTCTACCCAGCAAGGATCTCATTCAGATTTGATGGAGAAATTAAAACTTTTACAGACAAGCAAAAGCTGAGAGAGTTCAGCACCACCAAACCAGCTCTACAACAACTGCTAAAGGAACTTCTCTAGGCAAGAAACACAGGATAAGGAAAAGACCTACAGTAACGAACCCAAAACAATTAAGAAAATGGGAATAGGAACATACATATCGATAATTACCTTAAATGTAAATGGACTAAATGCTCCCAGCAAAAGACACAGATTGGCTGAATGGATGCAAAAACAAGACCCATATATTTGCTGTCTACAAGAGACCCACTTCAGACCTAGAGACACATACGGACTGAAAGTGAGGGGATGGAAAAAGATATTCCATGCAAATGGAAACCAAAAGAAAGCTGGAGTAGCAATTCTCATATCAGACAAAATAGACTTTAAAGACTATTAGAAGAGACAAAGAAGGACACTACATAATGATCAAGGGATCGATCCAAGAAGAAGATATAACAATTGTAAATATTTATGCACCCAAAATAGGAGCACCTCAATACATAAGGCAAATACTAACAGCCATAAAAGGGGAAATCGGCAGTAACACATTCATAGTAGGGAACTTTAACACCACACTTTCACCCATGGACAGATTATCCAAAATGAAAATAAATAAGGAAACACAATCTTTAAATGATACATTAAACAAGATGGACTTAATTGATATTTATAGGACATTCCATCCAAAAACAACAGAGTACACATTTTTCTCTAGTACTCATGGAACATTCTCAAGGATACATCATATCTTGGGTCAAAAATCAAGCCTTGGTAAATTTAAGAAAATTGAAATTGTATCAAGTATCTTTTCTGATCACAATGCTATGAGACTAGATATCAATTACAGGAAAAGATCTGTAAAAAATACAAACACATGGAGGCTAAACAATACACTACTTAATAACGAAGTGGTCACTGAAGAAATCAAAGAGGAAATTAAACAATACCTAGAAACAAATGACAATGGAGACACAATGACCCAAAATCTATGGGATGCAGCAAAAGCAGTTCTAAGAGGGAAGTTTATAGCAATACAATCCTACCTTAAGAAACAGGAAACATCTCGAATAAACAACCTAACCTTGCACCTAAAGCAATTAGAGAAAGAAGAACAAAAAACCCCCAAAGTTAGCAGAAGGAAAGAAATCATAAAAATCGGATCAGAAATAAATGAAAAAGAAATGAAGGAAACGATAGCAAAGATCAACAAAACTAAAAGCTGGTTCTTTGAGAAGATAAACAAAATTGATAAACCATTAGCCAGACTCATCGAGAAAAAAAGGGAGAAGACTCAAATCAATAGAATTAGAAATGAAAAAGGAGAAGTAACAACTGACACTGCAGAAATACAAAAGATCATGAGAGATTACTATAAGCAACTCTATGCCAATAAAATGGCCAACCTGGAAGAAATGGACAAATTCTTAGAAATGCACAACCTGCCAAGACTGAATCAGGAAGAGATAGAAAATATGAACAGACTAATCACAAGCAATGAAATTGAAACTGTATTAAAAATCTTCCAACAATCAAAAGCCCAGGACCAGATGGCTTCACAGGTGAATTCTACCAAATATTTAGAGAAGAGCTAACACCTATCCTTCTCAAACTCTTCCAAAATATAGCAGGGAGGAACACTCCGAAACTCATTCTACAAGGCCACCATCACCCTGATACCAAAACCAGAGAATGATGTCACAAAGAAAGAAAACTACAGGCCAATATCACTGATGAACATAGATGGAAAAATCCTCAACAAAATACTAGCCAACAGAATCCAACAGCACATTAAACGGATCATACATCATGATCAAGTGGGGTTTATTCCAGGAATGCAAGGATTCTTCAATATACGCAAATCAATCAACGTGATAGACCATATTAACAAATTGAAGGAGAAAAACCATATGATCATCTCCATAGATGCACAGAAAGCTTTTGACAAAATTCAACACCAATTTATGATAAAAACCCTGCAGAAAATAGGCATAGAGGGAACTTTTCTCAACATAATAAAGGCCATATATGTCAAACCCACAGCCAACATCATCCTCAATGGTGAAAAACTGAAAGCATTTCCACTAAGATCAGGACCAAGACAAGTTTGCCCACTCTCACCACTCTTATTCAACATAGTTTTGGAAGTTTTAGCCACAGCAATCAGAAAAGAAAAGGAAATAAAAGGAATCCAAATCGGAAAAGAAGCAGTAAAGCTGTCACTGTTTGCAGATGACATGATACTATACATAGCGAATCCTAAAGATGCTACCAGAAAACTACTAGAGCTAATCAATGAATTTGGTAAAGTTGCAGGATACAAAATTAATGCACAGAAATCTCTGGCATTCCTGTACACTAATGATGAAAAATCTGAAAGTGAAATCAAGAAAACACTCCCATTTACCATTGCAACAAAAAGAATAAAATATCTAGGAATAAACCTACCGAAGGAGACAAAAGACCTGTATGCAGAAAAGTATAAGACACTGATGAAAGAAATTAAAGATGATACAAATAGATGGAGAGATATACCATGTTCTTGGATTGGAAGAATCAACATTGTGAAAATGGCTCTACTACCCAAAGTAAGCTACAGATTCAATGCAATCCCTATCAAACTACCCCTGGCATTTTTCACAGAACTAGAACAAAAAATTTCACAATTTGTATGGAAACACAAAAGACCCCGAATAGCCAAAGCAATCTTGAGAAGGAAAAATGGAGCTGGAGGAATCAGGCTCCCTGACTTCAGACTATCCTACAAAGCTACAGTAATCAAGACAGTATGGTACTGGCACAAAAACAGAAAGATAGATCAATGGAACAGGATAGAAAGCCCAGAGATAAACCCACGCACGTATGGTCACCTTATCTTTGATAAAGGAGGCAGGAATGTACAGTGGAGAATGGACAGCCTCTTCAATAAGTGGTGCTGGGAAAACTGGACAGGTACATGTAAAAGTATGAAATTAGATCACTCCCTAACACCATTCACAAAAATAAGCTCAAAATGGATTAAAGACCTAAATATAAGGCCAGAAACTATCAAACTCTTAGAGGAAAACATAGGCAGGACACTCTATGACATAAACCACAGCAAGATCCTTTTTGACCCACCTCCTAGAGAAATAGAAATAAAAGCAAAAACAAACAAATGGGACCTAATGAAACTTCAAAACTTTTGCCCAGCAAAGGAAACCATAAACAAGACTAAAAGACAACCCTGAGAATGGGAGAAAATATTTGCAAATGAAGCAACTGACAAAGGATTAATCTCCAAAATTTATAAGCAGCTCATGCAGCTTAATAACAAAAAACAAACAACTCAATCCAAAAATGGGCAGAAGACCTAAATAGACATTTCTCCAAAGAAGATATACAGACTGCCAGCAAACACATGAAAGAATACTCAACATCACCAATCATTAGAGAAATGCAAATCAAAACTACAATGAGATATCATCTCATACCAGTCAGAATGGCCATCATCAAAATATCTACAAACAATAAATGCTGGAGAGGGTGTGGAGAAAAGGGAACCCTCTTGCACTGTTGGTGGGAATGTAAATTGATACAGCCACTGTGGAGAACAGTACGGAGGTTCCTTAAAAAACTACAAATAGAACTACCATACGACCCAGCAATCCCACTACTGGGCATATACCCTGAGAAAACCATAATTCAAAAAGAGTCATGTACCAAAATATTCATTGCAGCTCTATTTACAATAGCCTGGAGATGGAAACAATCTAAGTGTCCATCATCGGATGAATGAATAAAGAAGATGTGGCACATATATACAATGGAATATTACTCAGCCATAAAAAGAAACTAAATTGTGCTATTTGTAATGAGGTGGATAGACCTAGAGTCTGTTATACAGAGTGAAGTAAGTCAGAAAGAGAGAGACAAATACCGTATGCTAACACATATATATGGAATTTAAGAAAAAAAAATGTCAAGAAGAACCTAGGGGTAAGACAGGAGTAAAGACACAGACCTACTAGAGAATGGACTTGAGGATATGGGGAGAGGGAAGGGTAAGCTCTGACAAAGCAAGAGAGAGGCATGGATATATATACACTACCAAATGTAAGGTAGATAGCTAGTGGGAAGCAGCCGCATAGCACAGGGAGATCAGCTTGGTGCTTTGT